>NC_140992.1:43267857-43767969 GCF_052327205.1 Somniosus microcephalus | reverse complement strand
CACTCGCTCTCTCTTCCCCCCCCACTCGCTCTCTCTTCCCCCCCCCCACTCGCTCTCTCTTCCCCCCCCCACTCGCTCTCTCTTCCCCCCCCCCACTCCGCTCTCTCTTCCCCCCCCCCACTCGCTCTCTCTTCCCACCCCCCACTCGCTCGCTCTTCGCCCCCCCCCCCCCCACTCGCTCGCTCTTCCCCCTGATGCGCTATCAATTCTAATAAAGGCTAGGCAGAGTTCAGAACAACAGGCTTTTATTAACTACTGAATTGCACTTCAGACAGATCAGGACTATGCCTCTAGTGGACGACCGAATGCCAGGAGCTGCCATGCGGCCGCTCTTATACTCGGTAGCCCAGGGGCGGAGTCAGCTGAGGCATAGTCAGGCACAACAATGAAACAAGAGTGAACGACAACAACAACAACAGTGAACACAGTGAACTACAGTGGTTTACCACACCCCCCCCACTCGCTCGCTCTTCCCCCCCCCACTCGCTCTCTCTTCCCCCCCCCCCACTCGCTCTCTCTTCCCCCCCCCCACTCGCTCTCTCTTCCCCCCACTCGCTCCTCTCTTCCCCCCCCCACTCGCTCTCTCTCTCTTCCCCCCCACTCGCTCTCTCTCTTCCCCCCCACTCGCTCCTCTCTTTCCCCCCCCCCACTCGCTCTCTCTTCCCCCCCCACTCGCTCGCTCTCTTCCCCCCCCACTCGCTCTCTTCCCCCCCCACTCGCTCTCTCTTCCCCCCCACTCGCGCTCTCTTCCCCCCCCCACTCGCTCTCTTTCCCCCCCCAGTCGCTCTCTTCCCCCCCCAGTCGCTCTCTCTTCCCCCCCCAGTTTCTCTCTCTCTCTCCCGTCTCTTTCTACCCCCCGTCTCTCTCTCTCTCCCCCACTCTCTCCCCAGTCTCTCTCTCTCTCTCTCACTCCCAATCTCGCTCTCTCACACTCCCAATCTCTCTCTCTCAAATTCAAATCGCTTTATTGGCATGATAAGGTACATCTTATGTTGCCAAAGCATCATAATACATTTATGGTTGAACACATAAACGCAGTTCTATTCATACAGTGTATAAACAGGTATATCCCTGAGTGTATAAATATACAATCGCATTATTTATATACTCCCAATCTCTCTCTCTCTCACACTCCCAATCTCTCTCTCTCTCACGCTCCCAATCTCTCTCACGCTCCCAATCTCTCTCTCTCACGCTCTCAATCTCTCTCTCTCACGCTCTCAATCTCTCTCTCTCTCTCTCACTCCCAATCTCTCTCTCTCTCTCACTTCCAATCTCTCACTCCCAGTCTCTCCCTCTCTCACTCCCAATCTTTCTCTCTCTCACTCCCAATCTCTCTCACTCCCAATCTCTCTCTCACACTCCCAATCTCTCTCTCTCACACTCCCAATCTCTCTCTCACACTCCCAATCTCTCTCTCTCCTTCCCTCACTCTCTCTCCTTCCCCCTCTCCCTCTCTCCTTCCCTCTCTCTCTCTCTCGCTCTCCTTCCCCCTCTCTCTCTCCTCTTCCCTCTCTCTCTCCTTCCCTCTCTCTCTCCTTCCCTCTCTCTCTCTCCCCCCCAGTCACTTCCTCTCTCTCTCCCAACAACAACATGCCCTCAAAAAGCCTTGGCACTGCCGGGCTCCCCCAGCTAGTATATATATAATATAAAGCGGTTCTTCTGTCTGTCCTTCTGTCTGTCCTCGGGTGTGCGTCTGTCCGGCTATGCGCTCGAAAGTTATACGGCGTACCTACGCGCGCGTTACCTCCGAAGAAAGCTTACGCTTCCGGGACGCTGGTAAGCGTATTTACTTTTCGGTCGGACGAAAATTGTTCGCGCCTTATGCAAAAAACCTTCAAAATTAAACTCATTATCTGCTAGCATTGATTGACTGACGTCAAGGTTCGACCAATCCTGTGCCGTCACGATTGACCAACCTACAGTACGGTCCCCTGATGGTTGGCCAATCGGTGTGTGTGTGTGGGGGGGGCGGGACTAATCGTTTTCATCTCAGGGATCTGGCAGCCATTGTTTCACAGCCATTACTTCAGCTTCCAGCTCAAACTACTTTGATCATCCAGCTTTGAAAAAGTTAGTATCTCTTTTAAAAATAACATAAGATTTACCAAAAACGTTTTATAAGTACTTTCACTTTCATCTTTCAAGGTATTAAAAGGTAGAAATGTTGCCCGGCAGCAGATTCACACAGGGAGAGAGAGACAGGGCCTGAAAGCCCTTTGATCATCCAGCTTTGAAAAAGTTAGTTTCTCTTTTAAAAATAACATAAGATTTACCAAAAACGTTTTATAAGTACTTTCACTTTCAAGGTATTAAAAAGGTAGAAATGTTGCCCGGCAGCAGATTCACAAAGGGACACAGACAGGGCCCAAAAGCCTGGGACTCGATTTAAAATGTTGCCCGGCACCAGATTCAGAGGGACACAGAGAGGCCCCAAAGCCTGGCACTCGATTTAAACTGCCCGGCCCAAAACAGCCCTGGCAAAGCCGGGCTCCCCCCAGCTAGTTGTTCTATAATTTATGGTAATAACCACTTTTCTAGATAAACTTCCAGTGACTACTGTTAGTTTGTCAGGAAAGGCATCATTATACACCTAATGCATAAAGCAGTGTGGCTGTTTAAACTAAAGACACCTGCCACCACGATGGATCGTATTGAAAAATAATGGATATATGGGAGTGAATTCAAGCAAGTAATGTCCTCGCAAGGTTCAGAAGACTGCCTTGTCATTTCTCTCAGACAGCCATTCTTGTATATTTAAAAAGGTTCCTATTAATCACATTGACTAAATTTTTAACCTTACATGTCATGCTCTATTTAGACCATTATTTCAGCCCATTTTGTATTTTTGTTAATCTCTTTTACATTACTTTCTACCCTCTTTGGCTTTTCTTCATCTACTTCATTGGTTGTGAAGCGTTTTGGGGTGTCCCGAGGATGTCGAATTCGCCATATAAAACACAAGTTCCTTCAGTTCTTGCAATGAACCATGGTTTGAGAAAGTCCTCATTTTAAATTATACCACTCGCAAAGCACATTTTTCATACAAATCAGCATTTGCACTGAAGATTAAACATTTTTAACATATAAAAGAGCAAGCAAGTTAAATTCATGTACACAGAAGCTACAAAGTTAACTTGCACAGATACTGTTGAATTAAAGGTTTACAGGTTGCAACATTCTGAAAAAACGATTTCTGATCTGCAGTTTGGAGAGAAAGAGGAAAAGAAACCAAGAGAGTGTGAGAGGAAGAGAATGTGAGAAAGAACAAGAGACCAACAGAGCAAGAAAGAGAAAGGAGAGAAAAAGGGAAGAGTGAGAGAGAGCGCGCAAGAATGACAGACCCACAGCACAGCTGAATGAACTTAAAAATATAATGCAGCAACTGTTCTTCTAATATTGTAGAATTAGAGTAAAAGAGCTTGACTAATACTACTGAACTCACAACAAATCAAGACTTCCCATGGTAAAGCTGATGAGCAATGCTTTGAATCCGACTGAGGTATCACTGGGTCTGTAAATATTGGCCTCGCAGTCCTGATTTCAAATCAAACTTTCAACAAATACTTGCTTTCATGCTGTGCCTTTGATATAAAGGATAATCCACATTTTTCCCACTGCTGAAGCTGCCTCCAAGAAACGTGACTTCCTCTTTCACACCAAACACAATTTCTCTAATCAACCAAGTCACTATCCAGACCACATCCACCCAAGACTAGAATATTGCTCCCATGTCTGGGAAAACTCCCTCAAGCTTTCCTAGAATCTGGAAAAAAGATTCTAAATCTATTAAATTTGGAAGAGTCCCAAAAAGCTCAACATTGGGCTCTTGGGAGTGTAAACACCTGACAGAATGAAATATCACACAAGATAGACTCTGAGCACAGGATTCATGACCTTGCTAAGTGTCACCCTTGGCTCAGTGGTAACACTCCTGCCTTGGAGTCAGAAGGTTGTGGGTTCAAATCCCATGCCAGAGACTTGAGCACTGAGGGAGTGCTGCATTGTTGACGGTGCCATCTTTTGGATGAGATGAGACATTAAACCAATGTCTCAGCTGCCCCCTCAGGTAGATATAAAAGATCAAATGGCACTATTTCTAGGAAAAGCAGGTTAGTTCTCCCCGGTGTCCCGGCTAATATTTACCACTCAACCAAAATCATTAAAACAGATTAAATGGTCATTTTGGTCTGTTTGAGGGACCTTGCAGTGCACAATTGACTGCCATGTTTTCTACATTACAGAAAGACTACACTTCAAAAGTACTTCATCAGCTGTAAAGTGCTTCTGCACGTATTGAGGTTGTGAAAGATGCTACTTAAATGCAAGTTCATTCTTTCATTTCGATTGGGAGCAGTTTAGGATTCAGCAAAGGAGGACAAAGGGATTAATTAAGAGGGGGAAAATAGAATACGAGAGTAAGCTTGCAGGAACATAAAAACTGACTGTAAAAGCTTCTATAGATATGTGAAGAGAAAAAGATTGGTGAAGTCAAGCGTAGGTCCCTTGCAGTCAGAATCACGGGAATTTATAATGGGGAACAAAATGGCAGACCAATTAAATACATACTTTGGTTCTGTCTTCACAAAGGAGGACACAAATAACCCCACCGAGATTTCGGGGAACATAGGGTCTAATGAGAGGGAGGAATTGAATGAAATCAGTATTTGTAGGGAAATGGTGTTAGGGACATTGACGGGATTGAAGGCCGATAAATCCCCAGGGCCTGATAATCTACATCCTAGGGTTCTTAAGGAAGTGGCCCTGGAAATAGTAGATGCATTGCTGGTCATCTTCCAAAATTCTATAGACTCTCAAATAGTTCCCATGGATTGGAGGGCAGCTAATGAAACCCCACTATTTAAAAAGGTGGTAGAGAGAAAATGGGGAAATTATAGACTGGTAAGCCTGGCATCGGTAGTGGGAAAAATGCTAGAGTCCATTATAAAAGATGTAATAGCAGAGCACTTGGAAAACAGTGACAGGATCGGACAAAGTCAACATGTATTTACAAAAGGTGATCATGCTTGACTAATCTGGAATTTTTTGAGGATGTAACTGGTAGAATAGACAAGGGAGAACTAGCGGATGTGGTGTATTTGGACTTTCAGAAGGCTTTCGATAAGGTCCCGCATAAGAGGTTGGCGTGCAAAGTTAAAGCACATGGGATTGGAGGTAAGGTACTAACTTGGATAGAGAACTGGTTGGCAGACAGGAAGCAAAGAGTTGGAATAAACGGGTCTTTTTCCGAGTGGCAGGCAGCGACTAGTGGGGTTCCGCAGGGATCAGTGCCAGGACCCCAGCTATTCACAATATAAATTAATGATCTAGACGAGGGAACTAGATGTAATATCTCCAAGTTTGCAGACGACACAAAGCTGGGTGCGCATGTGTGCTGTGAGGAGGATGCCGAGAAACTCCAGTATGATTTGGACAGGTTGGGTGATTGGGCAGATGCATGGCAGATGCAGTATAATGTGGATAAATGTGAGGTTATCCACTTTGGTGGCAAAAACAGGAAGACAGATTATCTGAACGGCAATAGATTGGGAGAAGGGGAAGTGCAACGAGACCTGGGTGTCCTTGTGCACCAGTCGCTGAAGGTAAGCATGCAGGTGCAGCAGGTGGTTAAGAAGGCAAATGGTATGTTGGCCTTCATAGCGAGATGATTCGAGTACAGGAGCAAGGATGTATTTCTGCAGTTGTATAGGGCCTTGGTGAGACCACACCTTGAGTATTGTGTGCAGTTTTGGTCGCCTTATCTGAGGAAGGATGTTCTTGCCATGAAGGGAGTGCAGTGAAGATTCACCAGACTGGTACCTGGGATGGCAGGAATGACGTATGAAGAGATTTTGAGTCGATTAGGCTTATATTCGCTGGAGTTTAGAAGAATGAGAGGGGATCTCATTGAAACTTATAAAATTCTAACAGGACTAGACAGACTAGATGTAGGAAGGATGTTCCCGATGGCAGGGGAGTCCAGAACCAGGGGTCACAGTCTAAGGATAAGGGGTAAGCCATTTAGGACTGAGATGAGGAGGAATTTCTTCACCCAGAGAGTGGTGAACCTGTGGTATTCTCTACCACAGAAGGCAGTTGAGGCCAACTTATTAAATATATTCAAGAAGGAGTTAGATATATTTCTTAAGGCTAAAGGGATCAAGGGATCTGGGGAGAAAGCAGGGACAGGGTACTGAATTTGGATAATCAGCCATGATCTCATTAAATGGCAGAACAGGCTCGAGGGGCCGAATGGCCTACTCCTGCTCCTATCTTCTATGTTTCCTGCTGATCCTGAAAAATTGACTTCTTTAGCCATTTCAAACTAAGTTATTTGCTTCAAACAACCCACATGCACAGTCCAGCCCAGAGAGTGTGAGAATAGACTGGCAGCTAACATAAAAGGGAATCCAAAAGTCTTCTACAGGTATATAAATAGTAAGCGGGTAGTAAGGAGGGGTGGGGCCGATTAGGGACCAAAAAGGAGACCTGCGCATTGAGGCAGAGGGCATGGCTGAGGTACTAAATGAGTACTTTGCATCTGTCTTTACCAAGGAAGATGCTGCTGCCAAAGTCATGGTGAAAGAGGAGGTAGTTGAGATACTGGATGGGATAAAAATTGATAAAGGGGGTACTAGAAAGGCCGGCCGTACTTAAAAGATAAGTCACCAGGGCCGGATGGGATGCATCCTAGGATGCTGAGGGAGACAAGGGTGGAAATTGCAGAGGTACTGGCCATAATCTTCCAATCCTCCTTAGATACAGGGGTGGTGCCAGAGGACTGGAAAACTGCAAGGATAAACCCAGCAGCTACAGACCAGTCAGTTTAACCTCGGTAGTGGGGAAGCTTTTAGAAACGATAATCCGGGACAAAATTAACAGTCACTTGGGCAAGTGTGGAAAAATTAAAGAAAGCCAGCACGGATTTGTTAAAGGCAAATCGTGCTTAACTAACTTGATCAAGATTTTTGATGAGGTAACAGAGAGGGTTGATGAGGGCAATGCGGTTGATGTGGTGTACATGGACTTCCAAAAGGCATTTGATAAAGTGCCACATAATAGGCTTGCCAACAAAGTTGAAGCCCATGGAATAAAAGGGACAGTGGCAGCATGGATACAAAATTGGCTAAGTGACAGGAAACAGTGGTGAACGGTTGTTTTTCAGACTGGAGGGAGGTATACAGTGGTGCTCCCCAGGGTCGGTAATAGGACCACTGCTTTTCTTGATTTATATTGATGACTTGGACTTGGGTGTACAGGGCACAATTTCAAAATTTGCAGATGACACAAAACTTCGAAGTATAGTGAACAGTGAGGAGGATAGTGATAGACTTCAAGAGGACATAGACAGGCTGGTGGAATGGGCGAACACATGGCAGATGAAATTTAACACAAAAGTTCAAAGTGATACATTTTGGTAGGAAGAATGAGGAGGGTTACAATTCTAAAGGGGGTACATGAGAGACCTGGGAGTGTATGTGCACAAATTGTTAAAAGGTGGCAGGGCAGGTTGCAAAAGCGGTTAAAAAACCATATGGGATCCTGCGCTTCATAAATAGCAAGGAAGTTATGGTAAACCTTTATAAAACCTCAACTGGAGTATTGTGTCCAATTCTGGGCACCGCACTTTAGGAAGGATGTGAAGGCCTTAGAGAGGGTGCAGAAAAGATTTACAAGAATGGTTCCAGGGTTGAGGGACTTCAGTTACATGGATAGTCTGGAGAAGCTGGGGTTGTTTTCCTTAGAGCAGAGTAGGTTGAGAGGAGATTTGATAGAGGTGCTCAAAATCATGAGGGGTCTAGACAGAATAGAGAGAAACTGTAATAAAAACAGAAAATGCTGGAGAAACTCAACAGGTCAGGCAGCATCTGTGAAGAGAGAAACAGAGTTAACGTTACAGGTCGATGACCTTTCGTCAGAACTGTTAAACATTAATATTCATGGTAAGCTTGGCTACTTAGCCTAGAACATGTGCGCGCTTCTGGAAATAGTGAAATGCTCATAAGAGGTTTTTGTTTTATTCTGAAGTGTCAGCTTGCCTCAGTGGTAGCATTCTCACCCGAGTCAAAAGGTTGTGGCTTCAAGCTCCACTTCAGACTTGAGCACATAACTCAAGGTGATATTTCAATGCAGTACTATGGGATTGTTGCATAGTAGGAGGTGCCATCTTTCAGATAAGACATTAAACAGAAGCCCCATCTGCCTGTTCAGGTGGACGTACAAGACCCCATGGCACTATTCAAAATGGAGCTGGGGAGTTCTCCCCTCAATCAATAGCACCAAAAGTAATTACAGGAAACTTTGTGCTATCCGGAGGTGAGCTATCCGGCAATCTGGAGCCACCGGCAAAAATCAGCAGCCGTTTTTTATTCATGTTTGTTTTTTTTGCTTTGTTTGAACAGTCAAGCTGTGCAAGGTCTGTAGCTATAGCAACAGCTTCAGCTACAGAGCTTTAGGGCCACACCCGAGTGTTTAGAAGCTGTTGCTAAGCAACAGTGTTTGTTGTCAAATACGGAGATAAGAATCTCCCTATCTCTCAACATTAACTCTGGAGAGTACGGCAGTTTTGAGGCAATGGCAGCAGTTCGGTCCCGTGGGTGCCGGATAGCACAAAGTTTCCTGTACCTGGTTATTTATCTCATTTGCTGTTTATAGGACCTTGAGCAAATTAGCTGCCACATTTGCCGATATAACAACAATGACTAAACTTCTAGAGTATTTTGAAGTAGTTCTGACGAAAGGTCATTGACCTGAAACATTAACTCTGTTTCTCTCTCCACAGATGCTGCCTGACCTGCTGAGTGTCTCCAGCATTTTCTGTTTTGATTTCAGATTTCCAGCATCCGCAGTATTTTTCTTTTGTTTCAAAAGTAATTTACTGGCTGTAAAGCGCTTTGGGAAGTCCTATGGATCTGAAAACTGCTACAGAAATGGAAGTTCTTTCTTTCTTTAGTGCAGGTCTCTGGAAAGGATCCACACAGAGATATACAAACCTGATCCTGATCAGCAGAATTAACAAAGGCAAGAACAAACTGAAGAGAGTAACTGAATAGCGTGACAAGAGTAAATGCAAGTCTTGGTAACAGACTTAACTACAAAAATAAATTCCAAGACAGAATTGACCAAAAATAAATTCCAAGACAGAATTGGCTAAAATATACAAAGTCAAAATCCAAGAATATAACTGTTGACATGAATTAATAAATGTGTTAAAGATGAATTTAAGAAGTTGTAAAAACAGAACAAACTGCTGCTGATGACAAATATGCTTCCAAAATGAAGAGGTATAGTTAAACAGGGTAACAAAGAAGAAAAAAAAGCACAGAACCAATATGGTTCCTGCACAAGATCAAACTCAAAAATGCAGTGTTCACAACAGTTTACATGATCTGGATTTATTAATTTGTACATAGAGAATGAAGTAATGACGAAGAACTTATTCATGAGGTTATGTAATTAAACTTCTGATTAATACAAAAATTACAGAAGCCCTATTGCAGTTCATTTGCAGTAAACAGCAAGGTGTGTCTGTGCGGGCCACTTATTTGTGCGTACTGCATATTCATAATCTGAATGGATTGAATGCGTGTTTGGTATTCAGCTTTACCTTTGGACACGTGATCTCAGTCTGCTGGATTAGGAGAAGGGCAGAAGCAATCAGAGCACCCTGGCGCACGTAGTTCACTGGATCATTAGTCATTGGCTCCAAAAGGTTTATGGCTTCCTGTAAAGCAATAGAAACTGTTACTTAAACAGGAGATGGAAAAGCAGATGGTGTGCTAGGCTATTGGCTCTGGAACTTTTAAGCTAAGCATTAATCATTTTCAAACTCAAGGTACCAGTCACTCAGAGTATACAGTGAAATCAGTGCATCCATATACATCCAAGACAATGTATCTGCCTACAACAAGCACTTTAGTAATGACATCTGATGGCTTTCAGACCAGATTTATCCATCCTAGATTTGAGCTATTTGTTAGGGCTGCTATAAGTCACATTCATTATACAAAGTGGTTATTGTAAAATGCGTGGGCAGCATGTGCCAAGTGGCCGTAGAATAAAACACTCAATACTATAGTGGGAGGGCGCAGGTTCTATTTTATGTTGCACTCAGTTCCCGATATGAACCACACTGGAACAAGCTGTGACGTCTTCCTGCAGGAATGAAAAATCAGGCAACAAGATTGATCCAAAGTCTTGGGTGTAGCTTGTTGGAAATTAAATGTGTACATCACACTTTAAATGTATCCATATACAAAAAATAAATTGTTGCAGTTTATCCGAGTGACTCAATTAGTGGTACTGTATATATTAAAGATATTGATTCACTCAAGAGACGGGTACAAAATGAGAAAACCACAAAAAAAAATCACAAAGCTTTTTTTCTGAAAACCACTAATTAGCAGCAATTACCATAACATAAGCGAATTACGTTGCTCAATTTCTCCAAACCATTTTAATTTCTGACCCACCCAAATACTTACTAAAAAAGAAAAAAAAATTCTGCATCACCATTTACTAAACTTACCCATAAAGTCAGCAAGTTTTAGAAATCTGCCACATAGTCCAGGAAACAGTTTCCCCTTATTTAATTCTGAACACCTCTTATTAAATATCCCCATAACTTTCACTGCTCGAAGGAGAACAATCCCAGCTTCTCTTCTCTCGCCATAGAACTGAAATCCCTCATCCCGATGACCTGTTATTAAACCATCTTGTTAGGAAGGACACATTTGTAATTTTCCTGTTGGCTTCCTGTGCTTCTTGAAGCAAAACGTGAAGGATGCTTTAATGATCAGATTAACTTTTACAGTATTTGCCCTGCTTCCAATATGCTCATAATCCATACTGTAAGTTGACTTGCACATTTTACTTTCAAACACAGATACATTTCCCTAATGTATTTTATTCTTTGGACATGAAGATCATTTCAAAGTTTATAACTAAAATGGTTATAAGATTTGAAAGTTTTACAATTTAAAAAAAAAGCAAAATTTATATTGCATGCCTCGTTAGAATAGAATGATAACCTCAGAAATCCTATTAAGGTAATTCTGATTCTTAAAATGGACAACTTTACAATCAGATGAATTTAATAACTATAATTTATCATTTAAACTTAGCTATACAGCCAAGCCACTGCACTATAAAAACAGATGGAATTGGTTCCAATGTGTACATAAAAGGCTATCTACAGCTTTTATTTTAAATATTTCTTTTAAATGCAAGGAAGAAAGGCCCACATTAAGCAGTAAGTAATTAAGCAGATTTATATATTTAAAAAGGTGCACAAAGAGAGTTTAAACTGTAAATATTCTTTACACAATGTATTGCTTGGTTTATGCAATAGATATCTCAATAGGATTTTTTCGAATGCATGGTAACAGTTTTTGAACGTTAACATATATTACCAAATATTATACAAAGCCACTAATCCAATTTTCTTTGTAAGAATTCATAGTGGTGCATTAATCATTAATAGTACAGGAAACTCTCGATTTACCGGCACCTAAATAACCGGAAATCTCTGTTAACCGGCAAAATTCAGAAGTAGGTTCAGGTAAGTTTTACTTTATATTAGTGGCCGTTCCTGGATCTGTGGCTGTGTAACCGGGGTTCCTGCACCTGTTGCTAAGCAACAGGGAAGCCTGGATCTTGTGGCCGGGGTTCCTGCACCTGTTGCTAAGCAACAGGGAAGCCTGGATTTGTTGCTGTGTACGGAGCTCTCGTACCTTTTACTATACCTCTCTGTAATCCGGACTTTTTGTTAAACCGGCACCACGCCAGTCCCGTCAGTGCTGGATAAAAGAGAGTTTCCTGTACTATGTACAATTCACCAATATCACTTTAGAACTTACATTTAAACCAAAATGGAGATTTTAAAACCAAAGCAGAGATTAAGACAAATCAATCTAGTTCAGAAATGCATACACATATTGGAATTTGTAAATTAAGCAGTGATTTTACTTATGTGCGAACTGTTGGCAAACCGACGTATACATGTGCCCGGAATTTCCACAGGGGTTTTTCCGATCGTCCATTGAAACTTCAGCAGAAATTCTGGAAAAGACCATTTGCACCGTTTCTGGCAAAATTATGGCAAATGATCAGGAGAACCCCCACGGAAATGTTACCCCATGAAATCTATTCGGTAACTGTTCATTTGGAAAAGATAACCAAAACACAGTGGAATAAACGTATAGTTAAATTTCATATGCAAACCAATTCAAAAGGAAATAAATACAGTTACAGTTGATTCATGAATTGGACATCATAACTAATACATAGGCTAATTGAATAATGGAATCATAGAATGATACAGCACAAAAGGAGGCCATTTGGCCCATCATGGGAGATTTGATAGAGGGGTTCAAAATCCTGAAGGGTTTTGAGAGAGTAAATGAGAAAGGGTGGTAGAAGTTTGAAACTCTCTTCTGCAAACGGCAATTGATACTAAATCAATTGTTAATTTTAAATCCGAGATTGATAGATTTTTGTTAACCAAAGGTATTAAGGGATATAGGCCAAAGGCGTGTATGTGGAGTTAGGTCGCAGATCAGCCATGATCTCATTGAATGGCGGAAAAGGCTCGAGGGGCTCAATGGCCTACTCCTGTTCCTATGTTTCCAGTAGCAGAAGGGTCGGTAACCAAAGAACACAGATTTAAGGTCATTAGCAAATGAACCACAGGCGACGTAAGAAAAAAAGCAGCGAGTTTTTGTGACCTGGAATGCACTGCCTGTACTTGTGGTGGAAGCAGATTCAATAATAACTTTCAAAAGGGAATTGAAGAAATACCTGAAGGGGAAATTTACAGGGCTATGGGGAATGAAAAGGGGCGTGGGACTAATTAGATAGATCTTTCTTTCAAAGAGCCGGCACAGACACGATGGCCGAATGGCCTCCTTCAGTGCTGTATCATTCTATGATTCTATTGGGTTTAACATTGGTTTTTAATCCCTCTTTCCTTAGTCCTACATTTTGAAAGGGGGATTAAGGAAATCTCCAGTGTCAGCTTTTGAAAACACAATTAAAACAAGCAGAAACTTATGTGAACCTAGCTGAAAAGATAATGCTAGGCGCAAAGCTAATTATCATATTCTTCTAGTAGTACAGATAAAAATCTGAAGATTAGGACGCACACACAGTAAAAATTGAAGATTAGAATAGAGACACACCATTTTTTTTATATGAAAGTCTAACCATCTAGTTACGTTCGATTAGGAGCTTTGTGTAACTGTTTTGTCACTCTTTGAGGAAGTGCCCAAATTAGTGGATGATGAAAGAAAAGACTTGCGTTACCTGGATGGTAATCCAGTAGATATTATATACCATTGCCAGTAAAATTTTGTCAAATTGAGATCAGTGATTGGAGTCATACTTCACACATAGGAAGATGGATGTGGTTGTTGCAGACCAATCATTACAGCCCCTGAATATCACTGTAGGAGCTTATCAGAGCAGCATCCTCTGCCCAACCATCTCCCATCAATGCCTTTCCCTCCATCATAAAATCAGGAGTGAGGTCGCTTATTGATGATTTCAGAGTTTTCAGTTGTATTCACAACACCTCCAATAATGAAGCAGTGTGTATCAGCCTACAGCAGGACTTGAAAACATCCAGGTTTGAGCTGACATGGGACAAGTAACATTCGATATAGAAAAAGTGTCATCTGTGTGGTTAGCCACAATGCATCCTAACCAGATCTGCTGTTAGCACAGATCAACCAAAGTAGGATGTGTGAACAAAATAGATGGAAGTGAATGTCAGAGTGAGAAAAAAAGTCACTAGTTTTTGCTGTGGTGATTTGCGCACGCATATTATATTACTAGCTGGGGGGGCCCGGCGTCGCCAGGGCTTTTTTGGGCCGCGTGGTTTACAACTGGGCGCTGCCGCTCCCGCGCTCTGCGTCACTCTTTCCCTCCCTGACCCACCCACTGACCTTCCCCCTCTCTCTCCCTACCCCTCTCCCTGCCCCCTCTGCCCCTGTATGTCCCCTCTCTCTCTCTCTCTCTCTCTCTCTCATCTGCCTCCCTCCCTCCCCCTCTTTTGGCACCCGGGGAAGGGCTTTGAAAATTGAGCCCGGCCGCGGTGGCCGTGCGGGGCCTAGCGGTGAAGGCCCGGCCGGGCTCTCGGGCCGAGACAGACCCCAGCTGAGCTCCCGGTGGGGCCGGGCGCCGCGCTGCAGGTGGCGCGGTTTACGGCCGGCCGCTGACGCTCCCCCGCCCGCTCTGTGTCTCGGGCCGAGCGGTTGTGAGGCCCGGGCCGAGCGGTTGTGAGGCCCGGGCCGAGTGACTCCAAGTCACCTGCCGCTCCCGGAGCCGCAATGTGGGGGTTTGTTTGGCTGGTGCTGTCGCTGTGGGGATGAAAAAAATGGCGGCGAAGTTTCAGGAGGCTGCAGGATTAGGTCCCGCCCGTGACGCACCGATTGGTCAACCATCAGGTCACTGAACTGTAGGATTGGTCAACCAGCACGTCACTCGACGCTAATATGAGAGGTAGGATTGGTCAACCGCTAATGAGCGGATTTTTGAACGTTTTTTGTATACTGTCCGAACAATTTTTGTCTGACCAAAAAGTAAATACGCCTATTAGACTCCCCTAATGATAACCTTTCTTTTGATATAACATGCGTGTAGGTACGCTCTATAACTTGAGTGTATAGCGGAGAGACAGACAAACAGACAGACAAACCAACCGCTTTATTATAATATAATAAAAATGATAGAGATATATATATATATATATATACACACACATACATTTGTATGTTATATATCACACACAGTAATTTGCATCTATTTTTCTACAGTCACTCTTATATTCAAGCCTTCTCAGACAGACCCAACATCTCAGCTTTGACCATCTATGCAGTCTTCTCCCAGATTGGATACTTTCCATTACCTTTTCATTACCTACACTGATCTTCAACCCTAGATCACACAATCTTTCTCACTGCTGCAATAGGCCACTCCTTTTCATTGGTCACTCTGATGCCCAGCATTCTCCTTGCCCATCACACTTCAAAAACATCTAGCCTTTGCTTATGTACCTCTATGCACAAGTGTCAACTGGACACAAGCATCATACAATTTTCCACATTTCAGGTTATGTTCCCCCCCCCCCCCCCTCCTCCATAGTAATTTCCATAGTCCATTTCAAATACTTCCTGTTAAAGCATTGCATCGTTTCACCCATTTTTCATACCTCCCTGCGCCAAGCATACAATTTGCCTGGTATATCATCCATTACCTGCTCACCGTGAATGCCCACTTTCTTTATAATTCTAGGCTTATCCTTGCACTAAGGTCATAGTCTTGGTCTTTTGGAAGCAGATTTTTAGTTCTCACTTCTTTTCACCAA
Source organism: Somniosus microcephalus (assembly GCF_052327205.1). Classification (NCBI taxonomy): domain Eukaryota; kingdom Metazoa; phylum Chordata; class Chondrichthyes; order Squaliformes; family Somniosidae; genus Somniosus; species Somniosus microcephalus. Next base: position 43,752,605 of record NC_140992.1, on the reverse strand, counting down.
CGCCCAGCTAATTAATCATATTGACAGCAACCAAGAATCCATTAAGAATGGAAACATTGTCTGCATATTTCAACTTCTACTCTATACTTTGGGTTCTCTAATTTACACTGTTTTGCTTGCACTAGGGGCATGATAATACTGTACTGAACAAGATGGATGATAATTTTCAGCCCGAGGAACTCTCGCTTTCAATTCAAACCGTTCTGATGCTTTTTCTTCAATCCTCACCAAGTTTTAGCTCCTTTGTCATTCTGGTAATCCCTTCAGTTACACTATAAAGTTTCATCAACGCCCAGATACCATTTCTCAACATGGAGTCATCTACCTACTTAAAAAGTATATAAGAAACATCTAAACATATTTTATATATATTCTCTGCACTTTTCAATCTGTTTCAAAATAATGTTCTGGCCAGAACATCCACGTCCTCTTACGAAGTCTCAGTGACTTTCTTGCCTCTGCCTATCCAAAAGCATTTTCTCAAATACCTTCGCCAAGACTTAGCAGATCAGAGTTTCTAATGAATGTCCAATGGTTGAACATTCCACCGACTACATATACCAGCTGTGCTCTGCACATGCAGGGGTCACGCTTTATTTTTGGAATATTGCAAACATTAAATTTCATTTTGAAGTGTTTAGATTATTGACATTATGCATTAGTGACTTGATATGATCAAATAGGTAATCATTAAAAAAAACTGCTTCAATTTTACAGAACTCTCAGAACATTTAACAGGTAATCAGTGACTGAAGTAATTAATTAACTGTAAAACAAGTAGGACCTCACCTTGTTGCCAGTTCCAGCACAGCATATTCCCAGAGCTAGGGCAGCACCATATCGAACATGAGGGTTATAGCTTTCAGAAAGCAGAGACACGACACTTGGGCACTGTTCTGGCGTTCTATGAAACAGGGAAAACAGTATTGCTTTATAGTGCTTTTTATTTTAAATGTTCATATCATCTGACACAAAATTCTAAAGAAGCAACAAATGCTATCTACACATGGGCACCTCTTGTTGGTTTCAGTAAGCACTTTGCTTCAGTGGCTAGTGTTGTAATGATACAGAACAGTTAATGTCATGAGAAAGCATAGGCAAACCCAACTGAAAATTGCTGCCTATGTACAGTAAGTTTTTTTTAAATAAAAACAAACCACCCTTAGTGAAATGGTGGCTCTGTTTAAGGTCGAGTCACTGTTCTCTCTATTCTAAACCTGTCTTTAGTAGCCCAGAGCTTTCTTTTCATTAACTCATACTGGTGGATATTACAGAATATTCAGATAACAGAAGAATGGAACCTGCAATAAATGTGTTGCTTGGATGAAAAGTTTTTAAATATTATAGATTGCAAGACAGAAAATACCAAAGAGATTCAAACCCACAATCTAGTGATTTCTTTTTTAAACAGTTAGATTACATCATGTAAAATCTTCCACATTTCAGCATTACCAACCATTACAATTGCCTAAGGTGCCACAATTTGCTAATTGCAAATTTATGTTCACAATTCACATCAGTAGTTAAAATGTAGCTTTCCATACATGTCAATTTCCTGTGTGAATCACAATCATTACTTGAGAATGTACACACACAACTAAGTGGGAATGGGCATCTGACCAAGGTTACTCAAAGTAGCACAAAGATCCGAGAAGCGAGTTTCAAACAATTGTCCATGTCTGATGGCATTTGTTTAGTTGCAAGAGGCTGAGCAAAAGAGGAAAAATATACACACAGTATCTACACAATTCTAACTTCCAGTTTCAAGGAAATTCTGCCATGCTTTATACAAAATGCTTTTTAAATCTGGCACTCTCTCCCTATGTGTTGTTATTCTACTTCAAAAACTGCCTAACTTAATTTCTCAACAGTAACAACTGTAAGATAAAGGACCTTGATCTGAACATTTCAGATTATTACTGGTAGTGTATTACTTCTAAGCTTTAAAAAGACACAAGGGAGAGAGAGAGAGTGAAACAAAACTGTTGTGCTGGGGCAGGAAGAGGACTGCTGTTAGGGATTAATGGGCAATGCCAAGAGAGATCCACTATGAAACTTATATAAACTTAAGGTAAAAAAAATTACATGTGCCACTCAGATAATTCAATATTCAAAACGTATGAAATGGAGTACATACATAAAATCATGTGTCAACCAAAAGCCATTTTCAATATGGTTCATATCATTACATGTCAGCATTATCAAACACATGAACTCTGAATGGTTAATTTCAAGAACAGAATTTTTGAACAGCTAGCTCATTTACGTTTATGGGTTGAATTGTCAATACAAAAATCTAACACAAATAAAACCTCTTCCTTCCCGAGAATGAGAACACACAAATATATCTGTTGTCACAGCATAGCCCATGCGAGCCACAGTTTACGAAAAGAGTGAAAACATGCGGAGTCAAACTTAGGATTTCTCATAAATGCCAGGCTTGGTAGTGGCAATGTAATCAGTTACTTAAAAGTGGCAAGATGTAGATACATAGCCACAGTTTCTTATTACAAGCTTCTAATCTGGGTTATTGTTTCAGGGTGAGGAACTGAGATGAGGACAGTCACTTTCTCTCAGAAAGGGAAAGAGGGAGAGAAAGAAAATGAGAGTTTATCATATGCTCTCTTGCATCTGCTCGTGGTAATCTATAGAACTTCATTAGTAAAATAATTAAATCCTCAGTCAGATTGTGTGGGGACCATGACAAAAGGAAGACAATTTTGAAAAGTACTGCTTTGCTTCACACAAGGCAGATGGCTTCATTGGAACTTTAACATTACTGCAAAATGTCCAAATGCTGTTTTAACTATGTAGGGACCATGATTATGGTCACCCTTTATCAATCCCTAAATTAAGTCTACTCCTAACTTTGTGATGCCTTCAAAATCATTCCCTCACCTGAGTAAATCTTTAATCTAGCATTTTAAAAACTGTCCAGCCACAAGCTGAAACCTCCTGTAAATGCTGCCAAACAAATTGTTACTTTGTACATTAGGTCCTGTAAGTACAGGAAACTTTGTGCTATCCGGCACCCACGGGACCGAGCTGCTGCCGTTGCCTCAAAACTGCCGTACTCTCCAGAGTTAATATTGAGAGATACAGAGATTCTTATCTCCGTATTTGACAACAAACACTGTTGCTTAGCAACAGCTTCTAAACACTCGGGTGTGGCCCTAAAGCTCTGTAGCTGAAGTTGTTGCTATAGCTACAGACCTTGCACAGCTTGACTGTTCAAACAAAGCAAAAAAAAACAAAGAATAAAAAACGGCTGCTGATTTTTGCCGGTGGCTCCAGATTGCCGGATAGCTCACCTCCGGATAGCACAAAGTTTCCTGTAGATTTATACATTAGACTTAATAAGAATTACGCCAAAATAACAATCAAAAGAAAAACATATGCATACGTATGACTCACACACCAGATTTTAAAGGTGCGTCATGCTCTGCTCTTTTTATTTCAGCCTTTTTCTTACAACAACCTTACACACCTTATTTTCCACACAAACATCAACTGACCATAAATGCCAACATTCGATTTACAACTTGTACCACAGACTGAATGCAGCCAGTGTAGTACTTTACAGTAGCAGCAGTGAGGTCTTCACAAAAAAAATTGGCTTTCAATACACACTTCCCCTCCACCAACCTCGAGGTGCTTCCCCAACACATCAGTGACTTGAGCCTGCACATTGTTAAAATAACCCATGATCAGGTCATTTTAAAACTGACTAATTTCAATTTCCTACTGAGGTTGAACAAATCGAGACTAACATTCATAACAGACAGACTGATGAAATCGGCATGTTTGCAAAATATAGTCGTTAATCTAACACACCAGCAGAATGTCAAAATGCAACTGACATTTCATTGATCAGTTAATTTTATACCTTAGGATTGTCGGGGGGGGGGGGGGGGGGGGGAAATGTTTTCTCAATCTTTAACAAATCCAAAAAGCTAAGTTTAACACATACTCAAATTCTGTATCTGCTCTATAGGAGTATAATTTATGCCACAATTAATGACTTACTGAAGTCTGATGGCCATGGGTGTCTGCAACAACTACTGTTTCCATCTCTTCTGTGGCCTTTCCACATACTGGAATCAAGATGAACTCCAGTACTTCCACAAATCCTGCAAGAATTTCTGCATCCTGACAGGAATCAAGTTATGCTTTACATTTTTCTACAAACACTATTGAAGAGAGTAAACAAAGAAATGACCATTGTTTTAAGAATAATTGATTTCCCCTCCTTATAAAAGTTAAGCAAAAAGCAGATGTCTTCATTGAATATTTGAAAAATATTCAGGAGTAAAAGGGTTAAGATCACAAGCAACGTAGCAAAGATGACAGAAAATCTTAGGCTTTGGTAATGATTTATGTAGGACAGGAAGATTTAACTCTGGGATAGATTTAGCTAGGACACCAAGATAGATTATAAATTCCTCTAGGAAGAGTATAAAAAAAATTCCTGGAAAAGGAAATAAATTTTCAACTGCAGTCACTCATGATGTTACCTTTCAGCTCTCTGGCTCTGTTCCAATAGTAAAAATGATCATTTGTTTTCATGCATTCAACCATTAGAGGTTAGCAGCGCCTGACAGCAATATGGAAAAAGAGCAGGGCTCTACACTTGGAATAAAATATTGCAGCATAAGTGCGTATGAGAGAGAGAGAGAGAGAGAGAGAGAGAGAGAGAGGTGGGGTAATCAGCATCTTTAGCAGAGATGAGCACTAGTACTGTACAGCTGTGGCACGGAAGCATGGTAGAGAAAAGAATGTAAATACCCAAGAAAACAATCACAGCGTATCAACCTGAAGTGCCAAATACTCTCCAGAATGGAGATAGAAAAGCTAGTATAAAAATCACAGGAGCGGTGAAGAAGTCCGGTATCAATCAGTAGCAAGGAAAGATATAATACAGCCATAAGGAGTGAACCGAAAGCAGAGATCTGGCAGCGATACAGCAAACAAACTTATACAGCTCAGAAGAGGCAAAGAAAGAGAACTGGGGAAGCAAGATGATTTCCCGACATAGCAACCCAGGCAACAGCATCTAACTTGTCGGCTGAATTTATATTAACAATTCTTGAGCATATTTGAAAAGCATCTGTCTGACTGAGGTAAGAGCAATTCCAGTCCCTGTAACAATATACAGTGAATTTAATTAGAAACCTACATGACTAAACGGGAAGTGTTTGCAGCAGCTAGGAGTAGCTGGAGGCAGAGGGATGGCTGTTCACTTTTAAGGAACCTCTGGCTCTTCACAAACCTGTTAAAAACTATTTTCCTTTTTTCCAATCAACATTTATTATAAAACAGTCATAAACAATAGGTACAATGGAAATTTTGAACAAAAGATGCAAGTGGAGAAATTAATATTCACTCGAATACAGGGTTAGCCAAAACGAGGGACTAAACTTCTAAAAGAATCTGGCGTATAGACATGTTAGACTGGCACAAGTGTGCCAGTGGCCCGTGAACTGACTGTTCAGACCATGCTGCCTGCTCCTCACTATTCTTCAAAAGCAACCAGAGGGACAACTGCCAGTACTCAAAGCACGATGCCGGGTCCAGACAGTAATGGCACGTCTAACCCAGCGGACACGACGAACACGTTTACAATCAGCAGAATGCAGGAAACTCCAGTCCAGCCCTTCAACACTTCTGAAACAAATGGAACCTTCTATCTGACAATTACAGAGGAATCCCGGCTCACCAGTCTACTTATCGACTCTAACTTTTTAAAGGGGGATCAGTCGAAGGACGGACTGCAGTGGGCAGCACTACTGATTTTACTGGTGATCATACCCACCATTGGAGGCAATATACTTGTTATTTTAGCAGTTTCTCGTGAGAAGAAACTCCAGAATGCCACCAACTACTTCCTCATGTCACTTGCAGTAGCGGACATGTTAGTTGGACTCCTTGTGATGCCCATCGCTCTTCTAAACATTCTGTTCAGTAAGTGTCATTCAATTTACTCTTCAATAGAACTGCCGTATTCCACACTCAGTTCAGCATTACAAGCAATCCATATAACAATATTCCACACCACGCCCTACTTACAGCTGTATAATTGAAGCTATTTTATGCTATGAGATTAATTTGGGTTAGTTTCAGCTTTATTCAGGAAAAAGTGAAATGAAGCACTCTTCCATCTAAATGTAAATGCCTGAGAGTGGAGTTACTAATATAATCCTTTCTTTGAATTGTACCTATTGCATATCATTCACACTTCTTTCCTATCAAACTCTTACATGCACATTTTTAATTATTTTCTACATTCTGCCTTTTCTTTCTGGTCTTCTAAAGGATCTGGTTTCTAATAGCCTTATTTCTTTATTACAGACCTTAACATGCAGCACACTATAAATTTATGATAAAATGGCTTGGTGATAAAAAAAAATTCAAACTGCATCATATTCAACATTTCTTTATACAATTAAACTATTCTTTCGTAATGTCTTTGGAACAAGAGCATAATTGGTACAACTAGCTGCACGAAAGCGAGTGCAAGATTCTCAACTAATTACAATTAGGGGCCATAATAAGTGTCACAAATAAATCCAATCGGGAATTGAGGAGAAACTTCTTTACCCAGAGAGTGGTTAGAATGTGGAACTCGCTACCACAGGGAGTAGTTGAGGTGATAGCATAGGTGCGTTTAAGGGGAGGCTAGATAAACACGCGAGGGAGAAAGCAATAGAAGGATATGTTGATGGGGTTAGATGAAGAAGTGTGGGAGGAGGCTCGTGTGGAGCGTAAACACCGGGACCTGTTGGCCTAAACGGCCGATTTCTATGCTGTAAATACTTTGTAATATTATGTAATTGGTTTCATCTAATAAGGATTCCTTTACAAAAGGGTCAATTAAATGAAGCACTAGTTTGTGAAACAAAATATAAACTGCTACAGTGCATGAAACTACTTCGAATATACTGAAAGTTTGATACGATAGGTGTCAAACCTCAATAACCCAGAAGTTAACAAAAAAAATTATTTGAAAAAGTGGTATTGACTGACAGTTGGTCACTGTACAATCTACTGGTCAGGAATTGTTCCTTGCAACAAGGCAGAGAAAATGAAAATGAAAATGTCATCCCAATGTGCTTATAAGATTCATCAGCAAATATTCCCTTTTGGCTGCATTCTTCAATAAAATTCAAAAATATCTAACCTGTTAACCAAAAGGTGCAGTTTATACATAAAACAATTCACAACAATGTACTTTGCAGCTATTTTCCCTGCCTAAATCTCCCTTATTAAAACTCGTGTGTAGCCAAAACATTCCTCTTAAAAAACACAATTTCTTTGGGAGGGGTAGCAGGGGAAAGTAATTGCAAGGTGCGATATATTTAGTGCTAACACAACAGAACCCTTGAATACAGTGATTTTTCAATTTAAATTCACAATATCCCAAAAAGATTGATTATTTTATTCAAGCAATTAAAAAAAACAACTTTGGTTGTAAATCACTTAAAGCATAGTTACATATAGCAATTTGCTATTCAAATATGATTTTAACTTCGTGTGACCAAAAAAAGAAATAAAAATTACTGATGGTAAATATGTTAAAAGCTTCAGCAGCTATTGCTATGACTCTGCAAATTACATCTACATGTACTTAACTGTGCTTAGTTTTTGAAAAATGCAGCAGGGTGAGCATTTTGCAAGCAAATGTGTGAAATAACATTTTTTTTTTTTTTTTTTTTAAACGCTTTAAATTATTGTTGGTTTGAAACCCCATGTTTACCATGCTGCCACAAGTAGAAACACCAACATTAGTGTCAACACAGAGTAAATGAGATGGCACTGCTCCCTTTGGATTCCACGTGCACCATCAAAACAGATTAATCAGAGGCACCTCTGGAGGCCGCCCCACTTGATGGCAACATAAATGGAAACCTGGGTGTCGACGGCAGAGGTGCCCATGTTTTCTAGTCAATGGCTCCAGTATACATGTTAGCAAAGTGTTTTGCAGTGGCCTATATAGATCTCTTCCAGCTATTGAAGATACAGTCACAAATCAAAATTTAAAAACACCTTCATATGTACAAGCATTTGCCTCCAGTTGTTTTAATGTTGCTTCGGCTGTTGTGAAATCCAATTCTCAATATAAACATGGTTTCTTCGTACTGATGCCCGAGCTGATATTGCAAAACTATTTCCTGAAGTGGTTCTCAGATAAAATATGCCATCAGTTCTTCTATGCCTAGACAGAACCTGTGTTAGCGACAGAAATCCCACAGCTTCTTGTGAATAATATAATTATAGCGGGTCTGGGGATTTGTATCAATTCCAATTTCACTTCACCAGCAACACTGCAGTTTTTTTCTTACAACCGATACTAAAATGCAGATATATACTTACATTGAAATTCAAACCTCACTTGCCGTCAGTATTGTCCTGAAACTAAACACTCCAGTGCAGTGCTGAGGGAGTGCTGCACTGTCGGAGGTGCCGTCTTTCAGATGAGACGTTAAACCGAGGTCCCGTCTGCTCTCTCCGGTCGACTTAAAAGATCCCATGGCACTAATTCGAAGAGGAGCAGAGGAGTTATCCCCGGTGTCCTGGCCAATATTTATCCCTCAATCAACATAACAAAAACAGATTATCTGGTCATTATCACATTGCTGTTTGTGGGAGCTTGCTGTGCGCAAATTGGCTGCTGCGTTTCACACATTACAACAGTGACTACACTCCAAAAATACTTCATTGGTTGTAAAGCGCTTTGAGACATCCGGTGGTTGTGAAAGGCGCTATAGAAATGCAAGCCATTTTTTTATATCATTGAATTAATTAAAAAAATCAAAGCCATATATTCAGAAAAGATCAGATGCAAGTAGTTTTTAAAAATCAATTGATAGAAAATTTAAATGATTGATATTCACAACCCATAATGTGCAACATCCTGGCTGGTGTTAAGGAACCTCTTGTGCTACAGGTAGAATTAAAATATATGCTGAAGGAGCTTTCACTAGCTCATTTCATCCCCCACACCCAAAAATATTCTGGCAAAGGAAAGTGATGTAACTGCATCAGAATCAATTTGAGTTAAAGTTAGAGCTTGCAAATACAAAAAAACCCACATCTGACTGGGCAAATAAGCAAGAGGGTATTTCGTCAGAAACAGGGAGCTATGTTATTTTGAATTAGTAGCAAATTAAGGAAAGCGTGTGAACTGGTTGAGAGATTCTGATCCCTAAAGGAAATAAAGATACAAAAAGGCAAGTAAAAACCATCAGGCCCACCCCATCTAGGCAACAGTGCTACCTTGACACCACTAGCTCACTGTCTAGGCATAGGAAAAGGGGAGGTACTTGAAAAGCTGGCAGTGCGCAAAGTAGCAAAATCACCTGGTCTGGATGGGATGCATCTTAGCTGGCTGAGGGAAATAAGGGTGGAAACAGTGGAGGTTCTAGCCACAATCTATCAATCCTCCTTGGATTATGTCAATGGTGCTAGAGGACTGAAGGGTTACAGATGTTACAGCCCGGTTCAAAAAAGGAGGGGGATAAACCTGGGACAGTCAGCTTAACGTCGGTGGCAGGGAAACTTCCAAAAAGTATAATCCGGGACAAAATTCATTTTCACCTGGAAAAATATGGGTTAATAAATGACAGCCAACATAGATTTGTTAAAGGCAAGTTGTGTCCCACAAATGTTATTGAGTTCTTTGATGAAGTAACGGAGAGGGTTAATGAAGGTAGTGCAGTTAATGTTGTCCACATGGACTTTCAAAGGGCATTTGATAAAGTGCCACGTAATAATTTAGCAATATTGAAGCCCATGGGATTAAAGTGGCAGCAAGGATACAAAATTGGCCAAGACAGAAAGCAGAGAGTGGTGGTGAAGTTATTTTTCCAGACGGGAGGAAAGTATACAGTGGTGTTCTGCAGTGGTCAGTATTAGGACCACTGCTCTTTTTTGATATACATTAATGACCTGGACTTGGGTATACAGAGCATAATTTCAAAGTTTGCAGATGACACAAACTTAGAAATGTGGTAAACAGTGAAGCAGACTTCAAAGTGTTCATGGACAGACTGTTGAAATGGGCAGACACATGGCAGATGAAATTTCACGGAGAGAAGTGTGAAGTAATGCATTTTGGGAGGAAGAATGAGGAGAAGCATAACAAAACTAAATGGTACCATTTTAAAAGGAGTGCAGGAACAGCGACCCGGGGGGGGGTAAATACACAAATCTTTGAAGGTGGCAGGGCAAGTTGATAAAGCTGTTAAAAAAGCATATGGATCCTTGGCTTTATAAATAGAAACATAAAAAGCAAGGAAGTTATGCTAAATCTTTACAAATCACTGGTTAGGCCTCAGCTGGAGTATGGTGTCCAACTCGGAGCACCACACTTTAGGAAGGATACAAAGGCCTTGGAGAGAATGCAGAGAAGATTTACCAGAATGATAGCAGGGATGGAGGGACTTCAGAAGCTGGGATTGTTCTCCCAAGAGCAGAGAAGATTAAGGGGAGATTTACATAGTATTACAGCACAGAAAAGTAAAATGAAATGAAGCTAGGGGAGTGAGAAGGAAGAGCAAAAAAAACTAGAGTTAAAAGCCCTTTGGTTTCTGAAGAACTGTACTGAATAGGATTCTAGCTTCAAGCCAGTAAATATACTAAACATTAAATATATCAAAAACAGTTTATGAAAAGTCATTGTGACATTGCTTTTATGTACTATTATTTCTAGTCTTCAAATTAACTTTAGATCTACTTTTAGTAAGATGAGGGAAATTCTGCAAGCATATGACAAGAAACAGGGTAAGACAGCTGTATAGTGAAAGGGCTGAACATCAAAACAAAAGATAACCAAAATAAGACTGTATAAACACTACTTTTAAAAAAGCCATGATTAAAATGTGAAGGCATTAGATGTTATACAGTCCTATTTTCAAACTGTTTGTTAAAATCAACTTAGGAATTGTGATTGCATATACACATGCCAACAAAAGAACATAAGAAATAGCAGGAGTAGGCCATTCGGCCCTTCGAGCCTGCTCCGCCAGTCAGTAATATCATGGCTGATCTTCTACCTCAACTCCACCTTCCCGCACTATCCCCATATCCTTTGGTTCCCTTAATATTCAAAAGTCTATCGATCTCTGTCTTGAATACACTCGACTGAGCATCCACAGCCCTCTGTGGTAGAGAATACCAAAGATTCACAACCCTTTGAGTGAAGAAATTTCTCATCTCAGTCCTAAATGGCCGACCCCTTATTCTGAGACTGTGACCCCTAGTTCTAGACACCCCAGCCAGGGGAAACATCTTCCCAGCATCTACCCTGTCAAGCCCTGTAAGAATTTTATGTTTCAATGAGATCATCTCTCATTCTTATAAAATTCTAGGGAATATAGGCCTAGTCTCCTCAATAGCTCCTCAAAGGACAATCCCCCATCCCAAGAATCAGTCTGATGAACCTTCGATGCAATCCCGCCAAGGCAAGTATATCCTTCCTTAGGTAAGGAGACCAAAACTGTACACAATACTCCACGTGTGATCTCAACCAAGGCCCTATATAATTACAGTAAGACTTCTTTACTCTTGTACTCCAATCATTTTGTAATAATAATAATAATTCAACTTTATTGTCATTGTACAATGCACAAGTACATGAACAACGAAATGTGATCTTGCAAGCTCCCATGAGTCCAGTACAAACAACATTAACATTAAACGTAAATAGCACCGTCCTGGGAGAAGCAAAGCCGCTGCGTCTGTGCGCGCCGCCATTCCATTTCCACCACTCCTCCTGTCCGACAATCTTCAGCCCAACGCCCGGGCCTGCTCACCAGCCGCTCCTCCCGGGGCTCCTTCCGTGACCTTCTCACCAACCGCCCCTCCCGGGGCTCCTTCCGTGACCTTCTCACCAACCGCCCCTCCCGGGGCTCCTTCCGTGACCTTCTGCACCTGGTCTTCCCTGATGGTCACCCCTCCAGGTACTAACCAGGCCTGGCTCTGCTTAGCTTCCAAGCCTTGCCAGTGACCCTGTCCCTAGTCCCAGGTCAACATACCATTTGCTTTCCTAATTGCTTGCTGTACCTGCATGTTAACGTTCAGTGATTCGTGTACAAGGACACCCAGGTCCCTTTGAATACCAACATTTCCCAATCTCCCATCATTTAAAAAATATTCTGCTTTTCTATTTTTCCTACCAAAGTAGATAACTTCACATTTCTCCACATTATATTCCATCTGCCATGTTCTTGCCCACTCACTTAACCTGTCTATACCCCTTTGCAGCCTCTTTGCATCCTCCTGACAACTTACTTTCCCACCTAACTGTGCATCGTCAGCAAATTTGGATACATTACACGCGGTCCCCTCATCTAAGTCATTGATGTAGATTGTGAATAGCTGAGGCCCAAGCACTGATCCTTGCGGTACCCCACTAGTTACAGGCTGCCAACCCGAAAATGACCCGTTTATTCCTACGCTCTGTTTTCTGTCCGTTAACCAATCCTCAATCCATGCTAATATATTATCCTCAATCAATCCCATTTTGTGTAATAACCTCTTGTGTGGCACCTTATTGAATGCTTTCTGTAAATCCAAATACACTACATCCACTGGTTCCCCTTTATCAACCCTGCTAGTTACAACCTCAAAAAATACCAGATTTGTCAAATACGAATTCCCTTTCATAAATCCGTGTTGATTCTGCCTGATCATATTATGGTTTTCGAAGTGTCCTGTTACCACGACCCTAATAATAGATTCTAGCATTTTCCCCATCTACTGATGTCAGGCTAACTGATTTAGTTTCCTGTTTTCTCTCTCCCTCTTTTCTTGGAATAGCAGAGTTACATTTGCTACCTTCCAATCCGTGGGGACTGTTCTAGAATCTAGGGAATTCTGGAAGATCAAAACCAGTGCATCCACTATCTCTGTAGCCACCTCTTTTAAACCCCTAGGGCGTAGGCTGTCAGATCCAGGGGATTTGTTGGCTTTTAGTCCCATTAATTTCTCCAGTACTATTTTTTTACTAATACTAATTTCTTTAAGTTCCTCATTCTCACTAGACCCTTGGTTCCCTATTATTTCCGGAATGTTTTCCGTGTCTTCGTCCGTGAAGACAGATACAATCTCACCAATGAACATAAAACAAATTAGACAAACTAAAATGCACATCACTTCTGAAGCCACCTTAGAAGTTCCCACTAAGTGAAATACTTTGTCAACCATTTAACAGTGGATACTTAAAAGGAAACGGAAATAAGTAGCATAACTTACTAATACTGTGTACACTAGTGGGCAGTAGTGAGCAATCTTTGAGACTGTTTGTATAAGAGATTGCATTCCAATGAGGTTCGAAAATGGCACTGCTAACCCTGAAATTCAAATTTAGGCATTCAATTTGGACAGGCTAAACCAAACTTGTAAAGGGGATGGGTTAAAAAAAAGTTCCATGGAAGATACCTGAAATATAAAGCTATATATAATGAAAAAATCATGAAGTATGAACTCTGCATGGAGCTGGCTTCATCATTCAAATTGCATTTTCTCACCCCAGACTTTATGTTCTTATAGAATCTTAACACAAGGAGGTTGCTGGATTTTGTATTTAGTTTCTTGTGGCTGAAGGACTGTACTGACCATTTCTCACTGTGCAGAGTTTACAACAAATTGTATTTATATTGCACCTTTAACATAGGAAGATGTCTCAAGGCACTTCACAAGAGCGTAAAAAGAGAAAAATTGATACTGAGCCAAAGGAGGAGATATTAGGACAAGTGACTAAAAGCTTGAACAAAGTTTTAAGGAGGGTCTTAAAGAGAGTTAGAGGTTTAGGGCAGGAATTCCAGAGCTTAGGGCCTAAACAGCTGACAGTGGGGCAAAGGGAGTGGGGGATGCACAAGAGTCCGGAGTTGGAGAAACGCAAAGTTCTTGGAGGGTTGTAGGAGGTTAGAGAGATGGGTGGTGGGGGCTGGTTGAGGCCATGGAAAGTAAGGAACATAGGAATTGCTAGACAAAAAAAGACCACGGTCATCTAGTTCACTTTCTACCATCCTGGTAGTCGCATGAAATAATGATAACGGAGTTGTTGAATAATCATAGCAATCAATCTCTATTAATGAATTTACAACAGACCCAGACAGGACACGAGGTAAACCCCAGTGATGGAGAGCCAAAGTCACCCATTTCCTCCCAAACATGCTACGCTTACCACATGTCATGTCGCAAATTACTCATATACTGTATTGCAAAATGTTATTTTCTGAAAAAAATCTATTTAATTTGCATCTGAATGAATCAATACTTCCACTGTCTCCCGAGGGAGTCTGTTCCATAGATTGACCACTCAATCACTAAAATATTGTTTCCGTGGATTTGTTTTGAATTTAACCTCCTTCAAGAGTGGGCCGTGTCCTCTGGTTCTACTATTCTAGACAAGGTGAAATAGCTTGAACAAGTGAATAAGAATTTTAAAATGGAGGCATTGGTGGACCGGGAGGTCAGCAATCACAGAGGTGGTGGGGGAGCAGGATTTGGTGTGCGTTAGATCACAGGTTTTGGACGAGCTCAAGTGTATGGAGGGTGAAAGATGGAAGGCTGGCCAGGAGAGCATTGAAATAGTCGAATCTGGAGGCAATAAAAGCATGAATGAGGATTTCATCAGCAGATAACTTGAAGCAGGCGTGGGCAATATTACATAGGCGGTCTCTGTGAGGGAGAGAACATGGGATCGGAAGCTCAGCTCAGGGTCAAATAGGATGCTGAGGTTGCAAACAGTCTGGTTCAGTCAGAGACCATGGTCAGGGAGGATATGGAATTGGTGGCAAGGGAAAAGAGTTTGTGGCGGGGCACAAGACAATAACTTTGGTCTTCCCAGTGATCAATTACAGGAAATTGCAGCTTATCCAGGGCTGGATGTCATTCAAGCAGTCTGACAACACAGAGGCAGTGGATGGATCAAAAGAGATGGTGTTGAGGTAGCGCTGGTTATGTCAGCGTACACGTGGAACTTGACACTATGTCTTCGGATGACGTCACCGAGGGGCAGCATGTAGATGAGAAAGAGGAGGAGAAAGGATAGATTCTTGAGGGATTTCAGAGGTAACGGTGTGGGGCTGGTGGAAACGAGGACGAGAAGAAAAGCAATTGCAGGAGATTCTCCGGCTACGACTGGATAGGCAAGAGTGGAAACAGGCCAGGGCACTCCCACTCAGCTGGACAATGGAGGAGAGATTGGAAGAGGATTGTGCGGTCAACTATGTCAAAGGCTGCAGATGGGTGGAGATGGAGAAGGAGGGATAGTGCACCAGGCACACAGCGTGTCATTTGTGACTTTGATTAAGGCTGTTTCGGGGCTGTGGAAGGAGCGGAAACCTAATTGGAGAGATTTAAACATGGCGTTATGGGAAAGATGGGCACAGATTTGGGAGGTGGCAGTATGTTCAAGGACTTCAGAGGAAGGGGAGGTTGGAGATGGGGTGGTAGTTTTCAAGGACAGAGGGAGTCATGGGTGGGGTTTTTTTTTTTTTTGAAGGGGGGGTGGGGGATGATCACAGCAAATTTGAACGAGTGAGGGACAGTACCCAAGGAGGGGGAACCGTTGACATAATCAGCTCGCAGGGGGTCCTGGAAATAAAATTAGGTGGTCAGTGGCAGGGTTTGGGGGGGGGGGGGGGGGGGGAACCCCATTCACAGTTTCGCGCACGCGCAAAATTTAACATAGAAAAAGCCGGTCCTGGGCTGCGTGGGATCAGCAGAGCTGTGCGAGCGTGCACCTTAGAGGGAATGTTGGTCAGTGGTTTACTGGGAATAAGGTCGAGAGGGCAATAGGTGGATCTCATGGACAAGATGAGCTCGGAACAGGCATAAGAGGAGATTGGAGAGAAACTAGAGAAAGATGTGAGTATAGGGTTAGGGCAGGGGGAACCTTGGCGTGGCGGGCAAGAGGAAGGGAAAAAGCAGACGCAGCTGAATGAATGATTTCAATCTAATGACAAAGAAGTCCATAAACTCCTCGTACTTGTTGTTGGAGGTGAGGGTGGAAGGGGCAGGGAAGAGGGGTATAAGGATATGGTTGGTAGTGGAGAATCAAAGCCAGGGATTATCTTTGCATTCCAGGATGAGTTTTGGCAGAGGAGAATGGGGTCCGATAGTGCCCGGTGTGTTTCTGCAAGATTATGGTGATAAATTGCTAAACCAATTGTGCACCATTGAATTAATCTGAACTGTCTTTAAAAGCTTCAAGAAAACTGAAGCACAAAGCATAATATTCTGTGAATTTATATCAGAATACATCATCATAATGTCAACTTGGCAGTGCGCAGGTTTAAACCTGACAAGAACCTTTACACTGGCAGCCACAATGTAATCTGTTTATCATATAATACCATATTATATTACCATTTAATCTCCATGGTAACTTATTCCACAAATCTATTATTGTTTAGGTGAAAAAGTTCCCCCATGCTTCCCTCTTAAACCTCTCTAGTTTTTAATTTGTGTTGCTGGTACTTAAACCTTCCACTAAACTTAATCCGATTACAGTGAAACTTTAAATCCATTAATGTGCAATGTCTCCTTAGAAAAGAAAAACAGACTTGCATTTATAAAGCGCCTTTCACGACCACCAGACATTCCAAAGCACTTTACAGCCAATGAAGTACGTTTTGAAGTGTAGTCACTGTTGCAATATAGGGATGTAGGAAACACGGCAGCCAATCTGCACACAGCAAGCTCCCACAAACAGCAATGTGATAATGACCAGATAATCTGTTTCATTGATGTTGATTGAGGGATAAATATTGGCCTGGACACCAGGGATAACTCCCCTGTTCTTCTTTGAAATAGTGCCATAGGATCTTTTACATCCACCTGAGGGGGCAGACGGGCCAACTGAGCCACGGCTGACACTTCCCCAAACTGCTGTTACAAATCTACCACGTTCAAGCACTAGTACTGTGCTTAGAGCTTGCTGTATGAAATTGAAATTGCAAAAGCAGTTCAGTCTTAATTGAGCAGCCAACAGAAAATGTAGCCAAAATAAAAACAGAAAATGCTGGAGATACTCAGCAGGTCAGGCAGCATCTGTGAAGAGAGAAACAGAGTTAACGTTTCAGGTCGATGACCTCTTGTCAGAACTGGAAAAAAGCAGGAAATGGAACAGATTATTAAACAAGTGTAGTGGCTGGGAAATGGGGCTACACTTCCTCCTGGACTACACTTCCTCCCACCCCGCCTCCTGTAAGGACTCTATTCTATTCTCCCAGTTTCTCCGTCTGCCGCATCTGCTCTGACGATGCCACCTTCCATACCAGAGCTTCCGACATGTCTTCCTTTTTCCTCAACCGAGGATTCCCCTCTACAGTGGTTGACACAGCCCTCGACCGCACTTCTGCCCTCACCCCTGCACCCCCCCCCTCCCGGAACCACGATAGAGTTCCCCTTGTCCTCACCTTTCACCCCACCAGCCTCCACATTCAACAGATCATCCTCCTCCAGCATGATCCCACCACCAAACGCATCTTCCCCTCACCTCCCCTTTCAGCATTCCGTAGGGACCGCTCCCTCCGCGACACCCTAGTCCATGCCTCTATCGCCCCCAACACCCCTCCCCCCAGCACCTTCCCGTGCAAGATGCAACACCTGCCCTTATACCTCCCCACTTTCCAGGGCCCCAAACACCCCTTCCAGGTGAAACAGCGATTTACTTGTACTTCTTACAATCTAGTATACTGTATTCGCTGCTCACGATGTGGTCTCCTCTACATTGGGGAGACCAAACGCAGATTGGGTGACCGCTTTACGGAACACCTCCATTCAGTCCGTAAGGGGGACCCCGAGCTTCCGGTCGCCTGTCACTTTAATTCACCGCTCCACTCCCACTCGGACCTCACCGTCCTCGGCCTCTTGCATTGTTCCACGTAAGCTCGAGGAACAGCACCTCATCTTTCGATTAGGCACTTTACAGCCTTCTGGGCGCAACATAGAGTTCAACAATTTCAGATCATAACCTCGGCCCCGATCATATATATATTTTTTATTCACACTTTTGTTCTGTTCTTCCCTCCCACATGGCAGCTGTCTTCCATTCTGCCAGCACAATTCACACTTCATCTAGAGCCATCCTTTGTTTCTTAACCTGTCCCATTACCATCTCCTTTTGCCTTGAATATCTCTTAATGTCTCTCACTGTCTCTTAATCTCTTCGGCCTTCTATCCTATCACAGGCCTTCCCTTTTGTTCTTTCATCCCCTCCCCCATTTCCCAGCCACTACACTTGCTTAAAATCTGTTCCATTTCCTGCTTTTTTCCAGTTCTGACGAAAGGTCATCAACCTGAACGTTAACTCTGTTTCTCTCTTCACAGATGCTGCCTGACCTGCTGAGTATCTCCAGCATTTTCTGTTTTTATTTCAGATTTCCAGCATCTGCAATATTTTCTTTTTGTAGAAAATGTAGCCGGTTTTATTTGGTTTTGAATGTAATTACCAAGGTAAATATTCATACCAGCTTCATGATTCATTTGCGATCTCCGCACTTGTGGAAGTAGTAATTGAGGTTATGATGGCCAAATGAATTTAACACAATACACTTCTAAAGGGGATTTCCAAACTGATGGAAATTCTGTAGATTACTTGATACAATGGGAATACTGAGGCATCCTTCGTGCTTGCAGTAATTCCCACTAAAACTAAACAAAAAGTATTACTTGAAATACTAAATTATTCCACACTGTTGTATAAACAAAATACACATAGGAAACAGTGGAATTAACTATCCTATCCCACATGGAAAGATTACACTTGCTTGTGAGGTTCACATCCTACTAACTCAACAGCAGATATTCAATCGTTCTCCATCATGCAAGTGTATCCATATCCTCACGGCCCAACTTTGTCAGAATAATTAACTGCGTACACATATGGTTATTCTCTTAGACATCATCTCATGGATTTGTGATGAACTAGACCTCTTACTAGCACTCGCTTCACTTAAAAAGGTCATTTCCTTTTTACTGAAATCTTCAAAACAAATTAAATCATCTCCCTTATGTTTTTGTAATTGTTTAATCTGAATTTATATTCCAATTTTGTTACAAGTTACTTGCTGTGTTCACCTTTAAAATTCAGTTCCAACCCACAAATGAGCTACTGGTCATCCAATTCTGAATTTAACAAAAAAAACTTCCAGAAAACTTGGTTAACAGACAAGGCACGAGATTCCTCATCAGGAAAGACTGAACAGGCTGGGTTTCTTTTCTCTAGAAAAGAGAAAGCGGAGACATTATCTTAAAGACCTCGATCAGGTAATGAATGAGTTTGATAGGGCAGACGTAGAGAAAAATGTTCCCACTCGTGGGGGAGTCCAAAACTAGAGGTTATAAATATAAGGTAGTCACTAATAAATACAATAGGGAATTTAGAAGAAACTCCTTTACCCAAAGAGTGGTAAGAATGTGGAACTCACTACCATAAGGAGTAGTTGAGGCGAATAACATAGATGCATTTAAGGGGAAGCTAGATAAGCCTATGAGGGAGAAAGGAATAGAAGGATATACTGATGGGGTTAGATGATGAAGAGGAGTGAGAGATGGCTCATGTGGAGCGTAAATGCCGCAGAGACCAGTTGAACCGAATGGCCTGTTTCTGTGCTGTAATTTCTATCTAATTCTATGTACTATATTAGAATGATTAAAACCCAGAACTCGGGAAAAATGGTACGTAAAATATTTCATGCGCTTATATTTAACATCAGAATCATAATTATACACCATTTTATACATTGTCAGGTATTTAAGTTATTTTTCTAATTATCTTTAACCAATTTTGCATTTTCATACATTTGCAATATTATCAAGCACCTCTGAATATCAGGGATGAAAAAGCAGACAAAATGACACAAAATGGGAGAAGGGGGAAAGAATATACGTATCAAGAATGGAGATGGGACAGTTTGTTTATTTTCCTAGCCATGTAGAAACCTGCAGAATAGTCGTAATTTCAACGTTCAACAAATGGAACCGTGAATGGTTACTCACGGAATTCAAAACTTTAAACCATAAAGGTCTACAGGTTTACTCCTTGGGTGCCAAAATTCATTTGATTGAACTTTTTCCTCCTTAATTCCGCTTTGCAATTGGAGATTGGTTTTTAATAATGACATAAATTATTCCACATAGGACAAAATTCTTGTAAACAAACCCCTTTTAAAATATTTGAGCAAATTGAAAAATGTCCCTTACGTCATTAACATTCTGAAATGCAGCCACAAATCTGGTTATTTTAATTTGTATGCAACTATGGAGCATAACTGCATTATCAGACTGGGCTATACAACACACAGTTCTATATTAATTCTAAAAAAGTTGCTGCCTTTTGTTGTGAATTTCAATCAGGGTTTATGAGCAGACTAAGATTACACTCTTGCAACTACTTGATCATAGTCAAAGTACCCTCACCAACAGCTTCTCTTCCCACCTTGGTGCGGTCACATCTAGAGTGGCCACCATCTGCCGCAAGAATCTACCCGAATCCCCTTCTCTTCCTCATCTACATATCAAGGGGTAGCATCTGCAGACACGAGGTCAGCTTTCACATGTACGTTGACTGCTCTACCTCTTCACCACCCCTCTGTTGTTAGACTGCTCATCTGATATGCAGTTGTGGATGAGCCGCTAAACACTGGGAAGACAAACTCAAACTCCGTATCCTCAACAACAATTCCATTTCAGGCTGAACCAGACTGCCCACAATGTCGTGTCTTATTTGACCACAAGCTGAGCTTCTGACCCTAAATACTCACCACCTCTAACATTGTCCGTCTCCACCCCCACCTCAGTCCTTCTGCGGCTGAAACCGTCATCCATGCCTTTGTCGCCTCCAGACACAACTCTTCCAAAGCTCTCCTGCATGGCCTTTCATCTTCCACCTTCTGTAAACTTTAACTCATCCAAAACTCTGCTGTCCATATCCTATACTGCACCAAATCCTGCTCACCATCACCCGTCCTTGTTGACTTACATTGGCTCCCAGTCCAACTCCTCCGATTTAAAACTCTGATCCTCATGTTTAAAACCCTTCGGCCTAGAAATTCAGTGGGCTTTGCACCCAGTTACCGCCCAGAGGGCTTCTGCGCCAGTCTGGAAACTTCGGGCTAAATTCAGTGACACGCTAATTGCGGCGGTAGCCGGTAGCGCTGCGCCGCCACCGATGACGTCATCGGTGTGCGCAGTGCCCCGGTTCTGCCCCGACACCGGCCCGACCCCCATCTTCAGTGGCGGCCGCTAATAACATTCAGAGACCGGGTCCGTACTGCAGCCTTAGTGGGGCGCTTTAAGGTGGAGGTGTGGCCGGCCGCTTTTTCAGCGGCCGCCTGCCCGCACCTCCTTCCCCGGCCTCCTCCACCACCCCCCCCGCGGCATTGCCAGCTGGTTTCCGGGAGCCCGGCACTTCTCCGTTGTGCCGGGCTCTTTTGCCGGCACTCGCGATCGGGGCTCCAGCTGTTGCAGGCACCTCCCCCTTGAGGGAGGAAGGCCTGCAGTACCGCAGCCTGCCACTCCGCTGCAGGTGGCGCTGCGGCAACTAGCGCGCCGATATTCAGTTTCAGCGCCCCAAGCAGGGGCGGCCACACCCTTGAACAGCGGCCGTCCTCGACTTGGGGCGCTGAAACTGAATATCCGATGGGCGCGAGTGGCTCCGCGCCCAGCGGTAAATTCTGGGCGCAAGCGAGCTGGCGGGGCTATACCTATTTTCTAGCCCTTCATGTCTTCACCTCAATATCTCGAACCACCTCCAGCCTTCACCCCAGAACTCTATTCCTCCGTCTCTGGCCTTTTATGCATCTGCCCCCTCCCTTCATCCCACCATTGACGGCTCTCCTTTTAGATACCTAGACCCCACGCTCTGGAATTCCCTCCCCAAACCCCTGCGCCTCAAAACCCATCTCTCTGACCGAACTTTTGGTCATCCCACTTAACTACTCCTTCTTTGGCTCAGTGTCCATTACACCTCTACGAAATGCCTTCAGATGTTTTGCTACATTCAAAATGCTATATAAATGCAAGTTGTTATTGCTGTTATAAAGGAAGTAAAACATTTCCGGATTTCAGTTAAGACTTGCAAGTCAGTATTTTATGTAACTTCAACCATTCTAATATGGATTTAAATGGACCAGCGAAAATAAATATGCGAGTGTATATTTAATGACATACTGACTACCTTTCAGTAAATCCTTGAAACATTTGCTAGCAATAGACTCCTTTATTGCCCTTGGACCACTGGCAAGCAGCAACCACCTTACTCAATCAGCTTAAAAAATAATGCTGACATTTTCCCTTCCTTTTAGTAGCTATTCCACACACACAGACTTGTTTTGTGCCTATGCATAAGGAAATACTGGTCAACAGAGAAGTACTTTGCACAAAAGAACTCTGTGGACTCAATTATTTATAAATCAAGGATAGTTGTGTGTGCATTAATTCATTTTAAAATCTCAAGGGGCAACAGGGTAGATACTGAGCATAGTATGGCAAAACTCAGTGCCACAGAGCAAGCCAGATACATGCTTAACTCTCACTCCACTCAATCCTGATAATAACCTTGTTGAGTGAGGAGGCATTAAATGGCGAATGCAGCACACCCCAGGAGGTGAAGAGAAAATGTTTTTTTTTTTTTTTTAAAAAGGAGACTCATGGTTTCTCGTGCCTCGATGTCCAGGAAGCATTAGTAACCCGGAAACATGCGATGCATTCACCTTCACTACTTCAGATGTCAGGCAAAGAAAAACTTACAAAAATAGATAGGAAATTTACCTGAATAACCTCTCAAAAATAAATGAGTAAAAAGATTCAAGTTTAAACCTTGAAGAAATCTCAATCATATTGTCCACTATAGTGTGCTTGAAGTCAATTACAAATGGTAGAACCCTCGTGTATTTGATTTCTAACGTCATAAATGGAATATCGCTGAGGAAAGAAAAAACACTCCGATTTCTAGCCAAATCAACTCCCGTCTCTGCTCCTTGTAAAGCTGATTACTATTGGCAGATCCATTCAACGGTTGAAGCTAAATGCAATTTAAAACAGGAAGAGGTTTTCTAGAAATGACATTAATTACACTGTGTATAAATGACATTTTGTATGAAGTTTAAGTGAAAGGTAATGAGAGATTTTGCTACAGAGATTAATATACAGCAGTTGCACCTGTTCTGATTCTTGCAGAAAGGGTATGCAATGAATTGCTGGGACAGAAATATACTGGTGCTTTTGAAAGGAATGCAATTCAAACCAAAAGGTTATTCTTTAAACAAAGCCAATCAGCTTAGCTTGCAGACTTTTAAATAATCTTCAACACTATTCTGCCTACTAAGTAAAGATCTTTCTTACTTTCAGATTCTGAGTGGCCTTTACCCTCTGAGATATGCCCTATCTGGATCTTCCTGGATGTTCTTTTATCCACAGCCTCGATTATGCATCTATGTGCAATCTCTCTAGACCGTTACATTGCTATTAAAAAACCTATTCAGCACAGTCGCTTCAACTCCAGGGCCAAGGTTCTCATTAAGATCACAGTAGTATGGCTCATCTCAATTGGTATGTATAACATTTTCTGGAAACCTTGATTCATACCTCTTAATTTGATGCTTCTGATCAACATATACCAAACTAAATAATACAACACATTATTAAACCAACTATGGAGAAACCATAATAAATTATAAAAGGATTCTTATCCGTAAGCTTATCAGTAGGGATAAAAATCCATTCTCTGCACTCGGATCCAAACGTGGTTCGTGTATTGGTTTTTGTGCAACTTCAGTCATCAAGGAAGATCGGCAACGAGCAGAGCAAATAGCCAGTCAAGGATTTTAGAGTTTCATAAATATTAGAATTCTACATTGCTTGCAATCTATCAGTCTAGAGCACTGCTGATTAATTGTGGGAAACAACCTGAACTGAAAATTAGACTGCAACTTTAATGCAACAATTAAAAGATAAATAATGAAAATTTGAAATATTTGTTTCTCAGACTAATTATGACAGTACAGCATTTAAAAAAATAATTTACTTTAAAATTCCAGAAATATAGAGCACAAAAGTGTTGACTCAAAGAAATCTGAATGCACCAAAGCAGTATTTTGAATTTTTATCCACTATTATGTACTTAAAACAAAATGCTCCAAAATAGCCAAATACCTTCCAAACTGGTTACAACTGAACAGAATGTCTACCCAAATAGAACCAGTTCCATTTAAAATAACAACAGAAAATGCTGGAAAAACTCAGCAAGCCAGGCCACATCTGTGGAGAGAAATTAGAGTTGACGTTTCGTGTCGAAACCCTTTTTCAAAACTGGAAAGGAAATAAAATAGATCGAAGGCAGGGCTGCGATAGAACAAAAGAAGTAAGAGAGACATTAAGAGGTATTCAAAACCAGACGAGATGGTAATAGGACAAGTGGAGACAAAAGAGATTAGGTGTGAAGTGTACTGGCAGGATGAGACAGAGCTGCCATGTGGGAGAGAGAAAAAAAAAGGAAAGGTGGGGGGGAAGGGAAGACCCAAAACAAAGGGGTGGAAAAAAATATAAGTAAAAATGTAATAGGGGCCGAGGTTATGATCTGAAATTGTTGAACGCGATATTGAGTCCGGAAGGCTGCAAAGTGCCTAATCGGAAGATGCGGTGCTGTTCCTCGAGTTTACGTTGAGCTCCATTTAAAGTTGGTCTGATTAACTACATTAGTAGTTTTGACAGGAAAATACCAAAACTGGAAAAACAATTACTGTACCATTCTCAATTTATTCTCTCTTCAATCTAGGCATTGCTATTCCCATCCCCATCAAAGGCCTCCAGGATGAAACAAACACCTTTATAAACAAAACTTGCTTAGTTAAAATTGACATATTCAAAAATTTCATGATCTTTGGGTCAATGGCTGCATTCTTCATTCCCCTTGCCATCATGTTAGTTATCTACTTCTTGACAATTCAAGTGCTGAGAAAGAAAGCATATCTGATCAAAGCCAAAGCACCCCAACATTTTAACTGGGCTACTGTCTCGACCATTTTTCAGCAAGACCTTACACCCACCAAGTCTCCCGAGAAGGTGGCCATGCTCAACGGTTCACAAAAGGACAAGACATTTTCCTGCACACTTGAGGATGTACCCATCAGAAGACTCTCCACTTTGGGTAAAAAGTCCATGCAGAGCATCAGCAATGAGCAGCGAGCATCCAAGGTTTTAGGAATAGTATTCTTCCTATTTTTGGTGATGTGGTGCCCATTTTTTGTAACAAATGTCACTTCCGCCCTCTGTATGAGCTGTGATCAGGAACTTCTTGGAACACTGATGGAAGTTTTTGTTTGGGTGGGTTATATATCCTCAGGCGTCAACCCACTTGTCTACACTCTTTTCAACAAGACGTTTCGCGAGGCATTTAGCCGCTACATTACATGTAAATATATAAAAAATAAGGATGTTAAAATGCTTAGAAAGTATTCCAGCCGGATATCATTTCGAACATCAATCAACGAAAACTCCAAATTATTCACGAGACACAATTCAAAAAATGGGCTTAACCCAATGTATGCTAGTCCCCTGCGGCTACGATCTGCCCCTGTCCAAACTACATCAGTAATGCTGGACACACTTTTACTCGCTGAAAATGAGATGGACAAAGCAGAAGAGGCAATTAGCTATGTGTAAAGAACAAAATGCAAGAAGAACTAACTGTTTAGCATGCTGTACAGTGTGAAGGTTAAATAGCCACAGTGTAGAGACTCAACACGTGGCTCAAGCCATTATTGATAAAACTTTTTAATACCAGTACATGCATTTACAATTCATGGTATGGTGATCTGTGTGGTATTTTGCTTTAATATTTTGTTTACAGTACATCATCCCAGGTCCTGTCAAAGTGATTTGAGATGCCCTCAATCTATTGGCTTTGAAAGCTGTTAAATCCACCAATAAAGTCCACCATGATGTGACATAGAAAGTAAAATCTGAGAACCATTCATTTTAACATTGTATGAAAAAAATACAACATTTATATAGTGTCTTTAATGTAGAAAAAAACGCTTCAAAGAGGCGCCGGGAAAAAAAGCAAAAGGAGCTACTGTATTAGGAAGTTCGGTCAGACGTGGGTTTCCTTCCTTAAGGTAGGGTGAAAGGCAAAGAGGTTTAGGGAGGGAATTACTGAACATAGGGTCGAAGTAGCTGTAGGCACGGCCACCAAAGGTGGGGCAAAATGGGGGGAGGCCAGAGTCTGAGAAATAGTTTGGGGGTAGTAGTTGTAGGGCTGGAGGAAGTTAGAAAAATAGGGAGGGGCAAGGCTATGAAGCGATTGAAACACAAGGATGAGAATTTTAAATTGATGGCATTATGAGACAGGAAGCCAATATACATCAGCAAGGAAGAGTTCTGAGTGAGCGGGACTTGGTGCAGGATAGGATACAGGCTGCACTTTTGGATGAGCTAAAGTTCAGAGGATACAAGTTGGGAGGCCAACCTGCAGAACATTTTAGTCGAGTCGGGAGGGGATGGGCATGGAAGAGGGCCTCAGCAGCAGGCGGGTTGAGGCAGAGGTGGAATCAGGGAATGTTATGGATGTGGAAGGCGGCGGCCTTTGTGATGGAAAGGATATTGGGTCAGAAACTCAGCTCAGGGTCAAATAGGGTGCTGAGGTTATTAACAGTCTGGCTCAGCCCGAGACAGTGGCATGGAATCGGTAGAAAGGGCAGAGTTTGCAGCGGGGACCAAAGTTGAAGGCTTCTGTCTTACCAATGTTTGCTGAAGGAAATTATGGCTCATCTATAGACTGACAAGCAGTCCACAGCACAGAGCTGGGTATCGCCAGCATACACGCGGAAACTGATGCCATGTCTTTGGATGATGACACCACGAGATGGCATTTTGATGAGGAAGAAGCCAAAGATAGATCCTTAGGTGACTCCAGAGTTAAGGGCATGCGGCTGGAAGAGAAAGCTTTGCTGGAGATACTCTGGCTATGATCGGATAGGCAAGAATGGAACCATCAAGGGTAATCCCACCAAGCTGGGCAACAGTGGCTAGGTATTGGAGGAGGATGGTGTGATCGACCACATCAAAGGACACAGAAAAGTCGAGGAGGACAAAGAAGTTTAATGCACTACTAGTTTGGATGGGCAGGTGGTGGAAAGTATAGCCAGGTGGGGAGGCTTCGGTAAGGCCAGGATGCCAATGCAATTATTCTCAAGAAGGCCATTGCTCATAAATGAATGGATATTAAGGAGGGAAATACAGTGAGGGGCAGTGATTAATTCACTGGCAAAGTCCATGGGGCAATGGTGGGTAGGATGAATGGGATGGGAAGGAGGCTGTCGAGGTCAGTCCCCAGTGGGCGAGCTATGTGGGAAGGTTGGCAAGAGAAGATGGGACAGTTAAAGTCTCTGCTTGTAAGGAGGCAGCGACAGGTGCCTCAATGGGAATTTCGGAGAATGCCAAGAAAGGCACAGAGGGTAGATGTGAGCTTGTTCAAGTGGGATTCAGTGGCAGTAGGAAAGCAGAGCAACAGTAATGAGGTGGTATGGATTTGGGGGGGGGGGGGGGGGGGGCGGGGAGGGGGATGGGCAAAGTATCCTGGAAGAGGAAATGAAGGGTCTTCTCCCCTTCCTGTTGCCCAGAGTGAAGGGCCCCAAGAGAGGCCAAAAAAAGAGAGAAGTAATGGGCTTGGGTCTGGAGTGACAGCCAAAACGCACAAGTGATTGAACACAGAATTCAAGTTACGTAGACATGGGAGATTAGAAGAGACATGTCCTGATTGTAAATAGAGGACCCTTACTCCAGATGCCGTGTATCTGATGGATCAAAAATTGTTACACTCGGCACCTTCATTTTACAATAAAATGTTACAATATCTAGTTAAACTACTGTCAGTCCACAAGATGCAAAACTTTATGATTCAACAATCTCACAAAACACTAAACATATTGGGCCAGAAATTTGGCAAGGCCAATGGAAGTGCTGGTTTTGTGCATACGCTGCGCATTCGCTGGAAACCGGAACTTTCATTCCCTTAAAGGAAGGAGTTCGGAGGTCAAACGCGTGCGCCGGGGAGGCAGCGCGTACGCCTGGAGCTTCCGATTTTTTCCCCCCCCCCTCACAGGTTTCTCCGTGCGGGCAAGTCCCTAGCAGCTGCGCGTGAAAAAAGCAGGCGCAAGGCCAGCTTTTAACAAGGTAAGAGGTTAATTAAGTAAAATTAAAACATTTTTTCCACAGGTTTATCATTTTAAAATACTTTAAAAGGTAAGTTTATTTTTAGCCCCGTTAAAAACGTTAATTATTTTTTCAAAAATTAACTATTAAACAAAAATTTTAATTTATGTAATTTATAGTTCTTTTAAAAATGTGATTTAAAAAAACAAAATTATTTGAAGTTTTACTTAGGTTTTGGGGCCAATCTCTATTCATAGATTTGACAGGCGCACTATATAAGTGCAGGTCGGGGGCTTGCGCCCACAGGAAGCCTCCGACCCGAATTTCTGGCCCATTAAGTCTCTCTCTGCGGATTAAGTGGGTAAAAATACCAATCCCCAGGCTGTCCAGATTTCCTGATGCAGATTCCATTTCTTTGCATTCTTGCAAACTAACAGCACAATGAAACAGCAATTTACCCTCAAGATTCCAGCATTCACTTTCCTCAGCTGCTGGTCTAAGTTACCTCCACGCCAGGATTACTTTGTCTTCTTTATAGCAGACAGGTAAGTAAAAACCATCAGGTCAAACCTGCTATTGGGGCAAACCAGTCCATTTTTAAACTCCGCAGCATTGCCCAGTTCTATTTTCATGAGAGGTTACCGATTCATCAGATAAAAGACTAGATCGGTGACAGAAGAGTAAAGCTGTGACGAAAGTTTACATTTGTAAACAGTAAATGGGAAGTTTTAAGCAAATACTGTTTAGCTGTTACTCTGTTGAATGAACAGAGTTGAAGGTCCTTGTCCCCAGGTAGAAGCATCTTGGTCCTCTTTTGAAATCAATTTTGCTAACAACCATTATTCTTTTGACTTATTGTATAAATAATCTTTTTGCTCAATTAAGCTAAGTTTACATACTTTCAGGGCACATTATGTATTACAAGGTGCTTGCAGGTAGCTACATTGAGGATGTTGCATTGTTCTTTCTGCATTCCAACTTTGTCATTTCTAACTTTGTAATTTCTAGAAGGTACATTCAGTCCCAAAAGCTTTTTGTTTTATATTAAACATTCAGTATAAAAAGACTTGGGGCAGACACAATATGCGTGGTGTTTCAATTTAGTTCCCAACCATTATGCTCAAATATTGCACATTCCAATACTGGAACTTTGAACAATTCACGTTATGAGGATGTCACAGTACAATTGCTTTGAAGGAATAATTCTAGAAGTACAGTATGTGGACATAGAGGGGATAAAGACTGAATGAATACATGAAAGATAGTGAAAAATTATTCATAACATTTTTGTACAAGCAATGGGGGCAGGACAAAGGGAGAAAATTATAATTTTAAACGCACACATATAGACAATCTTTGAAATTGCTCATGGTCAGAAGGTTTTATAAGAACACAGGTTGTATCTTCACAGACATTAACTCATCAGTACTAGGTGCAGCCTTTGGCTCAGAGAGCACTGGCAGGTTTCAAGATCTGGAATAACTAAGATGGGTCTTGGCTGGGAGCACAGAGCATTACCTAGGCCTTTCTGAGCAACGAGTGTGCACCCTGGGATCTGCACAGGAAGGGGGTGCCAGGGTCAGGCAACCTTGCGGGACAGGAAGAGGGACTCAGGAGAATGGGGACCAAACTGTCCTTGACCTGTTACAATTAAAAATCCTTTGGCCATTTTTAATCATGCAAAGAATCTGTAAAAAAGCTTTAAGATGTGTTTTCACGCAAAGGCTTGCCTAAAAAGGAGTTGTGGATTGGTAAGCGCCAAATGGTATTTACAATGAGAGATGATGTTCTCAGGGACCCAAAAGATGGAGAATGTGTTAGTTGTGTCTGCTTATTGAGGACACTTCACATCTCGGTGTTGGAAACCTTTTTTGATCTACATGAGGGGGTTTGTGAGACCGGCTTGTAAAAATCAGAACACAGACACATACTCTGCCGAATAACAGAAGGCTGCAAAGGGAACAAACTATTGTCCTGGGCGCTAGGACACAGTACAGAGAGATTAAGCTTTTAAGCTGATTTAGGCAACCCATCAGAGTGGGCTAGTGCTTCTGTGTTCTTAAATTTTGCAACAGTATATTAACAGAAGTTGTAGCGATTGTCTCAAGTGACTCACATTGTTCTGTGCATTTTACCTACTGTGGAATAAAGCAGCTTATGATTTAAGAACCCAACTTTGTCTCACCCAGTGTTAACTTAGTATACCTTTGGAGAAATTGAATGAGTACATGTGGTGGGGAGCAAGGCTTGGAAATCCAGTCCAAATCACAAGGGTATTTCATTTTACATTCTTCGGATCCACTACAGCACTAGTAGATATAGGGCACTGGGAGTGAAGAAGCAGGTGATCAGACCGCTTAAAAGGAATGGCTGACATCAATGAAGCCCATAGCTATCTGAGGCAGATCTGAATTGTTAACAGACCCGTGAAGCCCAGTAGCTATCTGAGGCAGATCGGAAAGTGTTAACAGACCCTTTCAGTCCACTGGGAGCACCGCACCATGCTCAGGCCTGTCCATGACTCTTCTGGCCCATTGGCACCCCTCCACCATTGTTTTCTTGTCTTCAGCCAGCTTTTGCCTTTACACAGTCAGTGTATGATTCATGTTTTTGCTGACAGAGTCTGGAACATATTTCTATAAACAAAAACTACCTCATGAAATGTTCAAAAACAATTTATGCAGTTACTGTCTTTTTCCAGAAGAGAAAGATTTTTAACTTAATTTGGAGCTTAAACGGAAAGAAAAGCTTATTGTGATTGACGTGACAGCAGCCAATCTGGAGGAACCCAATAATTCAAATTTAATCTTCCAGTTAGACTTAAGTCATTTGGAAAAACAAAATGAAATCTTCATCTTGTCCGCTGACAAAAAGAAATACATGCGATGAACAACCTTTATTTTTGATCTTTCTAATACCAACAAAATAAACCACCAATGCTCAATCACAGGTGTTGTATAGCTGTCCTGAGCATTGAGTTCTTACAGAAAATGAGCAATTGTTAATATTTTTAATGTAAAGCGTGCCTGAAATAAAGCGCGAAATTTCAATCTCCAGTTTGCTTCAAAGTTAGGAGCGCAGGAACATAGAAGCAGGAGTAGGCCATTGAGCCCCTCGAGCCTGCTCCACCACTCAATGAGATCATGGCTGATCTGCGACCTAACACCACATACTTGCCTTTGGCCCATATCCCTTAATGCCTTTGGTTAACAAAAATCTAAAACAAAAGTTGTTTGGAAGAGGCAAATAAATTCACAAATGTTCACAGGATGAGGGGAGACACCATTCTACTTGAACTCAAAAGTTACTAATTCATGCATCCTAGGAAATTTGTCAAACTGACTATGCTGGGAATGCGGTGAGGCTGGTAATGCTCCAACTATTCTGGAGAAAAAATTCCAGGGAAGCCTGGACCTCGAGGTAAACTATGCAAACGAAGGTATTCGTAATAAGGTGGATGAATTAGCTGCGCAAATAGATGTAAACGGATATGATATGATTGGGATTACGGAAACATGGCTCCAGGGTGACTAAGGCTGGGAACTCAACATCCAGGGGTATTCAATATTCAGGAAAGACAGGCAAAAAGGAAAAAGAGGTGGGGTAGCATTGCTGGTTAAAGAGATTATAGGAAATTTTGGTTTATCCGGAGGTTATATGTCTGGAATACTCAATCTAACGGCAAAAATCAGGAGCTGTTTTCTATAAGGTTTTTTAGTTCTCGTTGCTTTTTTTCCCCCCCAGTCAGGCACTGCAAGATCTGTAGCTATAGCAACAGCTTCAGTTAGAGAAGCTTGCAGCTGCAGCCGACTGTTTTGAAGCTGTTGCTAAGCAACAGGGTTTGTTGATTCACACGGAGCTTTTCAGTTCCATATGTTTCAACATTAACGTTGGTATGTCCGGCACTTTTGATGGTACGGCACCAGCTCGGTCCCGTCAGTGCCAGATATCAGAAAGTTTCCTGTAACATAATTGTAAGGAAGGATATTAGCTCTGATGATGTGGAACCTGTATGGGTAGAGCTGAGAAATACCAAGGGCCAGAAAACATTAGTGGGAGTTGTATACAGACCCCCAAATAGTAATGCGGAGGTTGGGGATGGCATTAAACGGGAAATTAGAGACGCGTGCAATAAGGGCACAGCAGTTATCATGGGTGACTTTAATCTACATATAGATTGGGATAACCAAATTAGTAACAATACTGTGGAGGAGGGATTCCTGGAGTGTATATGGGATGGTTTCCTGGATCAATATGTCGAGGAACCAACGAGAGATCAGGCCATCTTAGACTGGGTATTATGTAATGAGAAAGGAATAATTAGCAATCTCGTCGTGCGAGGCCCCTTGGGGCGGTGCGACCATAATATGATCGAATTCTTCATTAAGATGGAGAGTGAAGTAGTTGACTCAGAGACTAGGGTCCTGAATTTAAATAAAGGAAACTACGATGGTATGAAGCGTGAGTTGGGTAGGATTGAATGGGGAATGTTACTCAAAGGGTTGACGGTGGATAGGCAATGGCAAACATTTAAAGATCGCATAGATGAACTACAGAATTTGTTCATCCTTGTTTGGCATAAAAATAAAACAAAAAAGATGACTCAACCGTGGCTAACAAGGGAAATTAGGGATAGCATAAGATCCAAGGAG
This sequence comes from Somniosus microcephalus, assembly GCF_052327205.1. Classification (NCBI taxonomy): domain Eukaryota; kingdom Metazoa; phylum Chordata; class Chondrichthyes; order Squaliformes; family Somniosidae; genus Somniosus; species Somniosus microcephalus. The sequence continues at coordinate 43,719,789 of NC_140992.1, read as the reverse complement.
AGGACATATAAATTGGCCAGAAAAAGCAGCAAACCTCAGGATTGGGAGCAGTTTAGGATTCAGCAAAGGAGGACAAAGGGATTAATTAAGAGGGGGGAAATAGAGTACGAGAGTAAGCTTGCAGGGAACATAAAAACTGACTGTAAAAGCTTCTATAGATATGTGAAGAGAAAAAGATTGGTGAAGTCAAGCGTAGGTCCCTTGCAGTCAGAATCAGGGGAATTTATAAAAGGGGAACAAAGAAATGGCAGACCAATTAAATACATACTTTGGTTCTGTCTTCACAAAAGAGGACACAAATAACCTCCCAGAGATGTCAGGGAACATAGGGTCTAATGAGCAGGAGGACTGAATGAAATCAGTATTTGTAGGGAAATGGTGTTAGGGAAATTGACGGGATTGAAGGCCGATAAATCCACAGGGCCTGATAATCTACATCCTAGGGTACTTAAGGAAGTGGCCCTAGAAATAGTAGATGCATTGCTGGTCATCTTCCAAAATTCTATAGACTCTGGAACAGTTCCCATGGATTGGAGGGTAGCTAATGTTACCCCACTATTCAAAAAAGGTGGTAGAGAGAAAACGGGGAATTATAGACCGGTAAGCCTGACATTGGTAGTGGGGAAAATGCTAGAGTCCATTATAAAAGATGTAATAGTAGAGCACTTGGAAAACAGTGACTGGATCGGACAAAGTCAACATGGATTTACAAAAAGTAAATCGTGCTTGACTAATCTACTGGAATTTTTTGAGGATGTAACTGGTAAAATAGATAAGGGAGAACCAGTGGATGTGGTGTATTTGGACTTTCAGGAGGCTTTCGATAAGGTCCCGCATAAGAGATTAGCGTGTAAAGTTAAAGCACATGGGACTGGGGGGCAAGGTACTGACTTGGATAGAGAACTGGTTGGCAGACAGGAAACAAAGAGTTGGAATATACGGGTCTTTTTGCGAGTGGTAGGCAGTGACTAGTGGGGTACCGCAGGGATCGGTCCTAGGACCCCAGCTATTCACAATATATATTAATGATCTAGACGAGGGAACTAGATGTAATATCTCCAAGTTTACAGACGACACAAAGCTGGGTGGGCGTGTGTGCTGTGAGGAGGATGCCGAGAAACTCCAGTATGATTTGGACAGGTTGGGTGATTATACTGCATCTGCCATATGTGGATAAATGCGAGGTTATCCACTTTGGTGGCAAAAACAGGAAGGCAGATTATTATCTGAACGGCAATAGATTGGGAGAAGGGGAAGTGCAACGAGACCTGGGTGTCCTTGTGCACCAGTCGCTGAAGGTAAGCATGCAGGTGCAGCAGGCGGTTAAGAAGGCAAATGGTATGTTGGCCTTTGTAGCGAGAGGGTTCGAGTACAGGAACAAGGATGTCTTGCTGCAGTTGTACAGGGCCTTGGTGAGACCACACCTTGAGTAGTGTGTGCAGTTTTGGTCGCCTTAGCTGAGGAAGGATGTTCTTGCCATGGAGGGAGTGCAGCGAAGATTCACCAGACTGATACCTGGGGTGGCAGGAATGACGTATGAGGAGAGATTGGGTCGATTGGGCTTATACTCACTGGCGTTTAGAAGAATGAGAGGGGATCTCATTGAAACTTATAAAATTCTAACAGGGCTAGACAGATTAGATGCAGGAAAGATGTTTCCGATGGCGGGGGAGTCCAGAACCAGGGGTCACAGTCTAAGGATAAGGGGTAAGCCATTTAGGACAGAGACGAGGAGGAATTTCTTCACCCAGAGTGGTGAACCTGTGGTATTCTCTACCACAGAAGGCAGTTGAGGCCAACTTATTAAATATATTCAAGAAGGAGTTGGATATATTTCTCAAGGCTAAAGGGATCAAGGGGTATGGGGAGAAGGCAGGGACAGGGTACTGAATTTGGATGATCAGCCATGATCTCATTGAATGGCGGAGTAGGCTCGAGGGGCCGAATGGCCTATTCCTGCTCCTATCTTCTATGTTTCTATGTATTCAAATACAATGGATAAATTTAATCTTATTGTGAAATGTAATTTATTTTAAACTTTATTTTGGACAATAGAAATTTTAGTTACTCAGAACAAATTTTTTTTTATTTCACAACGCATTTTGATTGGTTCATCTTTCCCTCTCTAATTTGTAGGTTCTCATGCAAGTCACTCAGGATTGGTTGTTTTCATAAGTCCTTAGTATTTGCTCATTGGTCGTTTTCTAACTGCTTTAATCTATACGTTTCCTACTTTATCAATTCTTATTTGTTGCATATACCACGGTTAAAGCCTTATGGTAGGTCTGTGAAATTGGTACTCGAGCAAGTTACTGCTTGGGAATGTGACCATGACCAAAAGTTAGTGAGTGCCCATTTTCATTTTCTTCAGTTCATGTAAGGCAACATGGAGGGAAATTGTGTACATGCTTTGCATAGTGTAGATGCAGCATTAATTTCATTGCTGGTCTGACCTGCAACAGTGTCTGACAAAGAATGCCATCGAATTAAACCTCATTCTACATAATCTGACAAGTCTGTTCTTGAAAAATATTTTTTTGGCCAAATCTTTAGGTACAGTAAACTCTTTCTTATCCAGCACCTATGGGACCAGGATGGTGCCGGTTGATGAAAAATTCTGGATAACAGAGAGGTATACCTACCACGGTGCTGCTTTTCCACTCACCATCACCACTGACTAACCTGGCCACCGCGGGAGACTCGACAAAACGAGTGCTGGGTGGATTGGGCAAGATTACCGGTTATTGAGGTGTTGTTTTGTATTGAGATATATCTATTTTGCCGGTTATTAAAGTATTCCGGATAATAAAGTGCCGTTTAAACAAGAGTTTACGGTATTTTGATTGAAGTAAGGAAACAGCACGTCAGATTTATTCAAAATACCAATGCCTGATGGTAAATATCCATTTCCACAGCCCCTTCTTTTAAAATGGAATCTACTCTGGGGCCTGGTTCTAAACGTGGAAAGTGATCCACACCACTGTGAGACTACTGACTCCATCTGTTAAACAAGTTTCATTTCTCTTGTTTCCACCACCCCCCCCCCAACCTCCACATCATTCGTAAAAAAAACTATAGACATTCATCATGTTCAGTTACATTATTATTTGCTTCTGGATAAGTAATTATGATAGCAAACTCCATCTTCTAATTTCAATATGATTGGTTTTAAGTAGTTCTGCTTATAACAATTTTCTGCTGCAAATGACTATTTGAAAAGCAGCCACTGGATATGTTTTACAAATCCTAATTATTTTTGAGGACTATTGGAAAATTTTAATACACATGAAGTGGCCAACAGGATTCCATGGTGTCCAAGAATAAGAATTGAGGACTTCTGTAAATTGAGATGCTACACTATTCTATTTATCCTAAATATTAAACAGTTTTATAATACTGTATGCTTTGAATAAATAAAGTAGAAATGCCAGTTACAAATTCTCCCCCAAGCTGGTTATGATCAAAATATCAGGTATAATTAAGCACAATTATAAACTAAAAAGATGCAATTTTTAAGCACAACCTCATACTAACCAGAGTTTAGTCTAATTAGCAACTAGAAGTGCATTTAATTCACCTCATCTCTCGAACCCAAAGTATAAGTTGCACCTGTGTACATGTCCTCTTTGTTAGTCACAGTTTTGACAGAAGCCTTGGGGAGGGGGGACGCGAGGGCAAGATCGAGAGAAAGAGGGCGAGAGAGAGAGAAAGAAAGAAAGAAAGCGGGCGAGAGAAAGAAAGCGGGCGAGAGAAAGAGAGAAAGTCCAGTATGATTTGGACAGGTTGGGTGATTGGGCAGATGCATGGCAGATGCAGTATAATGTGGATAAATGTGAGGTTATCCACTTTGGTGGCAAAAACAGGAAGGCAGATTATTATCTGAATGGCAATAGATTGGGAGAAGGGAAAGTGCAACGAGACCTGGGTGTCCTTGTGCACCAGTCGCTGAAGGTAAGTATGCAGGTGCAGCAGGCGGTTAAGAAGGCAAATGGTATGTTGGCCTTCGTAGCGAGAGGGTTCGAGTACAGGAACAAGGAAGTCTTGCTGCAGTTGTACAGGGCCTTGGTGAGACCACATCTTGAGTATTGTGTGCAGTTTTGGTCGCCTTATCTGAGGAAGGATGTTCTTGCCATGGAGGGAGTGCAGCGAAGATTCACCAGACTGATACCTGGGATGGCAGGAATGACGTATGGAGAGATTGGGTCGATTGGGCTTATACTCGCTGGAGTTTAGAAGAGAGGGGATCTCACTGAAACTTATAAAATTCTAACAGGACTAGACAGACTAGATGCAGGAAGGATGTTCCGATGGCGGGGGAGTCCAGAACCAGGGGTCACAGTCTAAGGATAAGGGGTAAGCCATTTAGGACAGAGATGAGGAGGAATTTCTTCACCCAGAGAGTGGTGAACCTGTGGAATTCTCTACCACAGAAGGCAGTTGAGGCCAATTCATTAAATATATTCAAGACGGAGTTAGATATATTTCTTAAGGCTAAAGGGATCAAGGGATATGGGGAGAAAGCAGGGACAGGGTACTGAGTTTGGATGATCAGCCATGATCTCACTGAATGGTAGAGCAGGCTTGAGGGGCCGAATGACCTACTCCTGCTCCTAACTTCTATGAGAAAAAGAGAGGGGGCGAGAGAAAGAGAGAGGGCGAGAGAAAGAAAGGAAGAAGAGGACGAGAGAAAGAAAGCAAGAGAAATAAAGAGGGTGAGAGAAAGAGAGTGTGTGAAAGAGAAAAGGAGGCAGTACCAGCATTTCTTGGGCATTCGCTTTTCAAAAAGAGAAAAACAATGAGTGGCATGCAATCATTACTACTAACGCGAGTCAAGCTATTTCCTGTAAACAAAGAGATAATTATTACATGTCTGCCTGACCACTACTGATCTATTAACAGTAAATTCAATATTGGACATCTCGTCACACCCAATTATCTCAAAAACCGCAATGGCTTACAGCATGTTCAAAGTCTATACATTACACATTCATGCCAAATTTATATGTTCAATGCGGTCTGAAAAATTAATCCCCCATTAAAACCCTTCTAATCGTGCTTTTTGTTTTACACTTTAAGCTTATATAAGCTTTATAAGTAATCCCTTAATTACTTAAATTATATCACTGGTTGTACAGTAACAAGACATTTTCAATACCTAACAACTAAAGGAGGTTAGATCAGTATGTTGAGGAACCAACTAGGGAACAGGCTATTTTAGATCTAGTATTGTGCAATGAGAGGGTTAATTAATAACTTGTAGTAAAGGGGCCTTTAGGGAAGAGTGACCATATGATAGAATTTTATATTGAGTTTGAAAGTGATTTAGTTAAATCCGAAACTAGGGGCTTAAATCTAAACAAAGTAAACTACGTAGGTACGAGGGGCGAGTTGGCAAAGGTAGATTGGGAAACTACATTAAAAGGTATGACGGTGACAAGCAATGGCTAACATTTAAAGAATTAATACATAATTTACAACAAATACACATTCCTTTAAGGCACAAAGACACCACAGGAAAAGTGGTCCAACCATGGCTAACAAGTTAAAGATACTATTAGATCAAAGGAAGAGGCTTATAATGTTGCCAAAAAGAGTAGTAAGCCTGAGGATTGAGGGGATTTTAGAATTCAGCAAAGGAGGAGTAAGAAATTGATAAAGAAAGGGAAAATAGAATAGGAGAGTAAACTAGTGAGAAACAAAAAGACTGTAAAAGCTTCTATAGGTATGTAAAAAGGAAAAGATTAGTGAAAGTAAATGTGGGTCCCTTACAGGCTGAGGCAGGAGAAATTATAATGGGGAATAAGGAAATGGCTGAGAAAGTAAACAAATACTTTGGGGTGATTTTGCTAATGGAAAGCTTTTGAAGGCGGGACACCCACTTGTCGGGTTTCAGTCCCGCCTCCAACAACTTCTGGCCAACCCATGCTATCTTCCCTTGATTGACCTTGTTAAGCCCGCCAAGCGGGCTTAGCAGGCCAATTAAGGGGAAGCCAGTTACAGAGAACGTCAGCCTATGACGTTTCATCTGTCAAAAATTTGACAGATGAATTGTCATCATTTAACAGCTCTGTGAAGCTGTCAAACAGTGACATTCTCTGTAGTTTGATGAAGTCTTCTAACTTCTTTCTTTTACAGAAACTAGATGGTTGTTGCATCTGAGGATGCAACGGCCATTTGCCATCCCCAAAGCGGAGTTGTGAGACTTTCCGCATACACACTGAAGCCTGCAGGAAGAAACAAACGTAAGTACACTTTTAATAACACTTTGCACTTACCTCAGATACTCACCTTTCCACTCTTGCATCCATCACTTACCTCCACAGCACACTTTTGCACCCCCCCCCCCCACTACCCGCTGAGCTGAGGGGTTTCGGAGCCTTCGGGAAAGCCCGCACTTGAGGGCAAAAAGGGGATTGTAGGAGTCTACGTACTCCTAGCAAAAAATACTGAACTCGGAGAGGTTCAACAGAAAAGGTTTAATTGTTGAGGCTACATGCTGAACACAAAATGGAGTCAGAGACTACACAAAGTACAACTCTCTTTCATCAGTGCACAGCTTCGACTGCTCCTCCCCCGCTCTGGGCTTAACTATGTTGCAGATCGAGTTTCTTAAAGGTGTGATGCTTCTTAAAGGCATGACGCCTGATTTATAGTCTACGGACCAGAAAGCGGATTGTGTCCGTTCTGTGATCGGTACGCCACACAGCTCCCCCCAGAATCCGCTAGTAGGGAGTGTACGAACCGGCGTGGCGGCTTGATGGCACGGCCGGAACGGCTCTTGGCGGTTGGTGTCGGGAGCAGGGCGGTCGGACGCGTCGGGCTCTTAGGCGGTCTGCCCCGCAGTGGGGGTTGGCCCACTTGAACGGGTTCGTCGGGCTCTAGGTGCGCCAGCTTGAGCCGGTCGACCGACACCTTGTCAGTTCTGCCGCCCACTTCGAGGAGGAAGAACTTGTTCCCCATCTGGAGCACCTTGTAGGGTCCGTCGTATGGGGGCCGTAGAGGTCCTCGGTGGGCATCATGGCGCACGAAAACAAATTTGGCCATGTGCAGGCTAGGTGGTACGCGGGTTGCTGGTTCGCCGTGCCGGCCGGTGGGTACCGGAGCGAACTGTTGTGCTCGGTTGGCGAAAGCGCAGCGTTGCTGGTCAGCCGACCAGGGGGTCGTGGCAGTGGGCAGGAACTCTCCGGGTACGCGCAGCGGCTGGCCGTACACGAGTTCCGCCGCCGAGGCTTGCAGGTCTTCCTTGACCACGGAGCGTAGGCCGAGTAGCACCCACGGGAGGCGGTCTATCCAAGCCTCGTCCTCGAGGCTGGCGCGGAGGGACGCCTTCATGGACCTGTGGAATCGCTCAACTGGCAGCGGAGCAACGCACCGACCCCGATCTGCTCTCCGCGCCCACAACCCTCCCAGAGCTGCGACTGACCAAAGTCGCCTGCGGCCCGTCCGCAGTCAGTCAAATGCGACACCTCCTTGACGCAACCCCGCCCCGTAGTCCCGCGCGTCCATTAGACTGGTGGCCAACCGATTTGTCTGGCGCGGCCTGCGCAAAGATGTGCGCGTCTGGTCCAGATCCTGCATAGCTTGCCAGCGTGCCAAAATCCACCAGCATGGCTCCGTCCTGCGTGATGTGGTGGCCGAGGAATTCGATCCTGCCGAGGCCGAATTGGCACTTGGCTGGGCTGATGATGAGCCCGTGCTCACTAAGCCGCTGGAACAGGGTGCGGAGGTGCTCGATGTGTTCCTGCTTGGAGGAACTAGCTACCAGGATGTCATCCAGGTAGACAAAGAGGAACTTCGGGTCCCGGAGGACCGAGTCCATGAGCCGCTGGAAGGCCTGGGCCACGTTTTTGAGGCCGAAGGGCATTCGGAGGAACTCGAATAGCACAAAAGGGGTGATTATGGCCGTCTTGGGAACGTCCGTGGGGTGGACTGGCACCTGATGGTAACCGCGCACCAGGTCGACTTTGGAGAAGACTGAGCGGCCGGCCAGTCTAGCCGAGAAGTCTTGAATGTGCGGTATGGGGTACCGATCCGGCGTGGTGGCGTTGTTTAGGCGCCGGCAGTCCCCACAGGGGCACCATCCCCCATCGGGTTTGGTGACGATGTGGAGTGGGGAGGCCCAGGGGCTGTTGGAGCGGTGGATGATGCCGAGCTGTTCCATTGTGGCGAACTCGGCCCGCGCAATCTCCAGCTTGGCCGGGTCCAGCCTGCGGGCGTGGGCCTGTGGTGGGGATGAAGTGTTCTACCCCGTGCTTAGCAACCTTCGTGGAGAAGGTCGGGTTGGTGAGGGCTGGGAACTCAGCCAGGAGTGCTGAGTAGTCGTCCGTTGAGCGGGCACGGCACTGCCACGTCATTTCGGCGGGTTGGGGGGGGGGGGGGGGGGGGCATTGGCGCCCGGGACAGGTGACATGGTGTTCATGTCCACGAGGCGGTGCTGAGGCATGTCGACCAACAGGCCGTGGGCGCACAGGAAATCCACACCGAGGAGAGCACCTTGGCGGTGATAAACTCCCAGTGGTAGCGGCGGCCTGCGAGGTCGAAGGTGACGGTGCGGGTGCCGTACGTCCGAATGTCGGTGCCGTTGGCGGCAGCCAGCGCAGGGCCGCGGCCGCCTCGCTGGATCTCGAGGGCGGACGCGGGGATGATGCTGCGCTGCGCGCCCGTGTCGCATCGGAAACGGCGTCTGGAGGCGCTGTCCGTAACGAACAGCAGCGCACCTGCTTGCCCCACGGCCATCGTGTAGGCCGGTGTGGGGGCGGTTGGAAACGTGCAGGGATGGCTGCAGCGGCGTGCCCGTGCACCGAACCGGGTATGGAAGTAGCAGTAGCCCTGGGTCAGAGGGCTTGGGGGACATGGGGGCCTGGTGGCCGAGCTGTGTGGCCGCGCGATAGAGGGTGGAGCGCGCGCCAACGCTGCGGAGGCCAGGTCGGGGGTGACGGCGTGGTTGGAGCTGGCGGGCAGGAGCTTATCGGCTTCGTCGGCCAGGGCCTCGAAGTCCGTGAGGCTGGACGCCACGATCGCCGGGCGGATGCTGGGAGGTAGTTGGCGGATAAAGAGCGTGCGGAAGAGGGAGCCAGGCAGTTTCTCGTCGGTCAGAGCAAGCATGTGAGAGAGCAAGTCTGACGGCGTGGAGTCACCGAGGCCCGGGAGGTCGAGGAGGTGACAGTTGCGCACAAATTGGGAGGCTGTGAATTTTTTAATGAGCGCGGCCTTGAGATGTGCGTACTTGCCTTCCTCCGGAGGGTTTTGTAGTGTTGTCCAGACTTTCGTGATTGTGGAGCTGCCCAGGGAGGCGAGGAGGTAGTCGTACATCGTTGCGTCGGCGGTGATGCCACGGAGTCGGAATTGCGATTCGGCTTGAAGGAACCAGGCGGTGGCCAGGTTCTCCCAGAACTCCGGCAGCTTCACAGAAACTGCGTTTGTGTCAGCCATGGTTACGCTTAGGAGTCGTCCTGAGCGTCGGGGTCACCAATGTAGGAGTCTACGTACTCCTAGCAAAAAATACTGAACTCGGAGAGGTTCAACAGAAAAGGTTTAATTGTTGAGGCTACATGCTGAACACAAAATGGAGTCAGAGACTACACAAAGTACAACTCTCTTTCATCAGTGCACAGCTTCAACTGCTCCTCCCCCGCTCTGGGCTTAACTATGTTGCAGATCGAGTTTCTTAAAGGTGTGATGCTTCTTAAAGGCATGACGCCTGATTTATAGTCTACAGACCAGAAAGCGGATTGTGTCCGTTCTGTGATCGGTACGCCACAGGATAATCCTATTTTCTGCCCGTTAACAGGCAGATAATAGACTTTAATCCCTTCCCGCTTCCAAGGAGACGGACCCAGCGCGGGACGGCTACCGGCCTTCTAGCAAGATGGCATGGAGGCGGGTTGGGCACCTGCCCCAAATTCTGCCATTTTCCCAGCAGTCCTGCCTCCATACCCGCCTCCCCAGGGTTGGCAAAATCACCCCCTTTGTGTCTGTCTTCATGGAAGACGACGTAAAAAACTTCCTGGAAATAGTGGAGATCCAAGGCTCTAGCGAGAATGAGGAACTGAAATGCAACACATGCCCTTTTACCTCCTCCCTTCCCACTGTCCAGGGCCCCAAACACCCCTTCCAGGTGAAACAGCGATTTACTTGTACTTCTTGCAATTTAATATACTGTATTCGCTGCTCACGATGCGGTCTCCTCTACATTGGGGAGACCAAACGCAGATTGGGCGACCGCTTTGCGGAACACCTCCGTTCAGTCCGTACGGGTGACCCTGAGCTTCCGGTCGCCTGTCACTTTAATTCACCGCTTCACTCCCACTCTGATCTCTCTGTCCTCGGGCTATTGCATTGTTCCAATGAAACTCAATGTAAGCTTGAGGAACAGCACCTCATCTTTCGATTGGGCACTTTGCAGCCTGCCGGACTCAACATTGAGTTCAACAATTTCAGATAATTATCCCTGCCCCCATTTTTCATGCAGCATGATTTTTGCCATTCCCATTTGCAACATTTTATCTTTCCTGCCTCTTACAAAAGTACAGGATGTTCTTCTATTTCTTCCTCCCCTCCTAACCGCCCCCCCCCCCCCCGTCTCTGCACCTGCTTAATATCTGTTACATCTCCAGCTTTTTCCAGTTCTGATGAAAGGTCCCAGACCTGAAACGTTAACTCTGTTTCTCTCTCCACGGATGCTGCCTGGCCTGCTGAGTATTTCCAGCATTTTCTGTTGTTATTTCAGATTTCCAGCATCCGCAGTATTTTGCAATTACAACTGAAAGATATTAGTACTAGTAAAAAAAAATAGTACTGGAGAAATTAATGGGACTGAAAAGCCAATAAATCCCCTGGACGTGGTGGCCTACATCCTAGGGTTTTGAAGGAGGTGGATATAAAGATAGTGGATACATTGGTTGCCATTTTCCAAAATTCCAGGAGATTCTGGAACGGTTCCCCTGGATTGGAAGGTGGCAAATGTAACCCCACTATTTAAGAAAGGAGGGAGAGAGAAAACGGGGAGCTACAGACCAGTTAGCTTGACATCAGTAGTAGGGAAAATGCTAGAATCTATTATTAAGGCCATGCTAACAGGGCACTTAGAAAATAATAATAGGATTGGGCAGAGTCAGGGTTTTTGAGGTTACAACTAGCAGAATAGATAAGGGGGAACCAGTGGGTGTGGTGTATTTGGATTTTCAGAATGCATTCGATAAGGTGCCACACAAGAGGTTATTAAACAAAATTAGGGTTCATGGGATTGGGGGTAATATGCTAGCATGGATTAAAGATTGGTTAACGGACAGAAAACAGTAGGAATAAACAGGTCATTTTCGGGTTGGCATGCTGTGACTAGTGGGGTACCGCAAGGATCAGTGCTTGGGCCTCAGCTATCCACAATCTACATCAATGATTTGGATGAGGGGACCAAATATAATATATTCAAGTTTGCTGATGATACAAAGCTGGGCGGGAATTTAAGTTGTGAGGAGGATGCAAGGAGGCTTCAAGGGATATAGACAGGCTAAGTGAGTGGGCAAGAACATGGCAAATGAAATATGTGGGGAAATGTGAAGTTATCCACTTTGGTAGCAAAAATAGAAAAGCAGAGTATTTTTTAAAATGGAGTGATTGGGAAATGTTGGTGTTCAGAGGGACCTGGGTGTCCTTGTACACGAATCACTGAAAGGTAACATGCAGGTACAGCAAGCAATTAGGAAAGCAATTGGTATGTTGGCCTTTATTACAAGAGGATTTGAGTATAAGAGTAAAGACATCTTACTGCAATTATATAGGGCCCTGGTGAGATCACACCTGGAGTATTGTGTACAGTTTTGGTCTCCTTACCTAAGGAAGGATATAGTTGCCATAGAGGGAGTGCAACGAAGATTCACCGGACTGATTCCTGGGATGGGGGGGGGGGGGTGTCCTATGAGGAGAGATTGAGTAGACTAGACCTATATTCTCTGGAGTTTAGAAGAATGAGAGGTGATCTCATTAAAACATACAAAATTCTTACAGGGCTCGACAGGGTAGATACAGGGAGGATGTTTCCCCTGGCTGGGGAGTCTAGAACCAGGGGTCACAGTCTCAGAATAAGGGGTCGGCCATTTAGGACTGAGATGAGGAGAAATTTCTTCACTCAGAGGGTGGTGAATCTTTGGAATTCTCTACTCCAGAAGGCTGTGGAGACTTAGTCGTCGAGTATATTCAAGACAGAGAGCGATAGATTTTTGAATATTAATGGAATCAAGGGGTATGGCGATAGTGCAGGAAAGTGGAGATGAGGTAGATCAGCCATGATCTTATTGAATGGCAGAGCAGGCTTGAAGGGCCAAATGGCCGACTCCTACTCCTATTTCTTATATTCTAATGCTAGATTAATTTCAGACCTTCTTTTACATTGACTTATGTTGGCTTATGATTCCATGTGGGCCAAGAGCCATGTCATCTACATGGCCATTCTTCATGTACAGGCCTCAACAGTGTTGGCAAGCAATTGAGCAATATCAGAGCAAACTCCAATCTTGTGTGCACAAACATTTTCTAGTTGGACAACGACTAGCAGAAAATGTACCTGACTTTTTTTATTCACTAATTGCAGCGACTGAAGCCAACTATGGTACTAAGGTACGTTTCAGCAAAAACCGACTAACCCAATACAAACCAGGAGCCTTCCTAGTGTCTATTGCTCAGTACCACATCATGTTATGCATCTACCCCTGAACTGCTAGCAGAAGACAATGTTACGTGCATTAAGTAATTAAAATAAGTGGTCTTACTACAGGTAGACTATCCTTTATCCGAAAACCTCGGGACCAGCCGAGTTTCGGATAAAGGAGAATTTCGGATTTCGGAAGGTGGGTCGGCAGGGGTCCGCGGGGGGGGGGGGGGGGGGGGGGGGGGGGGGGGGAGGGTCGTGCGCACGACTTACGCTGACGCTCAGCGTAAGTCAGTCGGGGTCGGCGGGGGTCGGGGTTGGCGGATCGGCGGGCGGGGGGGGGGGTCGGCGGTTGTCGGGGCCGGCGGGGTCCGCGGGGGGGATCGGCGGTTGTCGGGGCCGGCGGGGGGGTCGGCGGTTGTCGGGGCCGGTGGGGTCGGCGGGGGGTCGTGCACACGACTTACCCTTTATCCGAACTTCCGAAACCGGAACCCTCTAAAAACCGAAGGTTTTTTCGTTCGTACGCACGACTTACGCTGAACGAAAAAACCTTCGGTTTTTAGAGGGTTTCGGTTTTCGGAAGTCCGGGTAAAGGGTAGTCTACCTGTACTGAATGTCTAGATCAGAACACAGGTTACAGTTAACTAAAACGATCAATTTCTATAATTTTCTTTGGAGCCAATACTTTAGAATCATAGAATGGTTACAGCACAGAAGGCGGCCATTCAGCCCGTCTTTATTATTTCTCAGAAAAGGTTACCATTAAGTTATCAGATACTATATTGGTTTTAAGCCCCTGGTCTGTTGAGATTCCTGTATTGGTAATCACGTTCTACAAGTCATCACTGCTCTTTACTTCCATCAGGCATTTTGTACATTTTTTCCTTTGTGGCTTGCCTATTTTTTGCAGTACAAAAGCTAGGCACATTTATAGTCTCAAGACTCCTTAGTGACTTGCACAATACTGCCCTGATTTCTCTTAATAGGTCTCTTGGATAGTTTCCCATCTTAAGAGTGTCTGCAGAATATTCCAGTAAGCCTCCTGTTTTACCACCCATCAAGTGTTACGTCTTACCCCATTACTCCTTGCATTCCAAAGTGGAACTTTATTGAATAGAGAAAGAAAAGCAGTGCAAAGTTTTGCAATATGAAGTTACTTCCTCAGTTAATTATTATTGTGTCATTCCTTCTTATTTAAAAGTATGTTCATTTGCCTTTCACATAGCTTTTGAATCTATCAAGTTACTTTTAATAGGAATACTGTTGAAACATAGAAACAGAAGATAGGAGCAGGAGTAGGCCATTTGGCCCTTTGAGCCTGCTCCGCCATTCAACGAGATCATAGCTGATCATCCAAATTCAGTACCCTGTCCCTGCCTTCTCCCCATATCCCTTGATCCCTTTAGCCTGAAGAAATATATCCAACTCTTTCTTGAATATATTTAATGAACTGGCCTCCACCGCCCTCTGTGGCAGAGAATTCCACAGGTTCACCACTCTCTGGGTGAAGAAATTCCTCCTCATTTCTGTCCTAAATGGCTTACCCCTTATCCTTAGACTATTACCCCTGGTTCTGGACTACCCCGCCATCAGAAACATCCTTCCTGCATCTAGTCTGTCCAGGCCTGACAGAATTTTATAGGTTTCGATGAGATCCCCTCTCAATCTTCTAAACTCCAGTGAGTATAAGCCCAATCGACACAATCTCTCCTCATACGTCATTCCTGCCATCCCAGGTATCAGCCTGGTGAATCTTCGCTGCACTCCTTCCATGGCAAGAACGTCCTTCCTCAGGTAAGGCGACCAAAACTGCACACAATACTCAAGGTGTGGTCTCACCAAGGCCCTGTACAACTGTAGCAAGGCATCCTTGTTCCTGTACTCGAACCCTCTTGCTACGAAGGCCAACATACCATTTGCCTTCTTAACCGCCTGCTGCACCTGCATGCTTACCTTCAGCGACTGGTGCACAAGAACACCCAGGTCTCTTTGCACTTCCCCTTCTCCCAATCTATTGCCATTCAAATAATAATCTGCCTTCCTGTTTTTGCCACCAAAGTGGATAACCTCAGATTTATCCACATTATAGTGCATTTGCCATGTTTCTGCCCAATCACCCAACCTGTCCAAATCGTACTGGAGTTTCACGACATCCTCCTCACAGCTTACCCTCCCACCCAGCTTTGTGTCGTCTGCAAATTTGGAGATATTACATCCAATTCCCTCGTCCAGATCATTAATATATATTGTGAACAGCTGGGGTCCTAGGACTGTTCCTTGCGGTACCCCACTAGTCACTGCCTGCCACTCGGAAAACGACCCGTTTATTCCAACTCTTTGCTTTCTGTCCGCCAACCAGTTCTCCATCCAAGTCAATACCTTGCCCCCAATCCCATGTGCCTTAATTTTGCACGCTAATCTCTTATGTGGGACCTTATCGAAAGCCTTCTGAAAGTCCAAATACACCACATCCACTGGTTCTCCCTTATCTATTTTACCAGTTACATCCTCAAAAAATTCCAGTGGATTAGTCAAGCATGATTTACCTTTTGTAAATCCATGTTGACTTTGTCCGATCCTGTCACTGCTTTCCAAGTGCTCTGCTATTACATCTTTTATAATAGACTCTAGCATTTTCCCCACTACCGATGTCAGGCTTACCGGTCTATAATTCCCCGCTTTTTCTCTACCACCTTTTTTGAATAGTGGGGTAACATTAGCTATTTATTTTAACTGTCCGTCAATACTTTTCAATATTCCTCAGTGTACCAGGTTCATAACCTGAACAGTGGTTCTTTCAGAACTGAAGGAAGAAAATGGCTTATAGAGTTTAATTGTGTGAAAACTATAAGGCGCAGTGAATATTACGGTCACGTAGTCATTTAATACAGCGAGACTGTGAATCACCATTTTCGATTGCAGTATTTTTAGTTTTGATAGCAGATAAAGAATGTATTTTTGAGATACAATTTTACTTTCCCTCCATTTTATATACCTAAATCTAGACATATTCTTCACACAAGAGAGCCAGTGGCAATCATTTCCGGAAACCTAAGCCGATGCTACTCTTGTGCCAGCTGGACAAAACACCATTAACACAGAAAAACCAAAGTGCTTCACAAAGGCATAATCAAAAAATGAATGCTGAGCCAAGGAGATATTGGAGAGGTGACCAAAAGCTTGGCTTTAAGAAGGTCTTAAAAGGAGGAGAGCGTAGAGGGGCAGGGGTGTTTAGGAAGAGAATTCCAGCGCATGGGCTGTGGGAGGCTGAAGGCAGGGCCACCAATGGCGGTGGTGGGGGTTGGGGGTGTGCACAAGAGGCAGAGGGACAGAGAATTCTGGAGAGTTCAATTGTGGGGGTAGGGAGGGCAGTGTGACGGTTCCTCGGATTTTCTCTCCTGCCCTGTTAAACTGTCTAACCTTATGCGGAGGTCAGGAACACTGAAAACTAAAAGACATCCCATTGCTCCGTGGCACAGCACAATGGTTCTTCAACTATTGCCGCATGACTGACTGTTAATGGTTTCAAGTCTTCCTTATGCAGTACTTTATGTTTTAAGTTTTGTGATACACTTAAATTCAGTACCAGCATTAGGCATTTACGTTTTTGGTGTGCACTTTAAGTTCTAGATAGTTATTTTCAGTCATATAATTTGCCTTATGTCATCCTCTGTTGATTTATGCATGAGAGTATTCTATTGTTCAAATATTGCAAAATTCATTCTTTTAAGTAAATGTTTGCTGTGAAGGTTGGCTTGCTGACCAGGGCAATGTCTATTTTGGTAAAGACAAAATTGATAGTCAGATCCTATACCCAATGTTGATAGATCAATAAAACATCACAAGTATTTTAAGCAAAAGGGGATGGATAATGGTTTGCCTAAATTGAAATTCAGAGGACGAGGGATACTGAAGTATGCCAGGAAGACTGATTTTTCAAAACATCTGGATGGCTACTAAAATGAAAGGTTGCATTCCAAGTATAATCCCGTCAATGGGATTACAAAGAGTTTGACACCTGGTCCATTACATCAAATATAGATCTATGCAGGAGGTAACTGGAACCCTAGCCAACCAAATAAGCTACTTTGATGCCGAATTCAAGATCTGTAGGCTAACTCTTTTTCACATTTTGAACATGGAAATGTTAGTGATCTTCAAGGAGGTTCAATTTTGTTCAGTAAGTCTTTTTGGTCAAGAATACAAGTTTC
The DNA here is from genome assembly GCF_052327205.1 of Somniosus microcephalus. Classification (NCBI taxonomy): domain Eukaryota; kingdom Metazoa; phylum Chordata; class Chondrichthyes; order Squaliformes; family Somniosidae; genus Somniosus; species Somniosus microcephalus. The sequence goes on along the minus strand of NC_140992.1, from coordinate 43,702,932 downwards.
AAAAATGCAGCTAATGCAAAACAATCCTATTCAAAAGGGTAGACTTCTTGAGCACCTCCATTCTAAGCAGAGGCCACTCTACACTTAAAGCAATTGAACAGTTAAGCAGTGATAGATTTTAGAAAAATCTAAAACAAAGTCATACAAAATGTGTTTATTTTTACTTGATCTCTCAGAACTGCCCCAATATAACTTGGAGCAGTAATGCGCTGGAAGAATTTATATTTTTCTGGGACGAGGTGGGAGATTACAGAAACTTGTGATGACAGAACATATGGCGATTCTTATAGCCTCAATTCTTTCCATCCAAAAACTGTTAGAAAAAAGAATCAGCTGGCACCTGCCCTGGAACTCTTGGACATTTATTATTTGGAACTCAGGTGGTCTAGCGTTATGGCTGGACTATGCAATAACAAATCAGATCAGACGCCATCTCCATTCCCTCTTAGGGAATTCAGGCAGACAGGAATGTAAACTATCACTAAACAAATTATCACAGCTCATAACTCAGTTTTGAATCCATGAAGTCTAGGCATTACCAAAATTTAAAAAGAGAGAGGGGGATCACCAAAATTGTTCCCTGCTTCAATAAATCATGGTTAACCATTATCAGTGAAAAAGCAATTGTTCCCATTTAACACAGAAGACACCTCACATCATCGTGTATTAAAAATCCATTATCCAATGTACTTACTTTGAAGTTACCCACAAGATCATTCTAGGTAGACATCAAAACATGCTGATTAAAAGTAACATTTGCTGAATCAAACTTAGTCTGTAAATATTTTAAACTTTAACATGTAACCATTGACACTCATTAGTAAACAGAGTGAAAATCAGCTTTATTCAGAAAGACCATTCAAAATTTCAAAAGCCCAGTTGCAGTATTTAGTAAGTCCATTGTCATTTTCTAATTTACTTTTAAGCAAATAGTTTAAATATCAAGCGGAGATCATAAGTCCTGGTCATCACCCCAACACTTCCACCTCACACCCAACCTAGCTTGCCACAACATCCACTTCAAAGTTCCAGTGTCACTATCTGGATATCAGTTAGTGTTCACTTTAAATTGGCATTCTTATAAAATAACCCAAGTGGCTACAGTGTAGAGTGGATTCTTAATACTTGCCCATGATGATGTGCAGTGCCTCCTGTTTTAAATGGCCCTTGGTCAACCTACCAGAGCGTATGCTTGAGTGAGATGCAAGAACTCTTCCCCCCCCCGCCCCACCCCCAGTATACTTTTCCTCTCCAGATGACCCAAATCAAGACTGTCAGAAGCACACTCCAATGCAAGGTGGCCAAATGCAAGCCATTCAAGATCCTGAATTTGAGCCTCTAAATAGGCAGTACAAGATTCTAGAACTATGGCTGCGAGAGTGCCCTACTGAATTCCAGTCTGGAAGGGCCATTAAATCTTAGGTAAGTTAGTGCAGTCTCCTGGGCTAGTTTTCTAGGGAGATTGGAGAGGAATTTTATCATTTTTTTTTGCCTCTCCTATTAAATTACATGGCTGCTGGTGGGTCAGAGGTCTCTAATTGGGACGTTTGAGGCATCACAACTGTGTGAGGCAGCCTTGATGGAGCAGATGGCCTTTTCATGCCTGTTTTTGTACGTTCGTAATAGGAAATTCAGTATCAGAGTATGCGTTGCACAATATACCATAAAATGTGGAATGTAATTGTATACTTAATGACAAGTATATAAAAGGCGTAAAAAATTGGGTGCACTCTGTTCCTCACAATATAAACAACTTTAAAGAGTGAATGATTATCTCACTATCCAAAGTAATAATAAAACACATACGGCATTACCATAATATTGAGCTCAGACTTTCTGCCTCCACTACTCGACCCAGACCACCATTCCAGGTACTGACACCAGCACCTCAAAACACACCGATTAAACAGAAGAACACAAGGACATAAGAATTAGGTGCAGGAGTAAGCCATACGGCCCCTTGAGCCTGCTCTGCCATTCAATAAGATCATGGCTGATCTTCGACCTCAACTCCACTTTCCCACCCGATTCCCAGATCCCTTGATTTCCCTAGAGTCCAAAAAACGATCTATCTCAGCCTTGAATATGCTCAAAGATTCAGCATCCACAGCCCTTTGGGGTAGAGAGTTCCAAAGATTCACAACCCTCCGAGTGAAGAAATTCCTCCTCATCTTAGTCTTAAATGGCCGACCCCTTATCCCGAGGCTATGCTCCCTAGTTCTAGACTCTCCAGCCAGGGGAAACAACCTCTCAGCATCTACCCTCAGAATCTTATATGCATCAATGAGATCACCTCTCATTCTTCTGAACTCGAGAGTATAGGCCCAATTAAACTGCTGGCGAGTGGAGAAACTACCTGGCAAAGTTTAAGGATATCTAGGGCCTTCATTAATTTTGAAGCTACAGTAGGACAACGTCCGTAAATATATTTCAAAAAAGGAATAGAACTCCATTATACACTCAACTAATTACATATGAAGGTTTGCCAAGTGGAGAACACCAACTTCAACAAAGTATTTTTCAACAGGGAAAAAAGAAAAAAACATTTTGTCTAAACAAAAGAAAGTTATTCAGCAGAATGTTTTCACTTGTCTTAAACAACATCAATTCAAACTGATGATGGATAACTAAGCTATGCAAGATATGCTGAAATACTCCATGACAGAATGTCTGGAAAGAGAAACAGAAAGATGAATACACCAAAAGGAATTTCATTATGAATATACACAAGCGTTTTCACTAATCAGTATTTGGGAAGTATTTTCCACCAAGGCAGTGCAAGAGAGGGGAGCACAGCTAGCCTAGTACAATACACATCAACTAGCACCACCATGCGGCAAAATAAGGAATAGCTGTAGAACAAGCTGTAGTACAATGCAAACCAAACATTTTTGTTGTCATTTCAAACTACTGTATCCAGCACCAAAATAATTCAACAGAAGATTATACCTGAATAAAATAAATCCAAGCGACTCTACTGCGGCACGTCGGACATCATCATTGACATCACTCACCTGAAAGAGCAAAGAAAAATCCTCAATCTTGAGGCATGTCTTTACCAATATCAAGCCTCACTTTCTATGAAGTGATCATGTTAGTATCAGAAATAAAAGCACCAAGACATTTCCTATGTGCAAGTGTTGATTGAAGTATAGTCAACCCCACATATAATAAATGCCAGTGCGCCACCAGAAATCTTCACTGTATGCAGGAGTTTGTAAAGTGCGAGGTTGACTGTATTGTGTTTCCCAAATTCAACAAAGTCACCAGTTAGACTTTGAATGGGGTGTAAATTTTATTAATGAGTTAGCACAGTTAAAGCAAAGGATCTAGAGCCTGCTCATTCCAAGTGCATATCAACTGAAGAACCTTGGCAGCTCTGTTCCACAAGCACTGTATTATTTAAATGGCAACTCTGCTTCAAACAAATTTTTGCTCTCTTCTCCCAAAGCTGAACTTCAGTATCTACTGCTCCCTCCATCCTGACTCAAGGTTTAGGCGGCTTGATGGTCGTACTCTTGTCTCCAAGTCAGAAGGTTGGGGTTTCAAGCCCCATTCAAGAGACTTGGGCACATAATCTAGACGGACATGTGCAGGAATGAAGGAGTGGTACACTGTTGGAAGTGTTGCCATTTGGATGAGATGCAAAATATTCAGTAGTACAATGAGGTCATCAACCAACACCATTAAAACAGATTATTTAGTCATTTATTTCATTTTGTGGGCCTTGTTATGTGCAAATTGGCTGCCTTGTTTGCCTACATAACAGTGACTATACTGCAAAAGTAATTCATTGACTGAAACATTTTCAGACATCCCGATGATCTGAAAAGGTACTGTAAAAATGCAAGGTCTTCCCCTAAATTCTGGTGTGCACGACTGTGCTGAAATCTAGAAATTTGCCACACGTTTCAGGTTTGACAGATGCAAATGTCCCAAACTGTATGTTAATACCATTTTCACAATGTTGTAGGTAGGTAATCCATGCATTACCTGTTACAAGGATTACCTCTGTATTGAAGGCAATTTGGGGCATTTAAATGGGAAGTGGGAATTTGCTCACCAAACAGGGTACTTGACTGTAGCTATAGAAATCATTTAAAATAAGTCAAATACTAGTTTATACTCATTTATCTGAAGTTCTAAAGAGCCTAACTTCAAATTAATAGCACAATATATTGGAGTGCTTTTCAGGGAGAAACACATTTGTATTATACGAATTTGAGGTTATGTGTATCATTACATAATTTTTACTTTCCACTGAGCATCTGATCACTTTTGCCATAGTACAAATTTAGCAAATGTTTTGAATGAACCAAGCTAAATGCCACAATTAAAATCAAAGCTTATTTTGCCAGAAAAAAAAATGGTCAACAGTTTTCTTCTTAAAAAAAACCTTCTACTACTCTATTAAATAACAAAACATACTTATTTTTCCCCATACAGGCTATTACTATCAAGGACAACTTAGCTCACAAATGATTGCTGCCCAAGACCAGTATAAAGAAACACAAATCAACTCCCCCAAATGCTCAGTGGATAAAGGTAGTTCTCAATGCTCCACTAAAAAATTTGGATCAGAAAGTCAAAGTTTGATTCCTGGTTTGTGATGACTTGAGCAGTAATTAGGGCGCTATCAATTGGACTTAAGTGTCCCCGTGCTAAGGAAGGGGTGGGGAAAAGAGAGATCAGTCAGGGCTCTGTTCCTGATCCCTCTCCAGTGACTCCTGCTTGAAAGTGCACGTGTAGATGTCAAGCAAGAACAGGATTGGCGGCGATGCTCTCCACTGACACCAGTGCTCCTGAGGGAGTACTGCACACTCAAAGATGCAGTCTTTCAGATGAGACATTAAACCAAGGCCCCATCTGTCCTCTCAGATGGCCTGATAATCTACATTCTAGGGTACTTAAGGAAGTGGCCCTAGAAATAGGAGATGCATTGCTGGTCATCTTCCAACATGCGATGGAATCTGGAACAGTACCCATGGATTGGAGGGTAGCTAATGTTACCCCACTATTCAAAAAAGGTGGTAGAGAGAAAACAGGGAATTACAGACTGGTAAGCCTGACATCGGTAGTGGAGAAAATGCTAGAATCCATTATAAAAGATGTAATAGCAGAGCACTCGGAAAATAGTGACAGGATCGGACAAAGTCAACATGGATTTACAAAAGGTAAATCGTGCTTGACTAATCTACTGGAATTTTTTGAGGATGTAACTGGTAAAATAGATAAGGGAGAACCAGTGGATGTGGTGCATTTGGACTTTCAGAAGGCTTTCGATAAGGTCTCGCATAAGAGATTAGCGTGTAAAGTTAAGGCACATGGGATTGGGGGCAAAGTATTGACTTGGATAGAGAACTGGTTGGCAGACAGAAAGCAAAGAGTTGGAATAAACGGGTCTTTTTCCGAGTGGCAGGCAGTGACTAGTGGGGTACCGCAGGGATCGGTCCTTGGACCCCAGCTATTCACAATATATATTAATGATCTAGACAAGGGAACTAGATGTAATATCTCCAAATTTGCAGACGACACAAAGCTGGGTGGGCGTGTGTGCTGTGAGGAGGATGCCGAGAAACTCCAGGATGATTTGGACAGGTTGGGTGATTGGGCAGAAGCATGGCAGATGCAATATAACGTGGATAAATGTGAAGTTATCCACTTTGGTGGCAAAAACAGGAAGGCAGATTATCTGAATGGCAATAGATTGGGAGAAGGGGAAGTGCAACGAGACCTGGGTGTCCTTGTGCACCAGTCGCTGAAGGCAAGCATGCAGGTGCAGCAGGCGGTTAAGAAGGCAAATGGTATGTTGGCCTTCGTAGCGAGAGGGTTTGAGTACAGGAACAAGGATGTCTTGCTGCAGTTGTACAGGGCCTTGGTGAGACCACATCTTGAGTATTGTGTGCAGTTTTGGTCGCCTTATCTGAGGAAGGATGTTCTTGCCATGGAAGGAGTTCAGCGAAGATTCACCAGGCTGATAGCTGGGATGGCAGGAATGACGTATGAGAAGAGATTGGGTCGATTGGGCTTATACTCGCTGGAGTTTAGAAGAATGAGAGGGGATCTCATTGAAACTTATAAAATTCTGACAGGACTGGACAGACTAGATGGACTAGATGCAGGAAGGATGTTCCCGATGGTCGGGGAGACCAGAACCAGGGGTCACAGTCTAAGGATAAGGGGTAAGCCATTTAAGACAGAAATGAGGAGGAATTTCTTCACCCAGAGGGTGGTGAACCTGTGGAATTCTCTATCACAGAAGGCAATAGAGGCCAATTCATTAAATATATTCAAGAAGGAGTTGGATATATTTCTTAAGGCTAAAGGGATCAAGAGGTATGGGGAGAAAGCAGGGACCGGGTACTGAATTTGGATGATCAGCCATGATCACATTGAATGGCGGAGCAGGCTCGAGGGGTCGAATGGCCTACTCCTGCTTCTATCTTCTATGTTTCTATGTAAAAGATCCCACGGCACTATTCCGAATAGCTGGAGAGTTCTCCTGGTATCCTGACCAATATTTATCCCTCAACCAACATCACTAAAAACAGATTATCTGGTCATTATCTCATTGCTGTTTGTGGGATCTTGCGGTGTGAAAATTGGCTGCGTTTCCTACAACACAACAATGACTACACTTCAGAAGTACTTCATTAGCTGTAACGTGCTTTGGGATATCCTGAGGTTGTGAAAGGCGCTATACAAATTCTTTCTTATGATTGCTTAATCTGTCTAGACTTAAATACAGGAAACTTTGTGATATCCGGCGCCGATGGGACCGAGCTGTTGCCGTCCCATCAAAACTGCCGGACAAACCAGCGCTAATGTTGAAACATACGGAGCTTTCCGTATCTGGCAACAAACCTTGTTGCTTAGCAACAGCTTCTAAACAGTCAGCTGTACCTTGCAAGCGTCTCTGTAGCTTAGCAACGGCTTCAGTGAGACCTTGCAGAGCCTGACTGGTGAAAAAAAAGGAACGAAAAGAAAAAAAAACTAACGAAACGGCTCCTGATTTTTGCCGGTGGATCGAGCATTCCGGACAGTTAACCTCCGGATAAACCAAAGTTTCCTGTATGGAGCATGGCTACTAGGAGGCTGCAGGTGCCTTTGTACCCGTACTCTAGGAAGAGTCAGCACCTTCAAGAAGTGGTGAAAAATGACAAATCATCCAACAGGTGGCAGTAGAAGAAGAAAATTACATGTTAAATCATATTTTGAGTTTCTTAATATTACAAAAGTTGTTTCTTACAGCAACATGCAGCAGTCTTCTGATCGCCTTATTATTTCCGGAACCACAATATGCCATTGCAACAGTGTACATTCCAGAACGTCTGAGAATGGGGTCCTGTACAGATCATAAGTGCCCAGAAAAAGACATCAATCATAAAATACAAGTATAATTGATGTATATACACAACAGTGTCTGAATAAAAACATGCAAGACTAAACTCTTTGTGGAAATTAGTAACCTACTTTGACCATCTGTAGCATTTCCCATTCTTAGTCATCTGCAACTTTTCAAAATTATTTCTCACACGACGAGTGCAATTTAGGATCATTCAATTAAGCTTCCGTTGTTCTAGGCAGCTGAGCTCAGTCACCAACCATTAGTGAATTGTAGGTTTCACCATCATAAAACTTCTACAAAAACTGTTTCCCATAAATTCTATCAAAGTATACAACTAAAGGACATACAAAACCATGGAGTAATTAAGTGGATTTTTAAAAAAATAAATAAATAGTCTGGAGTTTTACTTGATTTGCTTGGGGCCCCTGTGAGTATTTACATAGAACGTTCCTTGAGAGATTAAATGGGTGGCATATAGTACATGGTGGAGTAGCTGGAACATGGCAGAAGTGGGTTGGATTGCCTTTCCCATTACTTGCTTTGTATGTTTTAATTATTCTCACCACCAATTGTTTGAAAGGGAAAATTTATCTCCTATCCCAATATTTGTAGGAAACTCAGGTTTTTGATTAAAGACCCAACGCAAAAGAAAAAATGCTCGACTGATAATGGTCATAGTGTATCCATATGTGTGACTACCAATTACACCACCGCACTCCTATCTTGTACAGTGTGCCACTTTTTCTCCTCAAATTCCACAAGAATGAATTTCACTCCCCTACTTCTTCCATGTGTAATTTCAAACTGCATCCCTTTACCATCGTCCTATTAGCTACCACAAATTAATAGTCTCAAATACAAGCATGTACATTATGATCATTCTTTACCAATTTCCAAAGTTACTGAGGTACTACTATTTTACCTGGACTTAAAACTTGCATTTGAATGTACAGAAAACAAACTTACCTAATGACGTTTTTAAGCCAATTATTTGCTTTGTACAAATGTTACTATTGTAAATGTTATAATGCATAAGCCATGACCACTCACTACATAGCTTTGTCAGGCTTCATTAACAAAAACAAAAGAAATTAGATGAAAAAATGCATTGAAAAAAAGCTACCAATGTTACCCTTACCTTATCTCTACAGAGACTCTCAATCAGAGCATCCGCTTCTTCCATTCTGCCATACATCACCATAGCAATGCCTACAGCCAAGCCACGAAGAATCTTTTCATGCTGGGTTTCCTGAGCATATCCCACCATATCCTCAATTGCTTGGGCTGACTTTGATCCTAGCATGACCAGTCCCAGTGCCAGACCAGCTGCCTCACCTGCAGAGGACAGGAAAATGATCAAATATAATAAAAGAAAGTCAGAACAGAAATATTGTTACTCTAACGAGAATAAACATGGAAAAATATGCTTTTCTCCCCAATCAATCAATCAGACAAGACTAGAGTTGGTCTTAAATCTACCCATCACTGATGGGTCAACATTTCTAAAATGGGTTTAGACACCACATGCTCTGCAATCCAGAGCTGCTCTACACATCACATGGGACAGAGAGTTTGTACCATGCCTCTTTTGTCTAAATCTCTCTGTCCTGCTGTCTAAAGGCATTAGTCTGGAGACAAGTGCTGCAAAATATTTCTGGCAAGATTTACTTTTCCATTACAATAGAAAATAGGCAGAGTCATAACAGCACAGAAGGAAGCCATTCGGCCCATCGAGTCCATGCTGGCTCTCTGTAGAGCAATCCAGACAGTCCCATTCCCCCACTCTATCCCCGTAGCCCTGCAAGTTTATTTCCCTCAAGTGCCTATCCAGTCTCCCCTTGAAAACATTGAGTGTCTCCGCTCCCAGCACTTGCGTCGGCAGCGAGTTCCCGATCCTCACCACTCGCTGCGTAAAAAGGTTTATCCTCACATCCCCCTCTATCTCTTGCCCAAAACCTTAAATCTGTGTCCCCTAGTCCTTGTACCATCAACTATCGGGTACAACCTTTCCCCGTCTAGCCTATCCAAACCCGTCATAAACGGCAATAGATTGGGAAAAGGGGAAGTGCAACGAGTCCTGGGTGTCCTTGTGCACCAGTCGCTGAAGTAAGCATGCAGGTGGTTAAGAAGGCAAATGGTATGTTGGCCTTCATAGCGAGAGGATTCGAGTACAGGAACAAGGATGTCTTGCTGCAGTTGTACAGGGCCTTGGTGAGACCACACCTTGAGTATTGTGTGCAGTTTTGGTCACCTTATCTGAGGAAGGATGTTCTTGCCATGGAGGGAGTGCAGCGAAGATTCACCAGACTGATACCTGGCATGGCAGGAATGACGTATGAAGAGAGATTGGGTCGATTAGGCTTATACTCGCTAGAGTTTAGAAGAATGAGAGGGGATCTCATTGAAACTTATAAAATTCTAACAGGACTAGAAGCAGGAAGAATGTTCCCGATGGCGGGGGGAGTCCAGAACCAGGGGTCACAGTCTAAGGATAAGGGGTAAGCCATTTAGGACTGAGATGAGGAGGAATTTCTTCACCCAGAGAGTGGTGAACCTGTGGAATTTTCTACCACACAAGGCAGTTGAGGCCAATTCATTAAATATATTCAAGAAGGAGTTAGATATATCTCTTAAGGCTAAAGGGATCAAGGGATATGAGGAGAAAGCAGGGACAAGGTACTGAATTTGGATGATCAACCATGATCTCATTAAATGGCGGAACAGGCTCGAGGGGCCAAATGGCCTACTCCTGCTTCTATCTTCTATGTTTCTATCTTGTACACTTCTTTCAAATCACCCCTCAACCTCCTTTGCTCTAATGAAAACAAATCCAGCTTCTCCAACCTGTCCTTGTAGCTAAGATCCCCCATCCCCAGAACCATTCTGGTAAATCTCCTCTGCACCCTCTGAAGGGCCTTCACATCCTTCCGAAAATGTGGTGACCAGAACTAGATGCAATACTCCAGTTGTGGCCTAACCAGCGCTTTATAAAGGTTCAGCATAACTTCTCTACTTTTGTACTCAATACCTCTATTTATGAAGCCCAAGATCCCATATGCTTTGCTAGCCACTCTCTCAATATGTCCTGCCACCTTCAGGGACCTATGCACATTAACTCCCAGGTCCCTCTGTCCCTGCTCACTTTTTAAAACTGTGCCAATAAGTGTATATTGCCTCTCCCTGTTCCTTCTGCCAAAATGCATCACCTCACACTTCTCTGTATTAAATTCCATCTGCCACTTGTCTGCCCATTCTGCTAGCCGTTCTATGTCCTGTTGCAGTCGATTGGTATCATCTACACGGTTTGCCACACCCCCAAGTTTGGTGTCATCGGCAAATTTAGAAATTCTAGTCTGTATTCCAATATCCACAGGTCATTTATATACATCAAAAAAAGCAGTGGCCCCAGCACTGACCCTTGAGGCGCGAGTTGGATAGGATTGATTGGGGAATGTTACTCAAAGAGTTGACGGTAGATAGACAATGGCAAACATTCAAAGATCGCATGGATGAACTACAGAATTTGTTCATCCCTGTTTGGCATAAAAATAAAACAAAAAAGATGACTCAACCAAGGCTAACAAGGGAAACTAGGGATAGCATAAGATCCAAGAAGAAGACATATAAATTGGCCAGAAAAAGCAGTAAACCTGAGGATTGGGAGCAGTTTAGGATTCAGCAAAGGAGGACAAAGCGATTAATTAAGAGGGAGAAAATAGAGTATGAGAGTAAGCTTGCAGGGAACATAAAAACTGACTGTAAAAGCTTTTATAGATATGTGTGAAGAGAAAAAGATTGGTGAAGTCAAGCGTAGGTCCCTTGCAGTCAGAATCAGGGGAATTTATAATGGGGAACAAAGAAATGGCAGACCAGTTAAATACATACTTTGGTTCTGTCTTCACAAAGGAGGACACAAATAACCTCCCAGAGATGTCAGGGAACATAGGGTCTAATGAGAGGGAGGAACTGAAAGAAATCAGTATTTGTAGGGAAATGGTGTTAGGGAAATTGACGGGATTGAAGGCCGATAAATCCCCAGGGCCTGATACTCTACATCCTAGGGTACTTAAGGAAGTGGCCCTAGAAATAGTAGATGCATTGCTGGTCATCTTCCAAAATTCTATAGATTCTGGAACAGTTCCCATGGATTGGAGGGTAGCTAATGTTACCCCACTATTCAAAAAAGGTGGTAGAGAGAAAACAGGGAATTATAGACCGGTAAGCCTGACATCAGTAGTGGGGAAAATGCTAGAGTCCATTATAAAAGATGTAATAGCAGAGCACTTGGAAAACAGTGACAGGATCGGACAAAGTCAACATGGATTTACAAAAGGTAAATCGTGCTTGCCTAATCTACTGGAATTTTTTGAGGATGTAACTGGTAGAATAGATAAGGGAGAACCAGTGGATGTGGTGTATTTGGACTTTCAGAAGGCTTTCGATAAGGTCCCGCATAAGAGATTAGCGTGTAAAGTTAAGGCACATGGGATTGGGGGCAAGGTACTGACTTGGATAAAGAACTGGTTGGCAGACAGGAAGCAAAGAGTTGGAATAAACGGCTCTTTTTCCGAGTGACAGGCAGTGACTAGTGGGGTACCGCAGGGATCGGTGCTAGGACCCCAGCTATTCACAATATATATATATATATAAATGATCTAGACAAGGGAACTAGATGGAATATCTCCAAGTTTGCAGACAACACAAAGCTGGGTGGGCGTGTGTGCTGTGAGGAGGATGCCGAGAAACTCCAGTATGATTTGGACAGATTGGGCAGAAGCATGGTAGATGCAGTATAATGTGGATAAATGCGAGGTTATCCACTTTGGTGGCAAAAACAGGAAGGCAGATTATCTAAACGGCAATAGATTGGGAGAAGGGGAAGTGCAACGAGACCTGGGTGTCCTTGTACACCAGTCGCTGAAGGTAAGCATGCAGGTGCAGCAGGCGGTTAAGAAGGCAAATGGTATGTTGGCCTTCGTAGCAAGAGGGTTCGAGTACCAGAACAAGGATGTCTTGCTGCAGTTGTACAGGGCCTTGGTGAGACCACACCTGGAGTATTGTGTGCAGTTTTGGTCGCCTTATCGGAGGTACGATGTTCTTGCCATGGAGGGAGTGCAGCGAAGATTCACCAGACTGATACCTGGGATGGCAGGAATGACGTGAGAGGAGAGATTGGGTCGATTGGGCTTATACTCGCTGGAGTTTAGAAGAATGAGGGGGGGATCTCATTGAAACTTATAAAATTCTAACAGGACTGGACAGACTGGATGCAGGAAGGATGTTCCCGATGGTCGGGGAGTCCAGAACCAGGGGTCACAGTCTAAGGATAAGAGGTAAGCCATTTAGGACAGAGATGAGGAGGAATTTCTTCACCCAGAGAGTGGCGAACCTGTGGAATTCTCTACCACAGAAAGCAGTGGAGGCCAATTCATTAATTATATTCAAGAAGGAGTTGGATATATTTCTTAAGGCTAAAGGGATCAAGGAATATGGGGAGAAGGCAGGGACAGGGTACTGAATTTGGATGATCAGCCATGATCTCATTGAACGGCAGAGCAGGCTCGAGGGGCCGAATGGCCTACTCCTGCTCCTATCTTCTATGTTCTATGTTTCTATGTTGAGGAACACCGCTGTCTATCATCCTCCAGTCTGAAAAACAGCCATTTACCACAACTTGCTGTTTTCTGTCCTTAAGCCAATTCCTTATCCAAGCTGCCACTGACCCACCTATTCCATGAGCCTCAATTTTGTTAACCAGCCTCCTATGTGATACTTTGTCAAATGCGTTTGAAAATCCATGTAGACAACATCTATTGCATTCCCTTCATCAATCCTCCCTGTTACTTCATCAAAAAATTAAATTAAATTAGTCAAACACGATCTGCCTTTTACAAATCAGTGTTGGCCCGTTAATTTTTTCCTTGATTATTGTTTCTAAAACTTTACCCACCACTGATGTTAAACTGACCAGCCTGTAGTTACTAGGATTGTCCTTACACCCCTTCTTGAACAATGGCGTTACATTTGCCACTTTCCAATCCTCAGGCACCTCCCCCCCGCATTTAGGGAAGATTGGAAAATGATGGCAAACCCTTCTGCTATCTCCTCCCCCAATTCCCTTAGCAACCTGGGATGCAAGCCATCTGGACCAGGCGACTTATCAACTCTAATCATACCCAGCCTTTCTGGTACATCCTGTCTATTAATTTTCACCCCTTCCATTGCTTCTACCTTTTCCACTTCTACTGATATTTTGTCAGCATCCACCTCCTTAGTAAACACCGATACAAAGTACTCATTGAATATTCTAGCCTTGCCCTGCACCTCTAAGCATATATCACCTTACTTGTCCCTAATAGGCCCCACCCCGCCTCTTACTACCCGCTTACTGTTTACATGCCGGTAGAAGATTTTTGGGTTCCCTTTTATGTTAACTGCCATTCTACTCTCATAGTCTCTCTTTGCCAATCTTATTTTCATCTTCACTTCCCCTCTCAACTTATTGTATTTGGTCTGGTTCTCCCTTGTAGAATTCACCTGACATTCATTACACCCTCTTTTTTTGTTTCATCATCTTCTCTATCGCCCTCGTCATCCAAGGAGCCCTTGCTTTGGTTCCCTTAGCCTTCCCTCTTGTTGGAATGTACCTCGCCTGTACTTGAAACATCTCCTCCTTAAAGATCACCCATTGTTCCGTTAGTTTTTCCTGTCAGTCTTTGGTTCCATTTTACTCTGGCTAGATCCTTTCGCATCCCATTGAAGTTAGCCCTATTCCAGTTTAGAAGTTCCACTCTAGATTTTTCCTTGCTCCTCTCCATTGCTAATCCAAATCTTATGGTACGATGATCACTCGTAACCAAGTGTTCTCCCAGACACTTGGTTGACCTGGTCCACCTCATTCCCCAGCACCAGATCCAGCAATGCCTCCTTCCTAGTTGGGCCAAGAACATACTGGTCAAGGAAATTCTGCTGAATACATTTCAGAAATTCCTCCCCCTCCTTTCCCTTTACCCTAGCATTATCCCAATCGATATTTGGGTAATTAAAGTCCCCCAATATCACCATATCTCTGCGATTTCCCTGCAGATTTGCTCCTCTACCTCCCTCTCACTATTTGGAGGCCTATAGAATACCCCCAATAGCATGATCATACCCTTTTTGCTCCTCAACTTTAACCAAATGGATTCTGTCCTTGTCCCCTCAAGATCATCCTCCCTTTCCAACACTACGTCTTCCTTAATCAGCACTGCCACCCCACCTCCCTTTTTTCCTTCCCTATCTTTTCTGAAAATAGTGAAACCAATGAACAAACAGATTTATGGGAGAGCGAGACTTGTATATTTTCGCCCAGATAATCTGTAAATGCCACTTTGGATCTAACTGTTAGGTGTTGAAGACAGTCCAGAGGTGATCCTCCCTCTTTGTTGGGAAACATGTAAACGTTTCACTTAACATTTCCAAACAGAAGAACATGTGAAATTTGCAATTCTGGGTGTGGTGAAAGCCAATTCACACCGCTAAGCCTGGAATTCAAATGTACTATACAACATCTTGTTCTCATTACAACTAGCTGGGATGCTTATCTACGCTGTCAAGATAGCAATTCGTAAATTAACATTGGGACTTGTTTATAAAGCGAGCAAGCTAGCATTTGGAACCATAATACAAACTAGCTGAGTTACAACAAAAGTTAAAGTGGGACTGTAATCTGAAGAAAAATCAAATAAATCATATGTTACATTTGCACCCATGAAGTGCCAACCAGGATGTGATACGGCTAAGCAACAAACGACATATTACTGATCAGGAAGACTGGTTGTGCGAGTCAAATCCTTTGCCCACTCTACATGGCAATGGTTGTTGAGATGATTTTTTTAATGTTTTTGGGAGGAAGAGAGGAAAGATGTGGAGAAAGAATTCAGGACCACTAGAATGGAAATCAAGAGACATTTAGCAGTGCAATGGTCAGCATTACAAATACCCCACATATCTTTTAACTAATTACTATTTTATTTTGCACAAGGTTTCTTTCTTCCATACCAGTAACTGCATCATCCTGGTACAGGTTTGTTTTGAGCAGGTCATAGACATCCTGTCGAGCGGTACCCAGTGCAGCCAAACCAAGGCCAAGACACCCACCATGACGCACAATCTACAGAAACAAGTGGGTCAAAGTCAACTGAGAAAAACAGGCAAGTAAAATTAAACGAGATACTTTTTGCAAACTACACTAGAGACAAACAATCATAAGATGAGATGTCAAACTTATGACTTAAGATAATATAAAAACAGTTAACATTGGAAATGCAGATACGTCAGCATCTGAAAAGATAAAAGACAGGCTAACATTAAGTGGAGCCCCATGTCACAAATTAAAGTTAACCTGTGGTTAGACCAAGTTTTTTTTACATAGGATGTACGGCACAGAAACAGGCCATTCAGCCCAACCAGTCCGTGCCAGCATTTGTGTTCTACTCAAACCTCCTCCAGTTTTTCTCATCTAACTCTGTCAGCATAACCGTCTATTCCCTTCTCCCTCATATGCTTACCTAGCCTCCCCTTAAATCCATCTATACTATTTGCCTCAACCACTCCCTGTGGTAGCAAGTTCCACATTCTCACCACTCTCTGGGTAAAGAAGTTTCTTCTGAATTCCCCATTTGATTTCTTGGTGGCTCTCTTATATTGATGGCCTCTAGTTTTGCTCTTCCCCACAAGTGAAAACACTCTGGGGGAGAAATTGGGTGAGTAGCGCCACCTGTTAGCGCCTAAAGAGCCAGTCAGTGGCTGTAGCGCCACTGGCTGCGTCTGCGGCGATATTCAGTAGGGGCGCTAATGGTGGCGTTAGGCATTTGCGCTGCGCCGCCACCGATGATGTCATCGGTGTGCGCAGCGCCCCGTTCGCGATATTTGGTAGCGAACGGCGCAGTTGCGCCGCTCGCTACCCACGCCTGGTTCACAGGGCCTTACTGCAGCACCTCCGTCCCCGGCCTCCTAACCACCCCCCCCGTGGCATTGCCGGCTGTTTCCCGAGAGCCCGGCACTTCTCCTTGGTGCCGGGCTCATTTGCCGGCACTCGCGATCGGGGCTCACTCTGTTGCAGGCACCTCCCCCTTAACAGTGGGAGGAAGGCCTGCAGTACCGCAGCGTGCCGTGCCGCAGCATGTGGCGCTGCAATAATCAGTTTCAGCGCCCTAAGAGGGACGCGGAGCGCCTCGAGCCTCGCCCCGTCTCCCTCGAGGGGCACTGAAACTGAATTTCTGGCGATCGGTATTACTCCGATCGCTGCGCTAAATCCTGCGCTCAGGCGACTTTTGCGCCCTCTGTGTCTACTCGATCAAAACCTTTCATAATTTTGAAGACCTCTGTTAGGTCACCCCTCAGCCTTCTCTTTTCAAGAGAAAAAAACTCATTCATCCTTTCCTGATAGGTATACCCTCGCATTTCTGATATCATCCTTGTAAATCTTCTCTGCGCCCTCTCCAGTGCCTCTATCTGACACAAAAGTTTAGAAATATTCATTCAAGTTCTTTATAATGCAAACGGAAGCTGCTTTTTCAGAAGATTTAACATTTGCCTTCTACCATAAATAGGCAATAAAAGAATCGACTCTCTCAACCTGTAGTAACAGCATGAAAGACGCAGTTAATAACGTACACCACTGTTGGCACATGTAAAGCCACATGCCCTGTTAATAACCCACATCTAGCCCTGCATGCTTAGAGTGACATCAGGTTTAGTGAGAGTGCAAGGTTTCCACAAGGTTGTGGCTATTGTGTCCAAATTAGAATTCTGATCTCAAGAGCTTCAGTTAAGTGTATTTTACCATTTTAAAGTACATTTAGCACTTACGTCATTGCTTGCATTCTTTAGCTGGTTGAGCAAGTATTCTATGATGTCACCACCGTGATTTGCATGGATGAGGCCGAGGGCATACAGGCCTCCTCCCTCCTGATAAGCTGAGCCAGGGGAGGAGTCCTTGGGTAAATATGTGGCCATTAGCTGCAATGCCTCCTTTTCATGACCCTAGAAAAGAAACAGAATTCTACAATATAGCTTTCAGGGAAATATTATCTGAAAAATACAAATATAACAAATGTGTATTCACAGTATTTATCTCTCAGCAAATCTTCCTAGGAATACCAAGAGCAGTGGCTCACGTAAACAAGTTATACATGATGATCAGGTACAGCAATATTGGTACACAAACAGATGGCACGATTTTAGATGGAGTAGAGGAGCATAGGGACCTTAATGAGCAGATACATAGGTCATTAAAACTTGGTAATGCAAGGACTAAGGCCATTAAAAAAGGCAAAAAGAATCCTTAGCTTTGTATCAACAAAACATAGAACACAAAAATATGAAAAGTAATGTTGGACTCAAAGAAGACCTTAGTTAGGCCACAGTTGGAATACTGCATGCAATTTTTGACACTCTATTACAGGAAGAATGTAAAAGCAATGAAAGGGGTGCAACATAGGTTCACTAGGGTGTTGCCAAGGATTAGAGATTGCAATGATGAAGAGGTTTTTCAGAAATTAGGGACTTTTTTCACTAGAGCTTGGAGCCATTGTTTTTAGGAAGAGTGACCAGATAGCTCATTCAAGATTATGATAGGATAAAATAATGATGGACTATTTCTACTAGTTGGTGAGATTGACATGGCGCCACACAAAAGATTATTGCTTAAGATAAAAAATCACGGGATTGGGGGTAATATTCTGGCATGGATAGAGGATTGGCTATCTAACAGAAGGCAGAGAGTTGGGATAAATGGTTCATTCTCAGACTGGCAATCAGTAACTAGTGGTGTTCCGCAGGGGTCAGTGCTGGGTCCCCAACTCTTTACAATCTATATTAACGATTTGGAGGAGGGGACAGAGTGTAACATATCAAAGTTTGCAGATGATACTAAGATGGGAGGGAAAGTAGTGAGTGAGGAGGACATAAAAAACCTGCAAGGGGACATAGACAAGCTAAGTAAGTGGGCAGAGATTTGGCAGATGGAATACAATACTGGAAAGTGTGAGGTTATGCACTTTGGCAGGAAAAATCGTAGAGCAAGTTATTATCTTAATGGCAAGAAACTGGAAAGTACTGAAGTACAAAGGGATCTGGGGGTCCTGGTGCACGAAACTCAAAAGGTTAGTATGCAGGTGCAGCAAGTGATTAAGAAGGCCAATGGAATGTTGGCTTTCATTGCTAGGGGGATAGAATATAAAAATAGGGAGGTATTGCTTCAGTTGTACAAGGTATTGGTGTGACCGCACCTGGAATACTGCGTACAGTTTTGGTGTCCATACTTAAGAAAGGACATACTTGCTCTCGAGTCAGTACAAAGAAGGTTCACTCGGTTAATCCCGGGGATGAGGGGATGGACATATGAGGAGAGGTGGAGTAGATTGGGACTCTACTCATTGGAGTTCAGAAGAATGAGAGGCGATCTTATTGAAGCATAAAAGATTGTGAAGGGGTTGGATCGGGTGGATGCAGGGAAGATGTTCCCGATGATGGGTGAAAGTAGAACTAGGGGGCATAGTCTTAGAATAAGGGGCTGCTCTTTCAAAACTGAGAGGAGGAACTACTTCACTCAGAGGGTGGTAGGTCCATGGAATATGCTGCCCCAAAAAGCTGCAGAAGCTACATCATTACATAAATTTAAAACAGAAATAGACAGTTTCCTAGAAGTAAAGGGAATTAAGGGTTACGGGGAGCGGGCAGGAATTTGGGCATGAATCTAGGTTCGGATCGGTCATGGCCCGGTGGGTAGCGGAGCGGGCCCAGGGGCCGTGTAGCCTGATCCTGCTCCTATTTCGTGTGTCTAATTCTGTTAGATGCAGGAGATGGTTCTGTGATAGTGGATTGGCGGTTAGGATCAGATCAGCCATGATCTTATTGAATGGCAGAGCAGGCTCGAGGGGCCGATTGGCCTACTCCTGCTCCTATTTCTTATGTTCTTATGTAACAAGAGGGCACAAATTTATTATAATCACAAACAATTAAAAGGGAAGTTAAAAAATAGGAAGGGTGGCTAGAATGTGCAATCCTCTACCAAAAACCATTGTTTTTAGGAAAAGTCCATTATTTTTGATGTGGAATAAATTAGACAGCAGTTTGAAAAAGTGGATTAAAGATTTGGGAAGCAAACACCAGTGGGATTACATTAGATGGCTCATATGCAGATTTAATGGGCCAAATGGCCTATTTCTGTGCTGCAATATTCTAATGATGATCCTATTCACCTAGTGCAGGTAATCTTCTGCTGGTTATGCAGAACAGAGGTGGTGGGGGAAGATGATGCCTGGTGTATTGGAACTTATCAATGAATCGTTAGTAAGTTACCTAATAAACTGGGGCACATGGGAGTTGAAATATTTTCAAATAACCGATTCTCAATTTGGCTAAAAAAGCTCAAATTAACCAATAGAATGCACTTGTCAAAATCCAAAGTACTGTAATTTCGAATTTTGCAAGCCAGCTACCCCTCTCCACTTGGTGGCTGGCAATTTCCATTAAAATGATAATCCAGGAAATTCATTGATGCGAGTGCTATTTTACCTTCTCTGCAGCTCGCCCCTCCCCCCAAACACATACACACACAAGACATAAAATCCTTCAAAAATTTGACAAATCATGTACTCCTGTGGTGTGAGAATGGGACAGAAGAGAGGAAGACCCAGGATTAGCCTAAATAATTTTACATGGCAGAATTCTGTCTCTGGGAATTTATGGAATAGGTATTAAACTACATTAGTATTGTACTACAACAATTTACACTTATGTAGCACCTCTAATGGAAAAAGAATTGCACCAAGGCAGTAGGATAAAAATGGACATCAAGAAAAATAACTGCCATCAAAAGTAGACCCAGCTCCTTATCAGATATTCCTCCAAATTTTACTGATCAAACTACAGACCACAAAAGGAGAATAAGCAAATATTTTTACTTGGTAAAATAATTTATCTCTAGCACTGAAAGTACAGAAAACTTAGGCCATAGCAATGTAATATTGTACTGTGAGTAGCATAACTATTACTGCAAGCAGCAAGAATTTATGAAGGTGGCTGGTACCTATGTAGGCAACAATACACTAATAGTGCAAAGTTAAAATGACATAGATGATGTAGAGAAGAGATAGATCTTTGCAATCTTTATTGGCAGATGGATATGGGTGCACTGTTTCAAGATTTTACTATTCTTCTTCAGTGCAATGTTGGTCATTTTAATTGCCAATGAAAATCTGAATTGAAAAGAATTAGGCTCCATGATGGCTCAGCAGGTAAATATGATGCACACAGGTCAGCAAGGTACCAGGTTTAATCCTGGCCTGTGCTGACTAAGCTTATCTAAGTCCTGGTGGAAGCACAGTGGACTTCAGTGTATCTTGGATTAGGAAAGAAAAGATCTGCCATACTTCTGGCTCCTGATGATTATTTAGTGATCCCTGCTGGACAGTACACATGTTTGTGGACATCTGGCAAGGACAGGATTGGACTAAACCAGTGTTGTTCAATACACTAGCCTTTAGCCACATGTGGTTAATTGAGAATCCAGATGTAGCTAATTGTATTTCTGAATAGTAAATTTTTAAAAATTAGTAATAGTCGTTGGTCATGTGATCTCAATACACATTCACATGGTGTATGCACATGCACTTTAATTTTCTGTGCTTTTGTTGGTAAAATGACAAGATAAAAGGCAGAGTGCACAAATGGTTTTTGATTGTTAAGTGCTTTATTTCCTTTGAATACTGAGTGGCAGTAGAATTGTAAGTAAATATTCACATTTGAAGTATATTTACTGGTATTGTGTGAGTGTATGCAAGGCATTTTCTACTAAAATTAGTGCATGTGGCTAAAACAGTGTCGCCGTAGCCACACCTGTGGCTAGTCAGCAGTTTCTGTTGGACAACAACAGAAGGCTGTGATGCCCCATCTCTAAAGATATCTTTGATACCCAGTCAAAATTCACACATGAATGATCACAAGGGCATGGTACTATGTTTACCCATGGAATCATACACAAACATAAGCTACTACCCTCAGGAGAGGGGGGGGGGGGAAAATCAGAAATAAACTGAATACCATATTACTGCACAGGAATGGAAATCTATATTATAGCTGAGTCATCATTTACACAGCAATTACATACTTGACCCCATTATACCAAAGTCTAGTTATATTTAACCAAGTCTCATGACACTGTTACACACGCAGGAATACTGTTTATGTAAATGGCTACCAAAGAACAATTTAATTTTCTTTGCAGTTGGATCATCTGTTTTGGGTGGCAATTACATTTTTTCTACAGCTAAATTAATTGAGGTTTCATTATCTTAGTTGCTTTGTAAAGGTTAGATACTTAATTTGACAGTGCTGGCATTTTATGGTACACCAATGTTAATGTCTTTCATTTCTTGCTTGAATCTGCAGTATATTATTATTTCAGGATACTTATACTTGCTATCTGTGATCCCTAACTAAATTGTGAAGTTTCATAGGAACATCCATTTAGTTGTGGATGTATTTAGCTGTATTCCAGAAACACAATTCAGAAGTATGAATCAGAAACCCCATTTAACCCGCCAACTTGAATTTGGCCAGAACTGATAAGTGTAATAATTTCACTAACGGGCAGTATCCTGAAAGAAAAGGTAAAAAGGGCATTTCTAAATTATTTAGACATTTTAGTGGATCTCCTGTGATGTGATATATGAGAGAGAGAGAGAGAGAGAGAGAGAGAGAGAGAGAGATGCTCTGGTTAAGATAAAAATAAAACAAATAGCTCAGGAGCACAATTTAGGACGGTTTATTTAAGATCAAGCTCCTTGCTCTTCCAGAGACTGGAATGCAGTTAGTTACCTTATGGATAACTCCCAGACTGGCTGTTGCTGTAAACTTAGCCCAGTTGGTGGCTCTTGCCAACCACTCAAGATTCTCTCTGGAAAACAAAATAATTCAATTGTGAATCCGATGCTTCCTTTTTTTTTTATATAAACGGAGTGACTGCTGCCAACGACCGGAAGCTGCACAGGCACATTCTGCGCATTAATCTGGAAGCTCAAACGACCGGTAGGATGATGTTTCTGTTTTTTTTTTATATAAATGAGCCTGCTACCTCACCAACATTGGCCCTGAAATTAGGATCGGGTGCTTGCCGCACGTGCAAGCCCCCGATCTGCACTCACCCTGCGCGCCGACATCTGAAGCCCGGGCCTGCTTGCATTTCCTGTCACTGGCCCGGTTCAGATGTCGGCGCGATGTGCTTACCTGATCCAGCGGCGTAGTTAGTGCGATGTGCCGGCTGGGATCAGGTGAGCACTGTGCAGCCAATCAGGGGGAGGGGAAACTCATTCATGAGTTTGACAGAAAGAGCTGTCAAACTCATGAAAATTCCTGGCCCCAAAACACTACTTAAACCTGAAAGAAAATTTTTAAAAACATTGCACTACTTAAATGAACAATAAAGAACTCTGAAAAACTATTTTAAACAATTTTAAAATTTGAAATTATTATTTTATTTTATTTTTTTTTTAATAAATCGGGGCTAAAACTAAACTTACCTTACTGTAAATTCTTTAAAAATAACAAACCTGTGGGGAAAAAAAATTCTCAATTGTACTAAAAGCCCACTTACCTGAAAAACTAAGTACTTACGTGTGGTTTTTCAATGCGTAAAGACCAGAGGCCTTTACACATGCGCAACTCTGGAAAAAAAAAGGAATTTCACTGTGCACGCGCTGCCTGTGCAGTCGCGCGCGTTCTGCCTCTTAACCCCTTGGGTCAGAGGACAGGAAATGCCGGTTTTCAGCGCATGCGCTGTGCATGCTGAAAACCGGCAATTCCTCCGGGCACACGCGTGAGTACCCCGTCCGTACTCGCGCGTTGTGCCCGGAATTACTGGGTCAATATTTCCCAGAGCCCACTCCCTCCCCGGCATTATTCTCCAGAGCCCGCACCCTTCCCGGCATTATTCCCCAGAGCCCACTCCCTCCCCGGCATTATTCCCCAGAGCCCGCTCCCTCCCCGGCATTTCCCCCCCCAGAGCCCACTCCCTCCCCGGCATTATTCCCCAGAGCCCGCTCCCTCCCCGGCATTATTCCCCAGAGCCTGCTCCCTCCCCGGCATTATTCCCCAGAGCCCGCTCCCTCCCCGGCATTATTCCCCAGAGCCCGCTCCCTCCCCGGCATTATTCCCCAGAGCCCGCTCCCTCCCCAGCATTTTAAAAGATTTTTGAACGAGCCCGCGCTGAACGAGCCGGAAGCCTGCATGCACAGAATGCTTCTACGCAGCTTCCGGTTCATTGGCAGCAGTCACATCCCAAAAAAAATACCATGCAATGTATTCTATTTATTGTCACTTCTGGATTCTTTTCACTTGTTCTTTCTCCTCGTAACCCACAGGTGCAGAAATTAACTGTAGTACCTGGCTTGCCACACTTGAGATAAGCCAACTCAGCAGACTAGGAATCAAACCTGGGTTAGTCCCCGTCTGTACGGTTCAACTGCTCACTAGGTAAACTCTCAGCCATTGGGGGGCCACTTTATCTGAAGCCGCAATTCATTTCGGCAAAGTGAAAAACAAAAGAAAAAGAAAACGAACACTGTCCTGGTGAATTCCACAGTTTGACAAGGCAGGTATAAAAACATACAAGAACGACAAACAAAATGTGGAATAGTTTTCATTCTGCCAGATTTTTCACAACCTGTAATTGCCAGCATATTGCACTGCTCATCAAGATATCTTCCAAAGCAAAATAATAGTCTCACGCAAACTGCCCTCTAACCCACTGCATGTATTTCTACCCCACATGAATACATTAAGAATTTCGCAACACTATTATCCATGGATTGAAGGGAAGACTCATCTATGTTACTACTGTCCTTGCAAAACCATTTTTGTTGAATATCACAACTTCACAAATAAAACTTACACTGCATTTTGATTTACCTGAGAAACTGGTCACTTGTTGTTCCACAATGCATGAAAGAATTGGCTATCACGGTTGCTGTATGACAAACTGAATTTCTTACTGCATCCTAGCAAATAGATAAATTTTTGTAAGTTATGGTCCAAAAGTGACTTCTCAAATTCTAAAATCAAAGTTAGCTGCAGTCTCTTACCTTTGTGTTCTTTAATATCATAAGATCTGTGTTATTGTTTCGTATTAAAAACTGTAAATGCAACTCAATAGACATTTCACCACTTAGTATTTTTATCATTTTTGTGTTCTGATCCTGCAAGGCCTTGGACTCTGAAGTCTGAAAAATAAAATATAAAACCTCTGACTACCAAACATCCTTTGGAGCTTTTTAAAAACATGCATTTTCCTAGATTCTACAAGATTCTATACATTTACAGTTCACGTGTATTATAAAGCAAAATTACAGAACCAACATTTTTTATCCCCCCCACAAGTTCACATCAGAGCCCTATTTCCTTTTACCCACCCATTTCCCTCCTCTCCTACCAAAACACTCTGGGCAGGATTTTCACTATGCCGTGGAGTCAGGATTGGAGGCGTGCGGGGGGTTAAAATCCCGAAATTGGGGGTCCCGACACCATCCCACCTCCATGCCAGTTTCAAAGGAGGCGGGTACCCGCCCCGCACTGGGACCCGCCTACCCGAGGCGGGAAGGGATTAGTGCCAATTAACTGCCTGTTAACAGGTAGTTAACAGGCAGTTTTTAGCCTAATCCCTATTTTGAAGGTTGAAGTGTGGGATTCCCGACGGCTCCAAACCACGCCAAGTTAGAGGAGTCGGGCCGTCGGACTTGGAGGGGTCGAGATGTCGGTGTTCAGGTGAATGATGTGTGCATGAGTGCTAAGTGTGTTTGGTGTGTCTAAAGTGATTAAAGAAGTGTAAATGACCTTTTCTTACCTTTTCAGCCTTCCTTCCTTTAGGTCCCGGGAGTCCGTCATTTCACCGGCGCAGAAAGCAGAATGGCTGCGAACTGTCAAAAGTGACAGCCTGCAGCTTTCTGTGCAGGAGAGATTTCTAACCGAGTCTGTGGAGAAGGACTCAGGTTAGAAGTAAGACTGTCAGTGTTTGACAGCTTCAAACAGCTGTGAAACACTGATATTTCATCTGTCAAAAGCTCTTGACAGATGAAATTTCAGTCTGTTGCCGGGTGGCCCTTAATTGGCCTGCTGAGTCCGCTGGGCGGGCTCAACAAGGTCAATCAAGTTAAAATCGTGTGGATTGGCCACATCTCGATGGAGGCGGGACTACAACCCCGAAAGTTGTAGTCCCGCCTCCAATGGAAATCCAGCCCTCTGGCTCTCACACTAAAACAGTGCCTCTCTACCCTGTTTGGAAGATTAATCTTTCCCCTCTTGGACAGGTGGGGAGGTTCCAATGCCACGAGTGCCATTTAAAAAAAAGACTGCCGATTAAAAAAACTCCACCTGTTTGAATCTCTGCATTGGGCCAGTTTTGTACATTTCTAAAATCTTGCCAATAAATGTTAGGTAACTAACACTAGTTGCATTGTACAAAATACAAGACATCTTATTAGAACATATAAACGATTTTGCATATTTTACTTTGTAGTTAGCTAGAGAAACAAAGAAAAATCCCCCATCTCAGGAAATTATCGGCATTTACTCCCTCAACCTCCATCCATAGCAGCACACATATTGATTGAGAGTACAGATTCAATGACAAGATAGGAACTTTTTATTAGTGGTTTCCTAAATTGGTCAGTGGTCACAGCAAAAACAAAACCCTCCCCTAATGAATGCTAGTCATAGGATGTGGGTCTGTGCCCACAATTCTCCACACAGAGCTTCCAGTTCTAAATCCAGTGCCATATCAAATTTTCATGGGCAAAAAGCAAATGGAGTCCAAGTGATACAAATTCAGGTCAGCCACAGATACCTTCCCAGGTTCGGTGGCGTCAGTCGCTCCTATAAAAGTGATCGGAGTCCTTCATGGGAACTGACTGACGCTACCCTATATCTGCTTGTACGATTGTGTAACCCAACGACATAACAAAAGCATCCCCTTGAGATCTGAACTGGCTAATCTCGTCCTTTGCAAATGCTTCTTCAATCTCTCCAAAGGCGTACTGAGCAAACACTTGGTAAGATGAGGCTTGATACCAATCAGTAAGCTACTTTATTGCACCGGACTTACTTAATTCAATCCATACTACCTATCTTTGCACAATAGCAAAGTACGCTAGCCCACATCAGTGGGTCGTCTTACTTGACATAAACGAGGTGGCTTCTAACTATCCGCCAGTATTTCTAACCTTTTCATCTCAGCAAGACCGTTCTCAGCTTTCCCTTTAACAAACATGACTGCCTTTGCAGCCTTCATTGAGATTTTTTTTTTTTTTTTTTTATAAAAAGAGATGCAGGCACAGACGGGGACCAGAGGAATTTCCAACACAAATGGTGTGAGGCGTTGCTTGATTACTCAAACTAACAATTTTTTGTTTAGTCTCGGAGGGAAAACAACTCCCATTTGGAATAATAAACCATCTTTCATCTTAGTGCTTTTTTTTTTTTAAAAAGAAAACATGAATATGTTCTACTGAAAGAAACATGAAAAAGTAACTCTAATTTTCAAATCCTTTCTTTGGAAAAATGATCACAATATCCTGAAACATGACACCAAGCATTTCCCTTTAGACAAAAGCAGAAAACCAGTGATTCTAAATTACCCAGCAGCTTGCTACAAATTGGCACTACAGGAGGCTTCAGACAAAGCATCTTGCTTGGAGGAATCATACAGCAGAGCAAGATCCCACAATGGGTAAATAGAAAGGAAGGGGTGGGGGAGAAACACAGTACAATCCTCTTTATCCTCTCACCAATTCTGTTGGTTTCACGGATGCCACTGGAGAGCTTCCCAATTTTTCCTCCGTCTCCATAGCTTCACTGGAGATAGAATTCTAAATATTAGTTATCACAGAAAAATATCAGCAGCTTGATCATTAAAAAAAAAATGTATCTATTTAAGTTTAAATAATCTCTCTTCTTGGTTAGCTTCATTGAAAGCTCAGCTATAAAGGGAAGTAACAGTCTTGAGTTTTAATCTCTGGATTTCCACTATGGACTACATTAGTCTCCCATTTCTATGTACAGTTATGTATAGATGAAGATATATAAAATAACATGCTCCAATACACCCAACACCTACACAACTTTTTCATTCTTTTAACATTACAGTACATTCAAATACTGATACTCTGCTCTAGAAGTACAACTGCAATGTGTTAAACAATAAATGATATAGCTACAGGAAGATAACGTGCTCAAGTTCTGGAGCAGGGTTTAAAGCCACAACTTTTCCCACTTAGGAGGCAAGGTGCCATCACCAAGCCAAATCTGATCCTTTTGCATTTGACAGAATATAGACAGAAAAATAATCAGAACACACTTCTCTATTGCATATTCCAACACAATATAAAATGATATAACCTCAAAATGTACCAACAATCACTCTGCCATTTATATGCAATACAGTGATACGCAGGTTACTGTACAACACCTCCAAAAACTCAAGAACACTGCAGAAGCAATAGCCTCTAAACCCTGAATGTATGTCCTAACCCATTCTCTCTAGGCCCCAACAATTATCTTTTCACTATGCAGCTTAAGGAAACATTGGTCAGATGTTGATGTATGCAAAGATGTCATGAGGCTAAATGTAGTGTCACTGCCTTGGCAGAGTTTTGTTAACAAAAATACAAAGCTGTTACCTTCCTGTTCCATACATGACATGCTGTGCATTTTAAGTCGTTTCCTGAAACAGAGGCGGATTATGTATTTCTGCAGGTAACTCTGCCTTTTCACTAAAGTTAGCGAAAAGAAAATATATCTGGAAGAGGTGACTGTCTTTTAGTCATTACTATATTTGTGGAGTCAAAGGAGGACTTTCAAATGTTTGTCATGCTATATGCAGATCAACATTGTTACTTTACAATCACTGCAAGTTTATCAATATATAGCCAATTACCAGAAAATACAATTAAACTCGTATCCACTCTGACTTTGTGCAAAGCAACTTTACCTTTCTTTCTCAGCAGTTGGCACAGTGCCTGTGTTTGTAGAACCTGGTACCACAGCAATGGGAGTGCCTACTGTCTTCAGGTTCTGGATGACACTGGACAGGAATTGTTGGCTGGCACTCTCATACAAGTCAAAACAGATCTGATAGGCCATCAGTAAGTTGTCCTCCTTTACAAGCTTTTCCAAGATGTCACTTACTGCCTGGGGGTCATCCAGGAAAATGAGGCACTGTAGAAACAAAACTACAAAAGTCAGATCAAATCCCATCTGCAACAGCCTACAACATTCCTGCAATCTCAACTACTGGTCCAATTCAGAGAAATATACAGTAGCTCAACTGTGCCACCTGCTGGCAATTAAAACATACTCAAACTTAGCACTGTGGGAAAATGCTTACTAATGTTTCGTCATGATTTTAGGTGCAATTAAAATTAACAGTCTGAATTTTCAATACTACCTCTCCTAAATGTCAATTTTCTCTTTAGTGCAATTTACATCTACAATAACTTGAAATTTGCAAATATGCATCTTCTCTGCACTGAACATTTGCCAAGAACACCACAACGTCAGCATGAACATCAGGGAAAAAAAAGTTTAAAAACAAAATGGTGGTCAGACTTAACCACCAGGTGGCGCTGGTTGCACAGCATGCCAACTAGAGCACAAGAGAGATGGGTACAGGAACAGCCCAAGGCCAAACAATGGGGACAGGAATGGGGAGGTGCCATAGCGCCACCAGTGCTGGGAAGTCCGCAACTACATTGTGACAGGCAAGTGTTTGCACAGGTTAGTTTAAATTCTTCTTCTTAGGCAGCTTCTCAGATGACTTGCTTCCACATTAAAAATGAGTGCTCAGGTGACTGATAAGTCCAATGCGGGACCTATAGTCTCTGTCACAGGTGGGGCAGACAGTGACTGAAGGGGCAGGTGGGTGGGGTGCTTGGGTTGACGTGTGCTCCTTGCGCTTGGCTTCCACTTGCTCCCAGCAATGAGACTCGAGTTGTTTGGCGCCTTCCCGGATGCTTCTCCTCCACTTTGTGCGGTCTTGGGCCAGGGATTCCCAGGTGTCAGTGGGGATGTTGCACTTTTTCAAGGAGGCTTTGAGGGTGGCTTTGAAGCGTCTCCTCTGCCCACCTGGGGCTCTCTTGCCGTGCCGGAGCTCTGAGTAGAGTGCTTGCTTTGGGAGTCTCGTATCGGGCATGCGGACGATGTGACCCGTCCATCGGAGCTGATCGAGCGTGCTCAAAGCTTTGATGCTGGGGATGTTGGCCTGAACGAGAACACTGACGTCGGTGCGCCTATCCTGCCAATCGATTCGCAGGATCTTGCAGAGGCAGCGTTGGTGGTACCTCCAGTGCTTTGAGGTGCCTGCTGTACATGGTCCATATCTCTGAGGCATACAGCAGGGCGGGTATCACTGCTGCTCTGTAGACCATGAGCTTGATGCTGGGTTTGAGGTCCTGGTCTTCAAACACGCTCTTCCTCAGGCGACCTCACAAAGGCCTTCGACGCGGTCAACCGTGAGGGATTATGGAGTGTCCTCCTCAAATTCAGCTACCCTCAAAAATTTGTCACCATCCTCCGCCTGCTTCACGACAACATGCAAGCCGTGATCCTGACCAACGGTTCCACCACAGACCCAATTCACGTACGGACCGAGGTCAAGCAAGGCTGAGTCATCACACCAACGCTCTTCTCGATCTTCCTTGCTGCAATGCTCCATCTCACCCTCAGTAAGTTCCCCACTGGTGTGGAGCTAATTTACAGTACAAACGGGAAACTGTTCCACCTCAGTCATCTCCGGTCCAGATCCAAGGTCGTCCCATCCTCTGTCGTCGAATTACAGTACGCAGACAACACTTGCGTCTGCGCACACTCGGAGGTCAAACTCCAAACCATCGTCAACACCTTCACTGAAGCGTAAGAG
Organism: Somniosus microcephalus; assembly: GCF_052327205.1. Lineage (NCBI taxonomy): Eukaryota > Metazoa > Chordata > Chondrichthyes > Squaliformes > Somniosidae > Somniosus > Somniosus microcephalus. The sequence continues at coordinate 43,672,633 of NC_140992.1, read as the reverse complement.
AGCATGAGCCTTACACTAAACATCCATAAGACAAAGGTCCTCTACCAACCTGCCCCCCCAATTATCAAAATCCACGACGAGGCCTTGGACAACGTGGGCCACTTTCCATACCTCGGGAGCCTACTGTCAACAAGGGCAGACGTCGATGACGAAGTCCAACACCGTTTCAATTATAAATGTTGCTATAAAAGCATTACTCAAAAATCTTAAACAGAAGTAAGGTTTGTGGCGAGGAAGTGTGCACCATACGCAAGGCTTATTTATATAGATATATGGTTAAAATGGTATTACCTGACACACGTTAATGAAATCTGGTTTTTCCAGGTTCATATAGAGTTTGACCAGAACACGCAGGACTTCATTTCTGAATTGCTTATTCTGCATCAGTGACATACACACTTTCACACTGTACGCAAGCATCCCAGAGATATCATTCTGTGAAGAAATAGCAGAGTTGAGTATGCCAGCATCTCAACATATGGCAAAAATTGCTTCCATGGGACTTATTAAAACAAACTGGAGTTATCAGAAAAATGTAAATGCTTATAAATTGGTGTCATGCCATCTGCAATTAACAAAATGTGTTAACTAATTACAGGGACACGATGTCACCAACAGATCATCCCTCCAGTGACACTATTTTAAAACTTCTACAACACGGGTTTACTAAAACTAAAGCTACAGCATTAATTCATAGAATGGTTACGGCACAGAGGGAGGCCATTCGGCCAGTCGAGCCTGTGCCGGCTATGACAACAGTAAAGGCCAACACCGAACTACCCTTTGAATGTTTCTTTTTAAAGAGGGGGTGGAAAGAGAGAAGCAAGAGTGGAATACATCATAAACGGCAGTGTTACAACAAGGCATACTCACGGATTCAAGAATCACTTTCTCAAAGACGTCAAGCCGCCTGGTCTCGAGAGCAATGCCAATTGCCTGTTTGTATTTGTGGTCATCAAAGCAGCGTTGGAACATCTTATTTACAATACCTTCTAATCGAGGGTCAATGGATTTCTCCTCACCATCGGGTAGTTCTCTATTTTCAACTCGAAGTTTTGTGTAATGATCAATGCACTTCGCTACAGTAAAGAAATTACAATCTCATTAAACATTGGTCGCATGAACCAGGTCAAGGCTACCCGCTGCCATGCCTTAAAGAATTGAAGTTGCCAATCCCTTCTTGCAGCCATATTGAAATGTCACGGTGGCCATCAAATTCACAAATTGCCTTCCAACAATTAAATGCTGAAGCTCAAGTATCTGAGGAATATTGCTCACCAGGAAACAAAGAAAGTGGAAAAAAAGGAAAATGAATGCTCAGTAACTGGATGGATAAACATACCATTCTTCACCTCTGGGTTCAATTTCCTCTGTCCATCGAGTACAAGTAATTTCCTCTATGGCACTGTCCCACACTATCGCCCTAACCATCTCCAGCCTTACAAACCTCTCCCAAACTCCAACATCTTTTGCATGCCCACCTTTATTCGTCTTACTCCTGGCGGCTGTGCTTTCAGGTACCTCAGCCCCACTCTCTTTAAATTCCCTCCTTACACCCCTCCACCTTCCTTGAATCCTCAAAATCCACCTCTTTGACCAAGCTTTTGGTCACCCCAGCTACGTCTCCTTCTTTGGATCGGCATCCCTTGTCTTCATGCCTTTGTGATGCATCTTGAGATATTTTCCTATGGTGAAGGTGCAATATAAATGCAAGGTGCTGACTGTGAATTGAGTTTGAACGGTAATGAACTCAATTTCTAGCAGGCATGGACCCACCGCACAAACTTCCCTAATTTGGCACTACATGGCAATATCACTTAAAGCTTTCCCATGGTTGGTGTGGTTTAATAGATTCCAAGTGCATTATAGTGGAAGATTCATTATAAATTTTACCATACTACTCCCCGAGGCAACATCCTTTAGGTCAGTGGGCACAAATTTATACTGAGTGGCTTTAACACATCGAAGTTACAACACGGAAACAGACCATTTGGCTCAACCAGTCCATGTCTGTGTTTACCCTCCACAAGTAAATAGTCCTATAAATCACATTTACCTGTCCTGTTCCCATATCCCTTCAACTCCCTTTTCCTTCATCCAATCTCATCTTGAATGTCGGCACTAACCCTGGAAGTGATTTTCAGTCTCACAAGTCTAAAATGTAGTACATTGCACACCAACTAAACCAGAAAACTTGTATAATTACAACGACCAGGATAGCAGGTATTGGAAGATAAAAAAACAGACCATGACAACTTGGTTATATTCTTTCCAAAGCTGAAGTCCTCCAAAGAGTTTTTTTTTTTTTTTAAACTTCAAAAGCAGGCTCAAGATATCTCAGAAAGATCCACAAGCAAGGCCCAACTATGCATCCTTAAATACCAAATTTGAAGTGTTACTCTTTAATAAACCTTGTGAAATAATTCACAAGTGTTAGTAAATAGAGATGGAATTTAAAGAATGCGAACCTATAATGGTCTCCACGTATTCGGAATCATCATTAACATTGAAGAGGTCTCCAGCTCCAAGTGCATAGTTCAGCGATTCCTCAAAGGCTCCCAGGTGGTAAAACACTTTAGATGCCACTAAGGCAGCAAACGCCCGACTCCGGAACGTCTCATCTTCATATAATTCCTCACTAAAAAAGGAGCACAATATCAGTATAAGAACCTTTATACTGATTGATTATATAGTGTTGCTCAAGTCTTGGCAGAGCAAACTAATGGAATCACTCCCCTGCATTTATTTGTGAATAGTGCAACCAGCCTACCTGCAAAAAGTGGCTGCACTGTAATGCTTGCTAATCCTCACACATGACCATGACATTTTAGCCAGTTCGCAAGTGCAAAGTACTGACATCAAGTGAGAGAAAACTGATGGGCCCAGAAATTCGGGTCTCCACGGGCGAGTACGCACGATGTACTCACCCGTAGGCCCAATGGAAGTGCCGGTTTCCTGCATGCACTGCGCATGCGCGGGAAACCGGCACTTCCGTTCCTCTGAACGAAGAAGTTCAGAGGTCAAACGCGTGCACGGGAGAGGCTGCGCGTGCGCATCAAACTTAGGTTTTTTTTTTGCAGGTTTTCCCGGGAGGGTAAATCTCCAGAAGTTAGAAATATAAAAAGCAGGCGTAAGGCCTGCTTTTTACAAGGTAAGTGGTGAATTAATTAAAATTAAAACATTTTTTCCACAGGTTTATTATTTTTAAATACTTTAAAGCAAGGTAAGTTTATTTTTAGCCCTGTTAGAAAATAAAATTATTTTTTTCAAAAATTTAAATTATTGTTTAAAATAGTTATTTCATGTAATTTATAGTTTATTTAAAAAGTGGTTTTTTTTTAAATAATTTATTTGAAGATTTAGTGCTATTTTGGGGCCGTAGTATTTATAAGTCTTGACAGCACTTCCTGTCAAGACTTATGAATGGAGCATTCCCTGCTCCGATTGGCTCCCCATGGCCCACGTGATCCCAGGGGACGCATCGAACTAACTGCGCCCCTGGGATACGCAAGCACTGCGTGCCGACAGCTGGACCAGGCCCCGGATCGGAATTCCACGGGGGCCCACAGCTCAACAGCCGGCATGCAAGGTAAGTGCAGGTCGGGGGCTTGCACCCGCGGGAAGCCCCCGACCCGAATTTCTGGGCCATGATGTTGCTTCTGGCTGCTTAGACCCACAGAATGGGAGTCAGCGACTAAAGACCAATATCAAAGCAGCTATTCTCTTTTTAGTGTTCTCATACAATTAAGTTTGAGGGCTGTGCCAACTGACTGAATATTCCATTAACAGCTGATGGATGTACAGACAGTGTGCAGGTTACTCTTTTTAGAAGTGGCACAGAAAGCTCGAGTAACAATACACCATACCATTCTAAAACTAGTGCTTTTCAAAGTGCAGAGATGATGTACAAGTGTTCACAGACAGGGCCCTGAAACACAAGATACTCTTCATAAAAGAAATTAAGTCGAGGAATTTCGAAGTGTTCATTTTACAGTACACAGCAACACTTATTATAAAAGTCCTTCAATTCTATAAATCCCTTACATTTTAACCACAGATTCTGAAATTTCAGCCCAGAAGTCATTGACTACGGAATTCAGCTTGTGCAGAGCAAACTCCTAGAATAGAAACAAAAAAGATTAAATATTTAATCAGGGGTGTAGAGTACAATTTTGATGACTAACCAAGTTAAGTATCAATGTGCAATGTATGCTGCCTCCTTCAGTTAAGAGTGCAAAGCAAGCTGCAGACTTTTCAAAGTCTCACACTAACACTATTATGTCCTGATACAGGGCCACTCAGCTATTAATTCAATCAGTAACCAGGAAAGCTCCTCAATATTCACAGGTAGTGAAGAGACTCAACCTTGTAAACACAAGGCTAGAACAGCATCTGAATGATATTACAATCCAAATGCTGCCCTAAAGTTAACATTCAGAAGTCTTGCCAATTATCTCAGCAGTGCTCTGGCTCCAGCAGTTTAATTTTAGTTTATAAAGTATGTAGAGACTTCACTCCTACGATAATTACATTCATTTTAAATTCTCAAAAACAGACGACACACTTCTTTTATATAAATGGTGCTGCAGACGACGCGTTCAGCAGTGTTTCCCAGACCACCCAGCATACCTCAGCCTTGCATTATTGTTTCTCTGAAGATGAAGCACTTACCTTGAGCTGTGGCTCTTTTTCATCCAGAAGAGAAATGATTCCAGCTATAAAATGCAATTAAAAAAGGGAAAAAGTTAGCACAAAATATATTAATCAAGTCTTGTGGATCATGTGAAACAAAGAAGAAACAGCCTAGTTCAATAGTTACTACCGTCAGGCTCAGGAACCAAGACTCTTCACGCTACAGGAAACACCAATATTTTTTAAAACAGGAATGATCAATTCTCAACTTCTTCCAGTAAAAGTCAGTTTTCATAAAAGCAACCATGTTTTTTTTTTTTTATTCGTTCATGGGATGTGGGCATTGCTGGCAAGGCCAGCATTTATTGCCCATCCCTAATTGCCCTCGAGAAGGTGGTGGTGAGCCTCCTTCTTGAACTGCTGCAGTCCTTGTGGTGAAGGTGCTCCCACAGTGCTGTTAGGGAGGGAGTTCCAGGATTTTGACCCAGCGACGATGAAGGATCGGCGATATACTTCTAAGTTAGGATGGTGTGTGACTTGGAGGGGAACTTGGAGGTGGTGGTGTTCCCATGCGCCTGCTGCCCTTGTCTTTCTAGGTGGTAGAGGTCACGGGTTTGGGAGGTGCTGCCGAAGAAGCCTTGGTGAATTGCTGCAGTGCATTTTGTAGATGGTACACACTGCAGCCACGGTGTGCTGGTGGTGGAGGGAGTGAATGTTTAAGGTGGTGGATGGGGTGGCAATCAAGCGGGCTGCTTTGTCCTGGATGGTGTCGAGCTTGTTGAGTGTTGTTGGAGCTGCACTCATCCAGGCAAGTGGAGAGTATTCCATCACACTCCTTACTTGTGCCTTGTAGATGGTAAAAAGGCTTTGGGGAGTCAGGAGGTGAGACACTCGCCGCAGAATACCCAGCCTCTGACCTGCTCTTGTTGCCACAGTATTTATGTGACTGGTCCAGTTAAGTTTCTGGTCAATGGTGACCCCTAGGATGTTGATGGTGGGGGATTCAGCGATGGTAGTACTGTTGAATGTCAAGGGGCGGTGGTTAGACTCGCTTGTTGGAGATAGTCATTGCCTGGCACTTAAGTGGCAGGTAACATTCGCGCCGCACATCAGCCCAAGCCTGAATGTTGTCCAGGTCTTACTGCATGCGGGCATGGACTACTTCATTATCTCAGGAGTTGATACAGCATAAAATCCAACCAAACAAGACCAAAAAGATAAAAATGAATACTGCATTTCAAGAAAGCATGCTGAAAAATAATCTGAAAGATTCCCTGTAAAACTGAGACAAGTTACCTGATGTCCATGACACAGCACAAATGATGCACTCAGACAGCATCGGCTCTTTGCCAATTTTACCAGGCATGGGTTAGATTGTTCCATAGATAGTAGACAAAGTTTATCCAGAGTGGAGTCATTTAAACTATTAGAAAGGCGGTTTTTAAAATGGACTTGCATCAAATAGATATAGTTAAAAATACATACGCAGGATACCCCGACAGTTCAGGCAGTGAGCAACTGAACTAGAGGGGCCAGGAAGGCCCCGGTTAAAATACTTGGTCTATGCTGGGTTAACTAATCTCAGCCACAACAGTGGCAAAGGACTACAATTGAGTTTTGTGTTCGTGGATTATGGAGAAGGAAATCAGCCCGAGTTCTCGCTCCCAATCACTATCTAGCAATCTCTGCTGGGTGTATGTATACGGATGTCAGATGAGAACAGGTTAGGGCACAGCTGTGATGTCCCCAAGGTCAAATAGCTTGCTGCCACTCGATTTCAAGGTTTGTGCATGAATAATTTCAACTTGTGCGTAGAACCAAGGAACTGCAATTACACAAGGAACCATGCCCTAGTGAGTGTCACTGCTTTTGGGAAGACGAAAGAAAATTGAACAAAAAGTTATTGAACCACGCAAGTTTCTACTGGAAACCAAAAACAGGACTACAAATGAAAGGGCTAGGAGAAAAAAAATACATAGAACTCGTTCACCTTTGGCACTAATGATTACATGCCCCATGATCAATCCCTTCCCAGGTATCACACCATAATAGTTATTAAAACCCCTTGGTGTTGGCAGCAACTAACAGCATCAGTATGCACTAAAACCGAACAAAAACTGTAGCTCACCCATTCCTAACAAGGGAATAAATAATTTAAAAAGGAAAAACATTTGAAAAATATTATTTTTTTATAATCTGAGATTACTGGGGTGAACTGAAAGAAACTGGCTGACAAAAGCCACAGCAAAAACCACTGGTTTGACATCATAGAAATGAAACTTTTATAAATAAATGATAATGTGTGGCCTTTTTGCCCCTTCTTTGTACTTACAGAATTGTACACAGCTAACAAAACAGTGCTTGGATCAGGAACTTGATGGGTAGGTCATGTTGGACTAATCAAGTTGAATTTTGAGAGGTCACTAACATGGTAGATAGGGCAGGATCTATGGACGTTGTCTGTATGGATTTCCAGAAGGCATTTGATAAGATTTCGCACAAGAGGTAGGAAAGAGCAGGGATATGGGAGCAGGAGGTTACAAAGGGTCATAAACAGATTAAGTGAGTGAACAAAACTGTGGCAGATGAGAGTTTCAATGTGGGGGAATGTGCGATCATCCACTTTGGATCCAAGACAGACAAGACAAATCAGAATATTTTCTTAATGGGGAGAAGCAAATGGATTTGGGTGTCCTGGTACACAAATCATTAAAAGCTAGTGCACAGATAGAAAAAGTAATCCTAATAGATGTATTGGCCTTGGAGGGGGTACAGTGCAGATTCATCCTGAATGATGCGCTGGCTTAAAGGGTTAAGTTATGAAGAAAGGTCACATAAATGTGATTTGTATCCCCTTGAGTATAGAAGATTGAGATCTAATTGAGGTGAATAAAATGATAAAGGGATTTGGGAGAAATCCAGGACAAAGGGGTACAATAATTAATTAGAGCTAGGCCATTCAGGAGTGAAAACAGGAAGCACTTTTTCCACATAAATGGTACTGGAAATCAGGAACTCTCTCCACCAAAAGACTGTGGATGCTGGGTCAATTGGAATTTGAAAACTGGAGACTGATAGATTTTATTAGGTATGGGTATCAAGGGACATGGATCAAAGGCAGATAGAGAGAGTTGGGGTACAGATCAGCTACGATCAATGGAACACCAGAACAGGCTCAAGGGATAGAATGGCCCACTCCTGTTCCTGTAAAGAATCTTTCTAACCCAATCTATTACTAACAATTTATTTAAATAATGTATTGGCATTCAGTTCCCAGGTCTACATTTCCAACAAAATTTGCTGTCATCTTCTTGTGTATGTAATTCTGTGCGCTTTTACTCAAAAGTTTTTTTTCTCCAAATCCTTCTGCTTTGCTACTTCTCTCCTCAGCTTCAAAAGCCTCCTTGAAACTTACCTCTTCGGCATGCCTTCAGTCACCTCCAAATTCATCTGCTACTGGCTGGCGGTCATTCCACCTCTGAATATCTTGGGACATTTATTAAAATGCACATATTCTGATGAAAGCTCCTCCACCTGAAATGTTTCTCTCCCCACAGATACGACCTGACCTGCTGAGTGTTTCCAACATTTTCTGTTTTTATTAAAAACGTATGTTGCTGTCTGGGGATGTATATTAAGTGTTACAGTTCCTGGAATTGATTCTGCTTACATAAATTAAAAACCAGAGGCTGCTATTGTACTGTACAGAAAAACAACAAAAATGCTGTAATCTATGCTGCATTTAATAATACAACATACAACTTTCAAGGCAGTTGGGACAAATTCAAAGTTTGTGGTTCTTTCTTGCTTATAATTACAATCTAACTGCACACTAATAATACAAAAATATCAAAATGACCACTCAACTATCCATCCCAGTCCCATGTTAGCTTACAATGTTAATAGGCCCTTCCTCAGGCAACGCCCCTCTCCCTTACCCTATTTTCTCCTCAAAAACTCACCCTCAACCCCATCTATCCTTTCCCACTAACGCCCCATCTCCACCCACCCCCTTTCCCAAGGTTGCCAAACGGGTCATTACTTCCGATACCATGCCCATTTCTTCCAAAACTCCCTATCCGAAACCCTCGGGTCTGGCTTCCATCCTTTTGACAACACCATCACAATAGGCATCTTCTGTGACTGGGATGCGTCGTCCCTCCTTGTCCTCCTCGACCACTCTGCTGCATTTGATAGTTGACCATCACATCCTTCTCCATTGCCTCTTCTCCACTGTCCATCTCCAAGGAGCTGCCCATGCACGGTTCCACTATTACTTCGCCAAACAAAGCTGCGCAGCAATAGCAACAGATGCTCTTCCCATACCCACAATGTTACTTCAGGAAAGCCTCAAGGATAAATCCTTGCTCCCCCCACCCTCTACGTCATCTACCTGCTGCCCCTTGGTGACATTATCAGCAAGCTTACATAAGTAAGCAATTCTCTTGAATCCACGACCATGTCAGATTGTCGGCCCAACATGAAATCATAGATGAGGCAGTCGTCCAACTCACAATAGGAAATACATAGCCATCATTTTTGACCACTGCTATAAACGTCACCTCCTTGCCATTAACTCCATTTGCTGCTTGCCAAATCTGAACCAAAAGGTGTGAAACCTTGGCGTCCTGCTCACCCCAGAGTTGAGGATCAAACCTCATGTTCTAGCCATCAATAAAACCCCTTATTTTCACCTCTGCAATGTTCCCTGCCGCCACCCCATATCAGCTCCTTTGCTACTGAAACCCTTATCCATGTTGTTCTTTTGGCACCTTGGAACTCAATTTTACTAATGTTCTGCTTGCTAGTCTCCCATCCTCCATAAATTCTAACTGGTCCAAAACGTATCCTGTCCTCCACTAAGCCCGCTTACCCATTACTCGTCCTTACTGACCTATATTGACTCCCAATCCCTCAATGCATTAAATTTAAAATCTTGTCCTAGTCTTCAAGTCCCTCCAGCCTTGTATACCATCCTGTACCCTTCAGTCCCCCAACTCTCCTCATTTGTGCATGTGCCTATAGCCCTTCACCCTACCATTAGTGGCATTGCCCTCAGGCACTTGAGCCCAATTCTCTGGGACTCCCTCTTTATGCCCCTTAGCCTCTCGTACTCTCAATACCTTTACAATTTTTTTCTTCAAAACCCATCTTTTTGACTAATCATTCAATCACCCCTCCTGGTCTGTCCATCTGTGGCTCACTGTTCATTCCCCTATCCTTGGGCATTTGCTATGTTAAAGGTGCTAAATAAATGCAAGTTGTTGCGCACTTGCTCCCCATCACTCCAATTAGAGAAAATTAACATTGAACTATTAATCTATCCTTATTGACCTTGATTTAAGAATAAAGTCATCTCACTTTTGACAGTACCATGGATTTAACACGGAGATGACGGTGCATGTCTGTCCTCACTATATTGCACCTCGCTCTAGATTTATGGACAGCTCACTATAAATAGCAGTTCCCTCACGTACACTTCCTTGGATTTACTGACCGCGCAATATAAACCCAACACCACCTTAGGGTCCTGGCCGGCCAGTTCTACCCTCCGTAAGCTTGAGCTCATCCAAAACTCTGCTGCCCGTGTCCTAACTCGCACCAAGTCCCACTCACCCATCACCCCTGTGCTCGCTGGCTTATGTTGGCTCCAGGTTAAGCAACGCCTCGATTTTAAAATTCTCATCCTTGTTTTAAAATCCCTCCATGGCCTCGCCCCTCCCAATCTCTAATCCCCTCCAGCCTTACAACCCTCCAAGATATCTGCGCTCCTCTAATTCTGGCCTCTTGCACATCCCTGATTTTAAATTGCTCCACCACTGGCAGCCGTGCCTTCAGCTGCCAAGTCCCTAAGCTCTGAAATTCCATCTCTAAATCTCTTCACCCTCTTTCCTCCTTTAAGGCACTCCGTAAAAACCACCTGCCCTAATAGCTCCTTAAGTGGCTCAGTATTAAATTTTGTTTGATAACGCTCCTGTCACAGACCTTGGGCCGATTTACTACATTAAACCCTTGATCCCTCCGTCCTTGCAAACTACAGCCCCATCTCCAACCTCCTCCTCTCCAAAGTCCTTGAGCATGTTGTCGCCTCCCAAATCCGTGCCCATCTTTCCCGCAATTCCATGTTTGAATCCCTCCAATCAGGTTTCCGCCCTTGCCACAGTACCGAAACGGCTCATCAGTCACAAATGACATCCTTTGTGACTAACAAAAGGTAAACTATCCCTCCTCGTCCTTCTTGACTTGTCTGCAGCCTTTGACACAGTTGACCACTCCATCCTTCTTTGACGCCTCTTCACCGTCGCCCAGCTGGGTGGGACTGCACTCGCCTGGTTCCATTCTTATCTATTTAATCGTAACCAGAGAATCACCTGGAACAGCGTATCTTCCCGCTCCCGCATCGTTACCTCTGGTGTCCCTCAAGGATCTATCCTTGGCCCCCTCCTATTTCACATCTACATGTTGCCCCTTGGCGACATCATCCGAAAACACAGCGTCATTTTCCACATGTACGCTGTTGACACCCAGCTCTACCTCACTACCACTTCTCTCGACCCCTCCACAGTCTCTAAATTATCAGATTGCTGGTCCGACATACAGTTCTGGATAAGCAAAAATTTTCTCCAATTAAATATTGGGAAGACCGAGGCCATTGTTCTCAGCCCCCGCCACAAACTCCGTTCCCTAGCTACTGACTCCATCCCTGTCCCTAACATCTGTCTGAGGCTGAACTACACTGTTCGGACCTTGGTGTCATATTTGACCCCGAGATAAGCTTCCAACCACATATCCGCAGCATAACAAAGACCACCTACTTCCACCACCGTAACATCGCCCATCTCCGCCCTTGCCTCACCTCATCCGCTGCTGAAACCCTCATCCATGCCTTTGTTACCTCTAGACTTGACTATTCCAACGCACGCCTGGCTGGCCTCCCATATTCCATTCTACGTAAACTTGAGGACATCCAAAACTAGGCTGCCCATATCCTAACTTGCACTAAGTCCCGTTCACCCATCTCCCCTGTGCTCGCTGACCTACATTGGCTCCCAGTTAAGCAGCGCCTCACTTTCAAAATTCTCATCCTTGTTTTCAAATCCCTCCATGGCCTCACCCCTTCCTATCTCTGTAATCTCCTTCAGCCCCACAATCTTCCCACCTGCCCCCCCGAGATATCTACGCTCCTCTAATTCTGCCCTTTTGAGCATCCCTGATTATAAATCGCTCAACCTTTGGTGGCCGTGCCTTCTGTTGCAGAGGCCCCAAGCTCTGGAATTCCCTGCCTAAACCTCTCCACCTCGCTATCTCTATTTCCTCCTTTAAGACGCTCCTTAAAACCTACCTTTTTGACCAAGCTTTTGGTCACCTGCCCTAATTTCTGCTTATGTGGCTCGGTGTCACATTTGTTGTCTTAAAATACTCCTGTGCAGCACCTTGAGATGTTTTACTACGTTACAGGCGCTATATAAATACAAGTTGCTGTTGTTGCCAACACATGTATCTCACTGACACCGCTCTGGAGTTAGGAACATTAACCACACACGGGGCACTCGCACTTGGCTTTATTTTCTGGCGATAGCCACCCTCTCCTGTGTACGGGCCCTTCGCGATTACACTAAAACAACAGATTCGCATTCAACCCTGTTGGTTGGGTGTTGCTGAAAGCGGCCCCGGTGCCAGGGTTTCAGCGCCCGCTCTCAGGCCTCGTTCATTCAGTGACTCAGCTGCGCGGTGCCAACTTGAACAGAGTTAGTTATTCAAGCCAGAAACGGCGCCTCCAAACTAGGCCAATGCGGACCGGCGCCGGGAGGATCCGCCACGGGGACCCCAGATCTCCGGGAGCCGGGCCCAGCCGGCAGATTCATTCACCCTCAAAGCAAATCAACTGGGATTGGGAATAAGCTGACTCACCGGCCGAGGTAATCATGCTGTAGCCGTAGATGAAGTGATCTGTGCTGCCGCTGTCTGTCGCTGCCTATCCCGGCTCGGGCTCTGACTCAGGCCTTTTCACACCAACACCTCTTCACCCGGGGAGGGGGCCTGCCCCGTCTTCGGCTTCCGCCCGACTGCCTGCTCCTCCTCACAGCACACTTCAACGCCAATTACTTCAAAAGGAGCTGCTCGTATTTTTTTTTAATTACGCAAATAAACTAAAAAAAAAAATCGCCTGCATATGTTTTTTTAATGATTGACAGTGTGTTAAGACAGCTCAGTTGAAGCCCCGCCGTTGGAGATTGGACGCGGATGACGTCTCCCTGGAACTGCCGGCTCCGGCCCCCCGCCCGGCCCGTTGGAACTAAGTTTGAAAGAGGAGGAAAGTTGCCATGGAAGTGCACAGCGGAAAATGTTGAAGTATTCTGGCATAGCTAAAGACAAAATAATGCACTTTATAGCTAAGAGACGACAGCACTAAAACAGATTCAGTGGTAGAAGGATTAGAGGAGCGATGAGGGGAAAAACTTTCACCCAGAGGGTGGTGGGGGACTGGAACTCACTGCCTGAAAGGGTGGTAGAGGCAGAAACCCTCATCACATTTAAAAAGTACTTGGATGTGCACTTGAGTAACCTACAGGGCTGTGGACCTACTGCTGGAAGGTGGGATTAGGTTGGGCAGCTCTTTTCCGATGGGCACGGTCAGGACAGGCCAAATGGCCTGTGTAAAGTCCGCGCCTCAATAATACACGGACTTCGGGAGAACAGTTTAACAGGTACTTTACTGAACGGAGGGTACTCTTTTAGTTTGGACCAAAAAACCCAAAATTGGACAGTAAATTAACAAAAGTTCAACTAAAACTTAAATCAAATTAAAATTTGGTTTTCCAGGTTGATGATGCACTCCAGTCCCCGCGGCGCCCACCGGTCGCGGAAATACTCAAGCGTGCCGGCGGACACCACGTACTCCATCTCCAGGGCCACCCGGCGCGAAGATGGCCGCGGAAGAGAGGCAGGCAATCCGGCTGAACGACCCCCTCGACCGCCCGCTGCCTGGACCAATTGATGGCTTTTTTAGCCAGGCCCAGGACCAGGCCTACAAGGAGGTCCTCCAACCTGCCCGCTCCCCTCTGCACCGAGTGACCGTAGATCAAGAGCGTGGGACTGAAGTGCAACCAAAAATCGAGGAGCAGCCCCTTCAAGTAGTGAAAGAGGGGCTGCAACCTCTCACACTCCACATATACGTGAAACACGGACTCCTTCAGGCCGCAGAAAATACAGGCGGCTTGGGAGTCCGTGAACCTATTTAAAACCATATTGCACGGGACCGCTCCGTGCAACACCCTCCAGGCCAAGTCCCCGATGGAACAAGGGAGGACTCCCGCGTAGAGAGCCCTCCATTGGGGACCTCCGCCGGTCGGCAAGACGCCACGCCAAGGCGTGTCCGGACGGCAGACAAAGATGGCAAAGTGGAGAGTGTGCAGTAGCAGCCCATACAGGAAACCCCTCTGCGCGGAATGAAAAGGCACGGAGGGTATTTCCTCGAGACGGCTCAAGTTGTGAAGCGCCGGTTCCCGAGGGGAGTTTCGGGGCCGGGCGCCGATAAGGAATTCCGTCCGAACGGGGGTAAGCTCGGACGGGATCGCCCCACGTGCTTGAGCCGCCTCGATACACCTAGTGGAGCCAGGGCCCAGTGCCACTTTCACCGACTCGATGGTTTTGACCGCAAGCCGGACGTTGGCCCAGGACAGGCGCCGCGCCAGCTCCTCCGGCGCCATCCAGCCCGCTCCTCCGCCATCGAGCAGGTCCCCAACTCCGGTCACCTTGCCAGGCACAGCCCTGTGCTCCGCAAGCCACCCGAACCCACGGTCGTGGAGGTGCGGATTCCTGAGCAGTGGCTCCCGAAACTTCTCGTCCTGCCCCAACTCTGCGCTGCCGTCCTACTAGGGCTGGATTTCCAATCCCACCTTCAAAGTGTCACTTTGGCATACGGTGGACCCCTCCCCCCACTCACAGTCGACAACCAACAGCCTTTAAACCGCCCACCGCGTACCACCTGCGGCCTATCCACCCTCAGGGTTCCGCCCCCCTGCCTGTTCGCCAACCTCACCCGCGACTGTAAACCCGTCGCTACCAAGAGCAGGCGATACAGCGCCGGGGACAGAGCTTTTATTAGCTCTGAGGTGCAGCGTCTCCTGAAAGAGGGCATCATCGAGAGGAGCAACAGCCCCTGGCGTGCCCAGGTCGTAGTCGTTAAGACCGGCGATTAAAAACCGCCTAGTCATCGACTACAGCCAAACCATAAACCGGTACACCCAGCTCGACGCATACCCCCTTCCCCGCATATCTGATATGGTCAATCAGATTGCACAGTACCGAGTATTCTCTACCATCGACCCTAAGTCGGCCTACCACCAACTCCCTATCCGCCCTGAGGACCGCCAGTATACCGCCTTCGAGGCGAATGGCCGCCTCTACCACTTCCTTAGGGTTCCCTTCGGCGTCACCAACGGGGTTTCAGTCTTCCAAAGGGAGATGGACCGGATGGTTGACCAGAACGGGCTGCAAGCCACGTTCCCCTATCTAGATAACGTCACCATCTGTGGCCGCGACCGGCAGGACCATGATGTTAATCTGGAGAGATTCCTCCGTACGGCCCAACGGCTGAACCTCACCTACAATAAGGAGAAATGTGTGTTTAACACCTCGCGCCTTGCCATCCTCGGCTGCGTAGTAGAGAACGGAGTCATCGGCCCCGACCCCGAAAGAATGCGCCCCCTCATGGAGCTTCCCCTCCCCCACTGTCCAAAGGCGCTGAAGAGGACCCTGGGGCTCTTCGCCTACTATGCCCAATGGGTGCCGAATTATGCGGACAAAGCCAGACCCCTCATGAAGTCCGCCTCCTTCCCCCTGACGGCAGAAGCGTGCGCAGCCTTCTCCCTCATTAAGGGAGACATTGCTAAGGCCACAATGCACGCGGTGGATGAGTCTATCCCTTTCCAAGTGGAGAGCGATGCATCCGACTTCGCCCTAGCCGCAACCCTTAACCAGGAGGGGAGACCGGTGGCCTTCTTCTCAAGGACCCTCCAGGGCCCTGAGATCCGACACTCCTCGGTCGAGAAGGAGGCCCAGGCGATCGTGGAGGCTGTACGACGCTGGAGGCATTACCTGGCAGGCAAACGATTTACCCTCCTCACCGACCAGCGTTCGGTCGCTTTTATGTTTAATAACAAACTGAGGGGCAAAATCAAGAACGACAAGATCTTGAGGTGGAGAATCGAGCTCTCCACCTATGATTATGAGATCTTGTACCGGCCTGGTAAACTGAACGAACCCCCAGATGCTCTATCACGAAGGACATGCGCCAACGCGCAAATTGATAGACTGCAGACCCTCCACAACGACCTCTGCCACCCCGGAGTCACCAGACTTCACCACTTCATTAAGGCCCGCAACCTGCCCTACTCCATCGAGGAGGTCAGGACCATGACCAGGAACTGCCAAACCTGTGCCGAATGCAAACCGCATTTCTTTAGGCCGGACAGAGCAAGCCTGATCAAGGCCACCCGCCCCTTCGAGCGCTTGAGCATCGATTTTAAGGGGCCCCTCCCGTCCTCTGACCGTAATGTGTACTTCCTCAACATCATTGACGAGTACTCCTGTTTCCCCTTTGCCTTCCCCTGCCCAGACATGACCAGTACCACGGTCATCAAATGCCTGAACGACCTCTTCGCCGTGTTCGGGTTCCCGAACTATATACATAGCGACCGGGGCTCCTCCTTCATTAGCAAGGAACTTCGCCAGTTCCTACTAGCGAGAGGTATTGCTGCAAGCAGGACCACCAGCTACAACCCCCGAGGGAACGGCCAGGTGGAAAGAGAGAACGCGACTGTCTGGAAGGCCGTTCTCTTAGCCTTAAAGTCCAAGGGCCTCGCAACCTCTCGCTGGCCGGAAGTCCTCCCGGCAGCGCTGCATTCCATCCGGTCACTGCTTTGCACTGCCATTAACGCCACCCCCCATGAACGAATGTTTGTTTTCCCCAGGAAGTCGACTACGGGAACCACGCTACCAACTTGGCTGACCTCTCCGGGGCCCGTCTTGCTGCGAAAGCACGCGAGAGCCCATAAAACGGATCCCCTGGTCGAGAGGGTGGACCTCCTGCACGCCAACCCCCAGTACGCCTATGTGGCATACCCAGACGGGCGGGAGGACACAGTCTCCTTACGAGACCTCGCACCCTCGGGCATCCCTGAGACACCACCGTTACCCCCCACCACCCCCCCAAATCCAGCCCAGGTAGACGGCATGCCGGAACCCCACGAGCCTTCGCCGACCACGCAGACACCAGCATTAACATCGGATACTGCATCACCGCCGCCGCTGCTGCGACGATCGGAAAGGCTTACGAGGCCTCCGGACAGACTGACATACCCAAACTGGTAGTACACTTCACCCCGCCGGACTCAAATCTAAACAAGGGGTGAATGTGGTAAACCACTTTTATCGTTCACTATCGTTACACTATGGTTATCACTGTTATATCGTTACACTATGGTTATCACTTTACACTGTTGTATCACTACACGAGGTCGCCTCTTGTCACGCTGTTATACCTGGGCTGACCACTGCTGACTCCGCCCATGGCTCCACCTACTTGCCCAGGTATAAAGGTGGTCGACTGGCTGGTATTCCTCCTTGTTGGATCCGATCACCCACGAGGGTGGGCTCTGTTATTTAGCCAATAAAAACCTATAGTTACTGTCTTAACTCGTCGCTTTTCGTTGGATGAATTGATAGGTATATCACCAACCGCCTGACCCGGTCCTCCCGCCTCTTGGTCGACCCCTTCGCGTACTCCTGACAGAAGAGACAGATGTGAGCCTTTTCCACGTCCCACCATAGCCTCAAAGAGGGGAAGCCCCCCCCCGCTTCTCCAGTCGGCCCAGAACCGACTAAACGAATCCCGGAACCGCGCGTCCTCTAGCAGCAGGTTGTTAAAATGCCAGTACGTGGACCCACCCCCCCGCGCGTGCAGCGGAGCGAGCTCCGCCCACACCAGGTGGTGGTCCGTGCACGGCACCGGCCGCATGGAAGCCGCCAGAACGCAGGAGACGTACACCCGGGAAATGTAGAGGCGGTCGATTCTGGACCTTCCTCCCCCAGACCTCACGCTAGTGAAGGCGCTGGAGTCGGGGTGGAGATTTTGCCAGACGTCCACCAAGTCGAAGGACCCGACCAGGTCCCTCAACTTCTCCATCGCCGCCGGGCTTCGCGGGGGACCCAAACAGTCCCTCGCCTCGAGGGTGCAGTTAAAATCCCCCCCCGAGGATGAAGCACTCGCCCACGTCGACGGAGCCCAAAAGAGCGGACACTTCCTCGAAGAAGCGCACTTGCTGCGCACCGGTCTGAGGGGTGTACACGTTCACTAGATGGAGCGGCACGCCCCCCAGGCGAACAGTGACCTGGAGCAAGCGGCCCGGCACGTGCTCCTTGACCCCCAAGATCTCCGGCTGAAATTGTGGGGCCAGCAAGATAGCCACCGCGCTGGAATTGTTGGAGAGGTGACTCATGCTGACCCCTCCTTGCCACTCCAGGAGCCACGTAGCTTCGTCTCCCGGAATGGTGTGGGTTTCTTGCAGGAAGCACACCGCATACTTCCCGTCCCAAAGGACTGAGAAGTTATTGAATCTGCGGCGCGCCTCCCTGCTGCCGTTGATGTTGAGGCTGGCTATGGTTATCTTCATGCCAGAAGCATAGTGCAACCTCTACCTACACCTAACGGGGGGAGGGAGCACAGCCGCTGGCCAGCCGCCACTTCCTCAACAGCCCAGTGAGGAACGTTCTGAGCCGACGCAGCTCGAGCGGGTTCACGCCCTCGTCCGCGCCCATGATTTTAACGGCGGCGCGGACGGACACTATGAGCAGCGCCAGCCGGATCTGATTGTGCCGACCCAGGCACGTGGCCATAAAGTCCCGGAGTTCCCCTACGGGAATGAGGGGAGACTCGGCGAGGGGCACGAGGTCGTCCATCGCCTCGTCGGCGACGGAGTCCAATTCGTCCTCCGCGCCCATCTCTGAGTCCCCGTCCTCCTCCGGGGGGTCGCCACCAGCGGCCGACCCGTCCGTCGCGCAGTGCGCAGCAAACGGCTCAGCCGCACCAGCTGGCCCCGCCTCCGCCCGGATCCCACCCCCAGGATCGGCGGCAGAGGATTCCTCCCTGGGCTCCTCTAGGGGCGCCGGGCCAGAAGACGGCGGCGGTTCGGCATCCCCCTCCGCCTCAGACGCCAGAACAACCGGAGAAACCGGGGAGAGAACAATTCCCAGCTCCTCCAGTACGTCCGGCACCAGAGACGCAGCCAGGGGGCCATCCTCCTCCCCGCCTCCGACCCAGCGGATGGGGTATTTTGAATTAAAACCTCTACCAGGTCGAGCAGCCCCTGGGAGATGTCCAGGTCGCATTGGGCGAGCTCATTTTCCTCGAGCTCGCCCGACCCAGACCCCAGGCCGCCCAACCCGGCGAGGGGTAACGGCACCGATAAAATGTCAATCTCCGCCGCGGGTTGTTCCGCGCCCACCCCCACGGGCAGGGTCTCGTCCCCATCCCTGGGAGGCACGTGCCGGACAGACACATCTGCCTCAGCCTCCCGAGGGACAGGCGACCCCTGCCGATCGCTGGTGATGACGACAGCGGTGGGGGGGGGGGGGTGGGCGCAGTACCCGCAGCGGGCGATGACTCCCCCTGCTCGGAGGGACCTTCCTCCTCCCGGTCCTCCTCCTCTTCCAGGGGGTCGCACCTTCTTTTCAGCGCGGAGGGAGCGAGGGAGACCTCCATGTCTGCAGGGGCCTCCTCATCTGCTCCCTCCGGCGGAGCAGGTTTCTCGGGCCTGAGCCTGGCCGCAGGTATTGGCGTTTCCGCTACGGCGGTCGCGGCCACAGGCTCGGGCACGAGGCCCCTCCCGCCCTCGTCTGCCCCGATCAACTCCGCGAGGAGCGCGGGTGTAAGGGGTACAAGTGGCAAGGGCTGGCCCTCCACGGGGGGACCCGCCCTAAGGTGTTTAGTTTTTTGCCGCGCCTTCTTTCCGGCCGGACGCGCTCCCTCCCCCCCGCCGGAGGCCTTAATGGCATCGGCCCCCGACGTCGACCGCGCATCAGATGTTCGCGACGCGCGGGCAGATCCGGGGGCGAGGAGCGGCGGCGGCGCCAGCCTCGGCCGCACGAGATGATCCGGCGGCCTTGGAGGCGGGGCAGTTTTTCCTGATGTGCCCCACCTCCTTGCAGGCGTGGCACCGCACACCGTCTGACGTCCAAAAGACGCGATAGGCGGTCCCCTCGTGGAGGACGACGAACGCCCCGTCGGTGTCCTCCTCCCGGCGCCAGCTGGATAAACAGCTGGCGCCGGAAGGAGAAGACGTGGCGAAGGCTGGCCTCCCGGAAGCTGAGCGGGATGGGCGTGATCCCCGACCTCACCTCCCGAAGTTGGCGCAAATGTGGGAGGAGGAGCAAACCAGGAACATAGGGTGGGACGTTCGAGATGACAATTCTCTGCGCGGTGGCCTCGAGAGGATCCACCGGCAGGAAGGTCCCGCCCACGGTGAGTCCCTTGACGACGGCCAGGGACACCGCCCGCTCCGACCCCAGGAAGAACACAGCCTTCCCGTACATTTTTGAGGCCGCAACGATGGCTGAGGGGCCGACAACCCCAGCCATGGCTTTAACGCAGGCCTCAATGGTCATAGTGGGGTGAGTGTAGCTCTTCACCCCAAGCTTTTTGATTATAAGTTTAAAGGGTGACGGGGCAGCAGAAGCAGCTGTGGCTGTGGCTGCCACTCCCGCATAAGTCCTGGCTGGCCCCGCCACCGGCGAAGATGCAGTCACCATTATGGGGTGTTGGTTTTTTAAAAAGGGCTACACTCACCCCAAGTCACAGGCCTGAAGGTGTTAATTGTGGCCTCGGTTGTTTTTGTGTCCTCTATTGAGCAGAGGGAGCTGTTTACATTGAAGGCACACCTCTCCCCTTATTGATTAGAATTGGGAGAGGGGCCTTCTCCCGTCTGCTCAATAGGTAATTAAGATATAGATAGATGAGGTGCCTTTTGAGAGAAAGGCAGAGAGAGAGAGACAAAGAGGGGGGTGTTGGGAAGGAGGGAGGCCGCAAGGGCAGGGTTGCCACTCAGGATGGTGGGTGGGTGGGTGTCGGCGTCGGCAGGGGTGCACTCTCCGATGGAAAATTAAAGTCTTTGGCGGTGGTCTTCTGGCAGGGGGAGAAGATGTCTTCACCTGGGAAAGCTGGAGATGCCCCAGGCTCAGTCCCACACCAGGTCTTAACGATGTTAAAGTGAATTGGGCTTCACCTAGGCAGCTCCAGCTGTCCCAGGTTAGGCAATAGAAGGGGTGTTTAGTAGTGGTGTGTGTGGCCAATAGTGGTGTGTGTGGCCTAGTTTTTAGCAAGAGCCACACACACACATAGACACCCCTTGATGTTCCGGCCTTGTTTTCTTCTTTCCTCCCCCCACCTACAAAACAAAGTCTTTGGGAGAGTGCACCAAATAACACCCACCTGTAGATGTTCAGAAAGATGTTCTCCTTCCCTCCTTCCAAACAGTTGGTTGTTTTCTGTTGATGGTGGTTTCTCTCCCTCTCCTGAAGTGGAGGCCAATTTGGGGAGGCAGTGATGGGAAAGGCCTCTCCCCTGGTTGATGATGTTTGTTGGCCTCCTTTCTCCTTCTCCGTCCTCTCTCTCCAGGCACCTCAGTTGTTGTGATGATGATGGTGGAGTTGGTGGTGGTGGTCTTTCATTGTCCTCCTCTTACTGGTCAGGAGACCACCACTCTAGCCCACTCTCCTGGTTTGGCTGCTCCTTCTCCTTGTCTGCTCCTCCTGCTGACTGAGGCAGCTGCACAGCCAGCAATGCTGAGAATGAGGTGCTCAACAGAGGGTCATGTCAGACTGAAATACAGAAGCCTGCTAGGGCCTTTTATACAGGGGTGGTCACTGCCAGTACTGCAGTCTAAAACCAGTTCTTCCCTTAAAAAGGTACATACACAACAATTCCTCCCCTTTTAAATAAACAGTACATAACATTCATTTAACAACTAAATAATAACTAATTACAATTTTCTGGGTACTATATACATCAACTGAAATAATCATTTATAAGCTCAGTCTTTGAGGAGGCTTCCTGATCCTGACTGGATAGCGCCTTTCTCGAGTATCCTGTTCTTGCGGCGGAGTTGATTCTGGTTCATTGTCATTGGTTGGTTCGTCAGCATCCAATACCACTGCTTCTGAGGTAGACGCAATCTGTACTTCGGGTTGATTACCAGGTGCACCTGCTCGTGGTATGGGTTTGGCTTGTTCCTGTGACTCTAGAATCTGGTCAGCATGGCGTCTCACGATGCTCTCGCCAACGTCCACTGTGTACATTAGCGGTCCCTGCTGTGTGCATATCGTTCCTGGCTGCCATTTTTCTGTTCGGTAGTCGCGGGCCAAGACTGGTTGCCCTATCTTGAAGCTCCTGGTTGGCTTCTCATTTATGTGCTGGAACTGCTTATCCTCAACATCTCGTCTTATGTTTGGTTTGAGCAAATCCAGGTGACATCTTAGCCTTCGGTTGAAAAACAGTACAGCTGGAGCTTGGTTGGTGACTGCATGTGTCGCATTCCGGTAAGCAAACAAGAAATTATCCACCTTGTGTTGTAGTGGTATGTCGTCATTATACATTGCCTTTATGGCCTTTTTAAAGGTCTGAACAAACCTCTCGGCCAATCCATTTGTGGCTGGATGATATGGGGCAGATGTGTAATGTTTCACCCCATTATTCCTCAGAAACCTCCGGAAATCCTCAGACACGAACTGTGGCCCATTGTCGGAGCAAATCTGTTCTGGCAACCCATTCCTGGCGAAGATGGACCTTAGGACTGCAATAGTTTTCTCCGTGGTGGTGGAGGACATTTTAATGACCTCTGGCCATTTCGAATGGGCGTCCATAGCGATTAGAAACATTGAGTCCATAAATGGACCAGCAAAATCAATGTGTACCCGTTGCCATGGAGATGAGGGCCACTCCCATGGCTGTAGCGGGGCCTGTGGTGGAGCGTTTTGGACCTTCTGGCATCCTGTGCATCTCTTGGTCATATCCTCGATTTCTTTATCGATTCCCGGCCACCACACAAATGCCC
The DNA here is from genome assembly GCF_052327205.1 of Somniosus microcephalus. Classification (NCBI taxonomy): domain Eukaryota; kingdom Metazoa; phylum Chordata; class Chondrichthyes; order Squaliformes; family Somniosidae; genus Somniosus; species Somniosus microcephalus. Next base: position 43,649,891 of record NC_140992.1, on the reverse strand, counting down.
TGGCTAGGCTCTTCATTTTTACCCCTCCCAGATGACCCTCATGAAGCTCATTGAGCACTCTATCTCTCAGCTTAGGTGCAATTACCACTCGGGATCCACACATCAAGGTCCCCCGGCACACTGACAGCTGTTCTCTCCTTGGCGAGAATGCTGGCAACAGTGAGTCGCCATATGCTGGCCATCCCTTCACCGTCAAATCATAGACCCGAGAGAGTGTCGGGTCATTTCGGGTTTCCTTCTCTATACTTGAGTTTGTAACAGGCAAACATTCGACTATGGTCGCATGGAATATCTCCACCGGGTCCATTGCAGGTGCTTCTTCCGCCGTAGGCAACGGTAGGCGCGACAGCCCATCAGCGTTTCCATGTTGTTTCGTACCTTTGTACTCTATGTCATACTGATATGCCCCTAGAAAAAGGGACCATCTTTGCAGCCGTTGCGCCGTAATCACCGGAACGCCCTTCTTTGGGTTAAAAATGGAGACCAGGGGCTGATGATCAGTCAGTAGGGTGAATTTCTGCCCGTGCAGATAGTGATTGAACTTCTTCACCCCCCACACCAGGCTGAGGGCCTCCCTGTCAATCTGGGCGTAGTTACGCTCGGCTGAGGTTAGCGAGCGCGACGCAAAGGCTATTGGCCTCTCTGAACCGTCAAGAAATTTGTGTGACAGCACCGCTCCAATGCCGAAAGGTGACGCATCACATGCCAACCGAATCGGTAGTGTTGGGTTGTTCTTTCCCAGGGCTGTCATCCTACTGAACTCCACAAATAAACTCTAAAGCCTGCACATCTGCCAATGCACTTTATTATGGTTATGTTTATGTTAATGTATTACAAGCCAAATGTATGTTGAATGTTTAAATGTCTTAATCTAAATGTACTCTCTCGGGAGCCGCAAGCCTACATTTCGTTGTACTGCACTTGTGCACTAACAATGACAATAAAAGTTGATTTGCTTTTGATTTGATTTTGATTAGTGGGCCAATACTTCTTTTGAAGTGATTAGGCATTTACATTCCTGAAAGGCACGCTTACACTCATCACTCCATTTCCATGTGACTCCAGTTTGCAGCAGGGCGTTCAGTGGGTGCAGAATTGTAGATAAATTCGGCAAGAACTTATGGTAGTAGTTCACCAACCCGAGGAACGACCTCAGTTGCGACACATTTTCCGGTGCTGGAGCCTTGACTACAGCCTCAATCTTGTCTGGCGACTTATGCAACCCTTCCTCATCAATCATGTGGCCACAATACGAGATTTGTCTCCTGAAGAACTCGCATTTGGGGCGGTTGGCTCGTAGCCCATATTCCTGTAATCTCGTGAGCACCTGCTCCAGGTTGGCAAGGTGTTCACTGTCATTTTCGCCCGTAACCAGGATGTCGTCCAAATAACACTGGGTCCCCGGGATCCCTTGCAGGACTTGTTCCATCGCCCTCTGCCAAATAGCCGGGGCTGATGCTACCCCGAATACCAGCCGATTGTACTGGTAAAGGCCTTTGTGAGTGTTTATCGTGAGGTATTTTCTAGATGCTTCTTCCACCTCCATTTGTAGATACGCTTGGGCCAGATCAATCTTTGTAAAACGTTTCCCTCCAGATAGTGAGGCGAAAATATCTTCTATCCGCGGAAGTGGATATTGTACTGTGTGCAGGACTGGGTTCACAGTCACCTTGAAGTCCCCACAGATGCGAACCTTCTTCGGCTCCCCAGGCGTGCTGCTCAATGCTTTCTTCATTACAGGAATGATGGGTGTGGCCCACTTGCTCCAGTCCACCTTGGACAGCACACCCGAACGCTCCAGACTCTCCAGTTCAGCTTCAATGGCTGGGCGGATCGCATATGGCACTGGTCTGGCCTTAAAAAATTTTGGGTTTGCGTTATCTTCAATCTTTATGGTTGCCTTTACTCCTTTTAGAGTCCCAAGTGCTTGTTGGAACACCTCTTCCGCGTCAGATAGAATCTGTGACAGACATCCAGGTGCGACGCCATCATCCTTTTTGTCAGTCACAGTTAGCGCCTGAATGGAATGCCAATCCAATTGTATTTTTTGGATCCATTCACGTCCCAATAATGGTGGTCCTCCATCTCATAGTATATACATATATAGTTTCTGTGTTTCCTTGCCGTTATATTTAACTGGCACCCTTATTTTTCCTCTGGGGTAGACCTTTTGCCCCGTGTATGTCTTCAATACAATGGACGTGTCATTTAAGGGTATGTGTGAGAATAGCCGCTCATAGTCTCTTCGATTCATGACAGTTAGGGCTGATCTTGTGTCCAATTCCATCTTTACTGGGGACCCTGCTATCATGAGGGTGACCCAAATGGTTCGGTGATCCTCCTTTGCGATCACGTTGTGTAACTTTAGACAACTTAGTCTCCTGCTCCCGGAGTCCTTATCACTCTCCTGATCTTCCGAACTACTGTCTGTCAGTTTCTTTACTTTCTTGTACTGTTCCTTAGTAGTTCTTGTCGTGTTGGTTTTCTTTCCCGACCTGCAGACTCTTGCTATATGTCCCATTTTTCCACATTGCCTGCATACTTCGTCCTTAAACCAGCAGTCCTTCTGCTCATGGGTTGTTCTGCCGCAGCGATAGCACTTTTCTGCTCCATACGCCATTTCGTTAGCGCTGTATTGTGGTTTCTGTTGTATTTCCGCAGCTCCCCGTGCTGCTGCTTCGTAGGATACTGCCACGCTGAAAGCCTGTTCTAGCGTCAGGTCCTTTTTTGAAAGTAGTCGTTTCTGGGTTCCTTCACTCTGGAGCCCGCAGACAAACTTATCCCGTAAGGTGTCTGCCAGTCCTGCTCCGAACTGGCAGTGCGTCGATAACTTGCGTAGTTCCGTAAGATAGTCAGCATTGCGCTCATCTTTGTGCTGGTTTCTTTTATGGAACTTGAATCTTTCTGCTATCAGCAGCGGTGTAGGGTTTAGGTGTTCCTGTAAGATATTAACAATCTCCTCAAAACCTTTCTCTATTGGTTTAGCTGGGGTAATTAAATTCCGCAATAGGCCGTACGTACTCGTGCCCATCAAATTCAATAATACCGACGCCCTCTTTCCATCGGCCACCTCATTTGCCTTGCAGTACACTTCAATTCTTTCCACATACGTGGTCCAGTCTTCTACCTCGTTGTCGAAAGCAGTGATACTGCCACTTTTCGGCATCTTGGGTGATTTAAAATGGCGCCTCCCGTGCTTTTCCTTCTTCCCCCAACGGGATAAAATGGCGCCTCCCACGCTTTTCCTTCTTCCCCTTGCTGCCACGCTGCTCCTAGCGTTCTACAGGGTAATGGCGGCGACCCGTGGCTTCGGCGCGTCTCACTTTCCTTCCCCCCCGTTTATTTCGTCTCCGCTGCCCGGTTCTTGAGCACCGACTGCGCCCTGTGCGCTCCACCCTCTCTCTCTCTTTTGTTTTCTTTTCCCGGCGACGCTGCGCGGCCCGTTTTGTAGAGCCGCTCGATCGAGCTTGAGCCCGTCGCAGTCCGGAAGGGTCAGCGCACTACCTGCTACCAGCATGATTTGCTGGAACACCTTAACTGGGGAGCCAAGCTCAGCTCTCCACAGCCTCTCCCGCACTTCTCCGAACACCGATGAATCCTTTGGGCGGTTGCCCGCGGTCGACGCCCGTTGCTCAGACTACGACCTCCAAGAAACCTCCTCTCAGGGTGAGATCCCCGTGAGATGATGCAACACTGCAGGTGCGTTCGAACTTACTCGTCGCCACTGTAAAGTCCGCGCCTCAATAATACACGGACTTCGGGAGAACAGTTTAACAGGTACTTTACTGAACAGGAGGGTAATGTCAGACTGAAATACAGAAGCCTGCTAGGGCCTTTTATACAGGGGTGGTCACTGCCGGTACTGCAGTCTAAAACCAGTTCTTCCCTTAAAGCTACATACACAACAGCCTGTGTCTAATTTTTCTATGATGCTATGCTCATTTATCTCATTGCTGTTTGTGGGAGCTTGCTGTGCACAAATTGGCTGCCACAATTCCCACCTTGCAACAGTGACTACATTTCAAATAGTACTTCATTGGCCATAAAGCGCGTTGGAACATCCGGAGTTCATGAAAGGTGCTATATAAATGCAGTAAAAACAGAAAATGCTGGAACTACTCCGCAGCATCTGGAGAGAGAAACAGTTAACATTTCAGGTCGATGACCTTTTTCAGAACTGGCAAAAGTTAAAGATATAACAGGTTTTAAGTAAGTACAGAGGCAGGGAAAGGGGAGAGGGGAGGAAATAACAAAAGGGAAGGTCTGTAAGGCGTAAACTTCCAAAAGGCGTTTGATAAAGTGCCACATAATAGGCTTGCCAGCAAAGTTGAAGCCCATGGAATAAAAGGGACAGTGGCAGCATGGATACGAAATTGGCTAAGTGACAGGAAACAGAGTAGTGGTGAATGGTTGTTTATCAGACTGGAGGAAGGTACACAGTTGTGTTCACCAGGGGTCGGTACAAGGATCACTGCTTTTCTTAATATATATTAATGACTTAGACTTGGGTGTACAGGGCACAATTTCAAAAACGAAACTTGAAAGAAGAGTTAACAATGAGGAGGATAGTGATAGCCTTCAAGAGGACAGAGACAGGCTGGTGGAATGGGTGGACACATGGCAGATGAAATTTAACGCCGAAAAGTGCGAAGTTGTTGAGATACCGCGGCAAACGAGGGAGTCGAGACCAGAGCTATTGAAAACACAACTGCTTTATTCCATCCACATGTCAAACAGGAACTAGAAAAGCCCGCGCATCCACTTAAATACTTCCCAGACAGGAAGTGCTCCCAGCAGCCTGTCCCTGCAGGAAACAAGTTGCTGGAGGAAAGGGCCCCCGGCTGGGGGCTTCTGCTTAGACTGTCTGTGCCGCCATGAGCGGATTATGTCCAGTGGTGGCGTGTCGCCACAGAGCTCCCCCCAGAATCCGCTTAGGAGGAGTGGACGAGTCGTGACGGTGGTCTAATGGTTCTGCCGCAGCGGCTCTGAGTGGTCGCCGGTCTGGTTGGTTGGGTCAGGCGGTTCGCCGCCGGCTGTGCTGTCTTGCCGGGGGGACGGCCTCTAGTTGGAGGCTGGGCCACGGGGACCTGTTCCCCTGGTTCTGTGTGTGCTGGTTTGAGCCGGTCGATGGAGACTGTGTCGACCCTGTCGCCGAGTCGCAGCTTGAAGACCTTGTCCCCGGTTTGTAGTACCTCGTACGGTCCGTCGTACGGGGGTCGCAGGGGCCCGCGGTGCGCGTAGTGTCACACGAAAACGAAGCGCGCCTGCTGTAAATTTGGCGGGACGTGAGGTGCGAGTTCGCCGTGTCGGTTGACCGGAAGTGGGGCGAACTGCTGAGCGGAAGAGAAAGAGTTGAGCCGCTGCTGTTCGGCCGACCAAGGTTGGTAGGCTCCGGAAGGAATTCGCCTGGGACGCGCAGCGGTTGTCCGTAGACTAACTCCGCTGCCGAGGACTGGAGGTCTTCCTTGACCGCGGTGCGTAGGCCGAGTAGCACCCACGGCAGGCGGTCAGTCCAGGTACTGTCCTGCAGGCCGGCGCGGAGTGAGGCCTTGAGTGACCTGTGGAAGCGTTCACAAAGTCCGTTGGCCTGCGGGTGGTACACCGTGGTGCGGTGGAGCGTCACCCCGAGGTTGCGTGCTGTGGCCGTCCAGAGTTCGGAGGTGAACTGGGCGCCTCCGTCGGAGGTAATGTCGGCCGGTACGCCGAACCTCGCAACCCAGGTGTTAACGAACGCCCTGGCGATGTCGGCTGTGGTGGTGGAGGACAGCGGCACTGCCTCAGGCCAGCGTGTGTAGCGGTCGACCATCGTGAGGAGATAAGTTTGGCCTTGCGATGGCGGCAGGGGACCGACGATGTCGACGTGTACGTGGTCGAAGCGGCGGCTGGGTACCTCGAAGTCTCCCAGGGGTGCTTTGGTGTGCAGCTGTACCTTAGCCCGTTGGCAGGCGAGGCAGGAGGTGGCCCAAGTCCGAACATCTCTGCTGAGGCCGCGCCAGACGAAGCGCTTGGAGAGGAGTTTGACGGATGCGCAGGAACCCGGGTGAGAGAGCCCGTGGAGCGCGTCGAAGACGCGGCGGCGTCAGGTCTCAGGGACGACCGGCCTGGGGTGGCCGAGTGAGACGTCGCAAGTGACTGCCGTGGCTTCGGGCCCGTGCGCGACCTTGGCTAGGCGTAGCCCTGGCAGGCTGGTAGCCGCCGAGAGGAGGTCTGGGTCCGTGAGCTGGGCCGCTGCTAGTTATGCGTAGTCGACCGCGAGGTGATTCGCACAGACGGCGGGACGGGAAAGGCAGTCGGCGACCACGTTGTCTCTACCGGAGACGTGCTGAATGTCCGTAGTAAACTCGGACACGGCCGCGAGCTGGCGTTGCTGCCTAGCGGACCAGGGTTCGGTGTGCTTGGCCATCGCGTATGTGAGTGGCTTGTGGTCCACATACGCGGTGAAGGGGCGGCCTTCCAGGAAGAACCTGAAATGGCGGACCGACAGGTGGAGCGCGAGAAGCTCACGGTCGAAAGTGGAGTATTTGACCTCCGGGGGGCGCAGTTGGCGGCTGTAGAAGGCAAGTGGCTGCCACGCGCCATTGACCCACTGCTCGAACACGGCCCCGACCGCGTGGTCGGAGGCGTCGGTGGTGAGTGCGACCCGGGCATCGGCCCTCGGGTGCGCGAGCAGAGTGGCGTCGGCGAGCGCGTTTTTGGTGGCGTCGAAGGCGGCTGCCGTGTCCGTGGTCCAGGCTACGTCCATCTTGCTGGATTTTCCTCGGAGGGAGTCGTATAGGGGCTTCATGAGGGCTGCAGCTCTGGGGATGAACCTGTTGTAGAAGTTCACCATCCCGAGGAACTCCTGGAGGCCCTTGATGGTTGTGGGGCGGGGAAATTGCTGGACGGCCTGCACCTTGTTGGGCAGGGGGACGGCCCCAGCAGGGGTGATGTGGTGACCAAGAAAATCGATCTCGGTTAGGCCGAATTGGCACTTCGCCGGGCTGAGGATGAGCCCGTGTTGGGCTAGGCGCCCGAACAGGATGCGAAGGTGTTCGAGGTGTTCCTGTTTGGAGGAGCTGGCCACGAGAATGTCATCTAGATAGACGAATAGGAAGTTCAGGTCCCGGAGGACTGAGTCCATAAGGCGCTGGAAAGCCTGTGCTGCATTCTTGAGGCCGAAGGGCATCCTCAGGAACTCGAACAGGCCGAATGGGGTGATGACGGCCGTTTTGGGGATGTCCGCGGGGTGTACGGGGACTTGGTGGTAACCGCGCACCAGATCGACTTTGGAAAAGACGGTTCGTCCGGCCAGTCGGGCCGAGAAGTCCTGGATGTGAGGCACCGGGTATCGGTCGGGGGTGGTGGCGTCGTTGAGGCGGCGGTAGTCCCCGCAAGGGCGCCAGCCTCCGCCGGGCTTGGGGGCGATGTGGAGGGGCGAGGCCCAAGGGCTGCTGGAGCGGCGGATGATGCCGAGTTGTTCCATGGTGGTGAACTCGGCCCGCGCGATTTCCAGCTTGGCCGGGTTGAGTCTGCGGGCGTGGGCTGAAACTGGGGGGCCGGTGGTGGGGATATAGTGTTCCACACCGTGCTTGGCGGCTTTGGCCGAAAAGGTCGGGTTAGTGAGGGCGGGAAACTCAGCTAGGAGTGCCGAGTAGTCGTCCGTGGCTCTGGCGAGGCAGTAGGTCGTCAGGCCGGCCGAACGGGCCGGGGTAAAGGCGCCGGGGATGGGGGCCATAGTGTTGATGTCGACGAGGCGGTGCCTCGGAATGTCGACAAGGAGGCCGTGGGCGCGTAGGAAGTCGGCGCCGATGAGTAGGCAGAGGACCTTGGCTGTGAGGAACTCCCAGCGGTAGCGGCGGCCCGCGAGGTCGAGCGTGACCATGCGGGTGCCATATGTGCGGATGTCAGAGCCGTTGGCTGCAGCCAGTGTGATACCCCGTGTGCCGCGTTGGATCTCGAGGGCGGAGGCGGGGGTGATGCTGTGCTGGGCCCCTGTGTCGCACAGAAATCGGCGGTTGGTTCTGTCGTCAGTGACGTACAGTAGGGGCTCCTTCTGCCCCGTGGCCATCGCGGGGGCCGGTGCGGGGGGGGGTTTGAAGGTACACGGTGGCGTGCAGCGTTGAGCCCTAGCGCCAAAACGGGTGTGGTAGTAGCAGTGACCCGGAGTGGTAGGGCGGTCGAGCCTAGCGGCCCGGGAAGACCGCGTGGTCGTTGCCATGAGGTCGGGCGCGACGTCGCGAGCGGCCTGTGCAGAGAGCAGCCGGTCGGCCTTTTCAGCTATATCATTCAGGTCCATGGAGTCAGACTCCACAATGAGCGGGCGGATGCTGGCGGGGAGCTGCCGAATGAAAAGCGTGCGAAAAAGGGCGCCGGGATTTTTGTCGTCTGAGAGGGACAGCATGTGGGAAAGCAGGTCTGATGGTGAAGCGTCACCAAGGCCGGGGAGGTCCAGGAGTTGGCAGTGGCGCTGGTAAGAGGACGTTTGAAATTTTTTAAGTAGCGCAGCCTTCAGGTGTTCGTACTTGCCATCCATTGGTGGATTCTGCAGCACTGCCCAAACCTTGGGGACTGTAGCGTAGGTGAGCGAGGCGACGAGGTAGTCGTACTTCGTGGCGTCGACTGTAATGCCTTTCAGCCGGAATCTGGACTCAGCTTGAACGAACCAGGCTTCGGCGAGGTTCTCCCAAAAGTCTGGTAATTTAACCATGACTGCGTTTGTATCCGCCATGCTAGCTTAGGATTCGTCCTGAGCGTCGGGGTCACCAGTGTTGAGATACCGCGGCAAACGTGGGAGTCGAGACCAGAGCTATTGAAAACACAACTGCTTTATTCCATCCACATGTCAAACAGGAACTAGAAAAGCCCGCGCATCCACTTAAATACTTCCCAGACAGGAAGTGCTCCCGGCAGCCTGTCCCTGCGGGAAACAAGTTGCTGGAGGAAAGGGCCCCCGGCTGGGGGCTTCTGCTTAGACTGTCTGTGCCGCCGTGAGCGGATTATGTCCAGTGGTGGCGTGTCGCCACAAAGTGATACATTTTGGTAGGAAGAACAAGGAATGGCAATATAAAGTAAAGGGTACAATTCTAAAGGGGGTGCATGAACAGAGAGACCTGAGGGTATATGTGCACAAATCGTTGAAGGTGGCAGGGCAGGTTGAGAAAGTGGTTAAAAAAGCATACGGGATCCTGGATTTTATAAATAGAGGCATAGAGTACAAAAGCAAGGAAGTTATGATGACCCTTTATAAAACACTGGTTCGGCCTCAACTGGAGTATTGTGTCCAATTCTGGGCACTGCAGTTTAGGAAGGATGTGAAGGCCTTAGAGAGGGTGCAGAAAAGATTTACAAGAATGGTTCCAGGGATGAGGGACTTCAGTTACATGGATAGACTGGAGAAGGTGGGATTGTTCTCCTTCGAGCAGAGAAGGCTGAGAGGAGGAGGTTTGATAGAGGAGTTCAAAATCATGAGGGGTCTAGATAGAGAGCAACTGTTCCCATTGGCAGAAGGGTCGAGAACCAGAGGATACAGATTTAAGGTAATTGACAGAAGAACCAAAGGCGACATGAGGAAATACTTTTTTACGTAGTGAGTGGTTAGGATCTGGAATGCACTGCCTGAAAGGGTGGTGGAGGCAGATTCAATCGTGGCTTTCAAAAGGGAATTGGATAAGTACCTGAAGGAAAAAAATTTGCAGGGCTACGGGGAATGGGCAGGAGAGTGGGACTAGCTGAAGTACTCTTGTAGAGAGCAGGCACGGGCTCAACAGGCCGAATGGCCTCCTGTGCTGTAACCATTCTATGATTCTGTAATGGGTTGGAAGGCATGAGTGATTAAATGACAAAATGAATGATGGTGCAAGGCAAAAGGGGGTGGTAATGGGACAAGTAAAGAAACGAAAGATGGGTCCAGAGGAGCTATAAACAGCAGAACCATTACCAGCACCCGCTGTCCAAAACCTGTCTAGAAAATTAGCAAGAACTAACCAACCTTTTTTAAAGCGGATATGCCTCTCAGCAGCTGATAGCTCGAGAATGGCCCTGATTATAGCCTATAAATGTTAAAGCAAGTAGTTACACAGACATTGTAAAAAGCAGTAAGTACTCACGTCAATGGAAAATAAAATTGGGTGGTCGCTCTAATCACATCAGTTTCCCACTGGGTGGATTAGGTTAAAATTACCCTCCTGCAGGTGTAATATATTACATTCCAAGATTTATTTATTTATGGAAGTGTAGTCTGTAAGGGGAACTCATTTATTTAGCTATATAATCGGTGCCTCTCCTCCTTTAAAAAGCCCCTTAAAACCTACCTCTTTGACCAAGCTTTTGGTCACCTGTCCTCATCTCTCCTTATGTGGCTTTGTGTCAAATTTTGCTTGCTAACGCTCCTGTGAAGCACCTTGGGACGTTTTACTACGTTAAAGGTGCTATATAAATGCAAGTTGTTGCAAGGGAAATGCTAGATATTTTCAAGAAACCAATCAAAAAACATTTACTTCATGGTCTCTGGAGGTATTTTTTTTTAACTTTCAAAATCTTTCAGCAGAGATGTGTATCCCCTTGCAACAGCATAACCTCTGATTCAGTGAACAGTGCCATCGGCGACATACACACCAGTCTGATATGGGGTTATTGTGGCCCTGTTCACTTTATTACTAAAACAGTTACTGCTGAAAGCATCTCAGCACATGAGCTGATGTAGTTTCTGCAATAAAATTTTGGGATAAGATCACTTATCTGAAGATGCATTTATCATCACTGCTTTGAAGAAAAGAGTATACTGACATTACAAGTGTAAACTCTTCAAATTAATGTTTTGTATAAAAGTCTGGACAGATGCATATTAATGTAATATCTTTGTTTCTGCTAAGCCAACAGCATTGCCATAGTAAAGGGTTATTAAAGCAATGTGTTACCCATTATGCTACCTTTCAATTTCTTACTGAATGTAGTGCCCCATTAACACAATCTCCTGGAAGTTTGACATTAAAAATACATTCATTTTAGAAATTGTTCTAAACTTGCAAGTTAGGAAACAAGCAACTTATTGAATGGGCTAGAACCTGGGAATGTAGAGTATAAGTATGTAACAAAAATAAAAAATAGCAAATGCTAGAAATCTGAAATAAAAACAAAATGCTGGAGATACACAACACATCCATTAATATCTGTAAGCAGAACAGATAGTTTAAAGTTTCAGGTGTTAAACTGAAAGCTAAGCAAACCCCTTCGTAGGCTTGAAGAAAAAAATTGTATTGTTTCATTAAGTAGTAATGAAATGCAAATAGGTTATCAGGACTGTTAAACACTAATGTGTGTTCTGACAGACAACACTAATTTATTAAAACTAATAATGATAAACTCAGTATACACACCTGAGTGTTACATTTTCTGCAAATGTGCCAGATATTTCCTGTGACTTATTATGAAACAATCTAATTGTCCTGACACAATAATATCTTTGTGGCGATTTCATTTAAAATTTAAGTGTTGAAAATAGAGGCCGAGGCCAAAGGCAGACATTCACAGGAATGTAGTAATTCATTCTTTTTTTTAAAAACTTTAATTTTTTTTTTTTTTTTTAATCATTCTCTCCATGTTTAAAATTTTATTTCTAACCATCTTAGATCTATTTATTACATCGCCCAACAATATGCACGTTTAAAAAAGCCTTCTCCCACGACTCTGCAACAGCAGGCATTAGTCCACATTGTACCACTTGATGGCGATACGTACTTGCATACCAACATACTCAACAAATGATTAGCTCTTTTCATCTACTTCAAACAATTAATCTCAGTTTATTATGAAGGCAACTTGAATTTAGAAAATTATATTGCGCGCACATACACACACATCTACATAGACACAGACACACATACAGGAATCCCTCCCCAACCGCGGGGGATACGTCCCTGAAAACCCCCGTGGTTAGTAAAACCACGGTTGGCAAATACAGTATAAACGTTCAAATAACACAATAAAAAATATAAAAGCAATAAAATTATGTTATTTACCTTAATCCTAAATTAAAAACCGCATATACGCAAAATTCACTGCCGCGGTTGGTAAAAGTTGTCGCAGAGAGGAAACCGTGTATACTTGAAATCCACGTTTTGGCAAAACCACGGTTGGGGCGGGATTCCTGTATATAATACACAAACTAAATTTGCCACCTTACTAAAAGTTAAAATTTACATTTATTTATACCTACTATTTACTTTGATACTCTAGTTACAATGTTCACTTCACAACTTGATGGTCATAGGTTTGTATCCACAACAGACTAATCACATTTGGCATGGCTTTACACAATTCCTACTTGAAGTACCCTCTTATAGTGAAGGACCTCATATTAGAATGGAAAATTTGACAATGCTCCCATCTTATTACAAGTGCCCCTTTTATAAACTGATGACAGGAACACTGACTGTAAGCCAGCCAGCTGAAGAGTTACTACAGAGAAACAAGACCTCAAAGGCAACATTTTAAATTAAATCTTCAGACATTTTTTCTACACAGCCTCCTGTTACTCTTTCTCACATTTACCAGACTGTTCACTTTACAACTTTGCTACTATAATGTTCTTGACGGCCTGTTCATCTCCTGAGGTAATCTTTCCCCTTATAATGCAAGTTGTACAGGGCCTTGGTGAGACCACATCTTCAGTATTGTGTGCAGTTTTGGTCGCCTTATCTGAGGAAGGATGTTCTTGCCATGGAAGGAGTGCAGCGAAGATTCACCAGGCTGATACCTGGGATGGCAGGAATGACGTACGAGGAGAGATTGGGTCGATTGGGCTTGTACTCGCTGGAGTTTAGAAGAATGAGAGGGGATCTCATTGAAACTTATAAAATTCTAACAGGACTAGACAGACTCGATGCAGGAAGGATGTTCCCGATGGTCAGGGAGTCCAGAACTAGGGGTCACAGTCTAAGGATAAGGGGTAAGCCATTTAGGACAGAGATGAGGAGGAATTTCTTCACCCAGAGAGTGGTGAACCTGTGGAATTCTCTACCACAGAAGGCAGTAGAGGCCGATTCATTAAATATATTCAAGAAGGAGTTGGATATATTTCTTAAGGCTAAAGGGATCAAGGGATATGGGGAGAAAGGGACAAGGTACTGAATTTGGATGATCAGCCATGATCGCATTGAATGGTGGAGCAGGCTCGAGGGGCCAAATGGCCTACTCCTGCTCCTATCTTCTATGTTTCTATGTTATCTTACCAACAGTGTAGCTGAGAACTAATGAAACTTATCACCAACAGGTCAAGCAGATTGAGGTAATCTTTATGTGTCTGTAAATTTCTACTTAACTTGCAATCTTAAGCACATTGGAGTCATCTCAATTCCATAAACTGAACAGAGAACGAGTACAATATTAGGCTCCGAGTTGAATGAGGAAAGAAGCTTCCTCCAGCTTACGGTAGAGCCCTGAAAGGCTACCGGGTCTTTCATTCTCCACACCCCTTTTCTCTTAGAACGTCATTTCAGAATTATTTTTCACACCAGATGTTCTGCAGAACTCATATCCAAATTTCAAATAATTTTAAAGTTAACTTCCTCATAGAATATAACTTGATAATTTACTGTTCATTCATCACAGAAGTACTCTTCAGGTAGGAAAATCCAATCTATTTTCCATATCATGGGACACGTTGAACAGTATTTATAATCTAATTCCATTAAGACAACTTGAAAGATAAACAGCTGGTGGATGATGGGGACTGATTGAATCCAAAACAATCCTATTAGATCGAGGATGGTGCAACAGTGTTGTGTTGGCTTATTTTTGGTACATATCTATGCCTTCATTAGCCAAGGCATAGAATATAAGAGCAGGGAGGTTATGATGGAGCTGTACAAAACGCTAGTTAGGCCACAGCTGGAATACTGTGTGCAGTTCTGGTCGCCACACTATAGGAAGGATGCGATTACATTGGAGAGGGTACAGAGGAGATTCACCAGGATGTTACCTGGGCTGGAGTTGTTAAGCTATTCAGCAAATTACTGGATTCCATTCCACCAGCCTCACCTTCGGCAAAAGACAACAGGACTGCCAACTCTTTTGCTTTAGTCAGATGGTGGCTGTTGGATAATTCCTTCTTATCCTTTTAACAGATTCATAAAGCCAGAGACAGTAATATATCTGAAAATTAACTTGATTTATTCTTCAAAACATTCATCATTTAACATTCCATACAGAATAGTACACATCAGCCTCACGTCTGAAACTATCCATGCAGGGAACTTCTCGGGGGAAATCGCGAGAATGGCTTATCCAAGCTTCTTCACATACCTGATCTTGTCAGCAAAGAGAAATTCCTACGATGTCAAATATTATACCTCTTTTTATACCATTTTCTTTATGGCCTGCTTCCTGCTGGATGCAACACTATTGATATTTTATGACCACCCAGTTGTTTAGACAGATTGCCAAATAGGGATGAGGGCCTCATGCTTTTTCACACCATACTGTTACTTCCTATCATTGGTTTCCCCGAGCCATAGCTTTATTGAACAAAATACTTTGATGTATGCTCTATAGCAACATATTGCCTTTTATATTGCAGCAATCTCCTTCTCTTACACGACCCCCTGCTGTGTTGAAAAGGGGGTGTTTCAAAAGTCTGTATGTTTCAATCCTAACAACTCTAAGCTCATTATCCACCTAGCTTATTTAATAATCTCTATGTGCCTATCTTTACAGTACAATGTCTTCCATCCTGAAATTCATCCTTCTCCAATGTCATCAGCATAACTGAGGGGAAAAGACAGGATTTTTGAGAACATGGATTAAACAAATTCTGTCTACATTACTGTTCTGTCTTTCTTCTGTATTCAAATAATGCAAAAACATATCTATATACTTAGTGGCTGAAAATTTTGAAGCAAATGATAGCACCATGGTTATGTAGAAATTAAAAGGAAATAATGTGAATGTTATCTATGGAACATGAATGGATTGAAAGCACAAAATCTACATTTATGTAGATTTTTTCAATGCACAGAACCCCCCTGCATACCACCATAAAATACCTCTGCAATCCAACTATAAAGAGAAAAGTTGTGGCTTCATTTACATGTCCTCATAGTTTATTCATATTTTCCCTTATCGTGGAGTGATAAATTAACTTTCAATATCTTGGCATCAACATTAAACCACCTAGGTTGATCGCCACAAAACCAGTATCTACAAGTAGTCCAATAATCTCTACTTTTGAAGTAAATGAACATTGCCTGCCCCTTAGTTGACTTTTCCAAATTTAAAATACAGAAACCATTTAGCCTGACCTGGACAGCTTTGAAGGCAGTAGCCCAGACCATAAACGACACAACCTAGATTTACCCAAGCACAAAGCTGCGATGGGGCTTTCACATTTGGAGGTCTCCTACTACTTGGCACAATTCAAGTATGTTAGCCTAGGGTGGTAATAAGTGGCAACTATAAATGCGATGGGGATTGATGTTTTGGAATGAAAACAACTGATATTTTTACATTTTAGAACCCCATTGTATGGCCCACTGTTTTAACAAAAGTATGGTCCCAAACAAATATTTTCAATGATGCAGTGCATCAGCTCAGGTGGGTGGCTTAGTGCTGATTTTCTTCCATATGTGACTCACCCTATCTCTGGAGTAGGTGACTTTGTTTAGCCAAGCCCTCTGCAATGGTGTTTGTTCCTCATTTTCCATTCTCAAAAAAATGATTTCATTCTTTACACAGAATTATCTGAATGCAGACAGGTGTTTTAACATCAGCCCAACAATGGACTGGACTACCTATCCCAGTGCACCTTCTTGCATGGTTACCATGTTACTCAAACAAAACTGGATTTACATATCCTGGTATTATCATCGAGAGGAGATTCCTTTTCACTCCACTCAAACAGATATAGTGGGTTAATCGCAGCATGTAGTCTCCATCAAAAAGTTAAAATATATGCTCTCTGTAGCTAGAGCAAGAAAGATCTTTATAAATCTTTGACTCCATTTGTTGACTTCAAAAGATAATTCAAGTCAGTTCCCTTGGGTTTTTTCGCTAACTGACCCACTTTTATATATTTGTTTCATTTGTTTGACCCTCAATGGCATCAACATTTCTATTATAATTTTATGTTGGTTCAAACTATTCTCAAAATGTTAAGTTTAATCAGATGTGCATTGTCTTTACAATAGGTAACCATATACTTTAAAAAAAAAGCTCAAATTATTTTAAAAAGGCAATATCCTATTTCTTTTGTGAGCAAACAGAAATGAGAATTAATTGGAATAAACTTACTTTAAAAAAAACTTTACATCAGTGACAGATTGTAGTAAAAGCTTGCTGATACACACTAAACTGGCAATAGTCTTTTTAAAATAGTGTTATAAAATTATGGTTTTATTTATATGAAAATATCGTGTTCTTCACTGCATAGATTTTCACTCAGATGTATTAAGTAAAAAATTATGGATGACAGAAGAGGTAGGGATTTGAAATATTCTCAGGCAAACCTTTTTCAGTTTTGCATATTTCTCTTCACCTGGCAGAAATCTGGCATAAAGACTTCTCCCCTCATCATTGTCAAACACATCTTCTGCAAAGGAGTTGATTCAAAAACGGTGAGCTGGACTGTGTCAGGACTCTCCTCCCATTTTTACAGTTGGTGAATGGGTTTGAGTGAAAGACAAATCTAAAAACGAATGCGCATACCTTCTGATCATAGGTTAGGTCAACCATGTGAACTACAACACCATCATATACTTCAAATTATTCTGGAGTAAGAGTTTGCTCAGATAATCCAGACTAACAACTCCCCAATCAATGCACTGAAAAAAAAAGGGAAAATGTCACATCTGGAAAATCAAGTATTTAATTTGTTTTTCCTCAGCAGGTCCTGATACTCCTTAATAAATGTGCAGATGTAGAAAATGGTGGTTTATAAAAATCATTTAAACTTCAGTCTCCATATTCAATCCATTATTTCCACTCGAGTCAATCTGTCGGTCATTTTTACAGGCATCAACCATGGATGGACCCATTCTCAATTGTTGTGAAGCAGCCTCTGTCCCAGCATCCTTGGATATTACTAAAAAAATACAAGACGCAAGTATTTCAAATATGATCCCTTGTTATCATATGTTTTAAAGTTAAACAGATTCAAAACTATTATTTTCAGTGTTTATTTCAGTCCATTTGACTTGTGCTCATCAATATAAGGGACAGCAGAGCTGGGGAATGAAACATTTTCAATTTTACGGCAGCAAGCATCAAGTAGTCCTAGGTCAGGTATAGCACAGAGATGCCGAATAAAACTCCTTCTACTCTGCCCCAACAGTGTGCTTCGGTCCAACCTCAAGAGCAGTTCCACCTGCACCACTGATATTTTTCCCATACCCCCACATCAGTCATTCTGTGGGCACTCAGTGAGATTGTCAATTAATGACAGTTTTATGCTAAGAGCCAGCATTCACTGGGAATTGGATGAAAACAGCCCCAACTCATTTTACAGAGTGCCCTTGCAGCAATCAGACAGTGGAAACATTCAATCCATCATTCTGGGTTGGATTTGAATCCAGATCTCCCCCAGACTCTAATGTTATTTTGAACATAGGAAATGGAGTTCTGATCTGCTAAGGATGAAATTCCAGCTATGTCTGAAGACAAGGAGCAGCTTTAAAGGAAAGGTTTTCAGAAAACATCATATAATTCCCAATATTTATTTAGATTAACCCTTTAAACAGGAGAGCTACCCCCCCATCCCCCACCCCAGATGGCCTAGTGGACAACAGCACCACTTGATGTAGAGATGCGTCTGGTAGCTTAGTTGTTATGGTACTGGACTAGCAACCCAGAGGTTGAGTTCAAGTCAAACTTGCTCCTGGCGAAGACACTCGAGGTGTTCGCCGCCTTCCCGGATGCTTCTCCTCCACTTTGTGCGGTCTTGGGCCAGGGATTCCCAGGTGTCGGTGGGGATGTTACACTTTTTCAAGGAGGCTTTGAGGGTGTCCTTGAAGCGTTTCCTCTGCCCACCTGGGGCTCTCTTGTCGTGTCGGAGTTCCGAGTAGAACGCTTGTTTTGGGAGTCTCGTATTAGGCATGCGGACAATGTGAGCTGTCCATCGGAGCTGATTGAGCGTGGTCAAAGCTTCGATGCTGGGGATGTTGGCCTGAGCAAGAACACTGACGTTGGTGCGCCTATCCTGCCAATGGATTTCCAGGATCTTGCGGAGGCAGTGTTGGTGGTACCTCTCCAGTGCTTTGAGGTGCCTGCTGTACATGGTCCATGTCTCTGAGGCATACAGCAGGGCGGGTATCACTGCTGCTCTGTAGGCCATGAGCTTAGTGACGGGTTTGAGGTCCTGGTCTTCAAACACTCTCTTCCTCAGGCGACCGAAGGCTGCACTGGCACACTGAAGGCGGTGTTGACAGTAGGCTCCCGAGGTATGGAAAGTGGTCCACGTTGTCCAAGGCCTTGTCGTGGATTTTGATAATCGGGGGGCAGTACTGTATGGCGGGGGCAGGTTGGTAGAGGACCTTTGTCTTACGGATGTTTAGTGTAAGGCCTATGCTCTCATACGCTTCGGTGAAGGTGTTGACGATGGTTTGGAGCTCGACCTCCGAGTGAGCGCAGACGCAAGCATCGTCTGCATACTGTAATTCGACGACAGAGGATGGGACGACCTTGGATCTGGACTGGAGGCGACGGAGGTTGAACAGTTTCCCGTTTGTTCTGTAAATTAGCTCCACTCCAGCGGGGAGCTTACTGAGGGTGAGATGGAGCATTGCAGCAAGGAAGATCGAGAAGAGCGTTGGTGCGATGACACAGCCTTGCTTGACCCCGGTTCGTATGTGAATTGGGTCTCTGGTGGAACCGTTGGTCAGGATCACAGCTTGCATGTCGTCGTGAAGCAGGCGGAGGATGGTGACAAACTTTTGAGGGCAGCCGAATTTGAGGAGGACACTCCATAATCCCTCACGGTTGACCGTGTCGAAGGCCTTTGTGAGATCAAAGAAGGCCATGTAGAGCGGTTGGTGCTGTTCCCTGCATTTCTCTTGTAATTGACGTGCGGTGAAGACCATGAGTTAGTTAATAGAAGCACGTGGCGAAACAACAGAGACCTGGGGGTGCTTTTGCACAAATCTTTGAAGCTGACAGGACAGGTTAACAAAGAAGTGAATAAAGCATATGGGATCCTGAGCTTTATAAATAGAGGCAGAGAGTACAAAAGACAGTAAGTTATGTTAAACCTATATAAAAACACTAGTTCGGCTCCAGCTGGAGTATTGTGTCCAATCCTGGGCACCACACTTTAGAAAAGACATGAAGGCTTTGGAGAGGGTACAGAAGAGATTTACTAGAATGGTTTCAGGATGAGAGATTACAGTTATGTGAATAGA
Source organism: Somniosus microcephalus (assembly GCF_052327205.1). Taxonomy (NCBI): domain Eukaryota; kingdom Metazoa; phylum Chordata; class Chondrichthyes; order Squaliformes; family Somniosidae; genus Somniosus; species Somniosus microcephalus. The sequence goes on along the minus strand of NC_140992.1, from coordinate 43,630,527 downwards.
CTGGAGACGCTGGGATTGTTCTCCGTAGAGCAGAGAAAGCTAAGAGGAGATTTGATAGAGGTGTTTTAAAATCATGAAAAAGTTAAGATAGAATAAATAAAGAGAAACTATTTCCAATGGCTGAAGGGTCGATAACCACAGGGCACAGATTTAAGGTGATTGGCAAAAGAACCAGAGGGGACATGGGGAAAAACCTTTGTACGGAATGAGTGATTACGATTTGGAATACACTGCCTGATAGGGTGGTGGATACACAGATTCAGCAGTAGCCTTCAAAAGGGAATCAGATACTGTAAATACTTGAAGAAGAAAAAATTGCAGGGAAAAAACAGGAGAGCAATGTTCCCTCTTTTATTTGGGTGTGAGCCCATTCACAGCTTACTTTACATTGAAAAAGCCAGTCCCGGGCTGTGCAGGACCGGCAGATAGGTGCGCAGCCACACGGAGGGAGCGTTGCAGGAGAGTAGGACTAACTGGATTGCTGTTCGAAAGAGCCGGCGCAGACTCGATGGGCCAAATGGTCTCCTCTGTGCTGTACTATTCTATGATTCTATGAAGCACACATGAAGATTTCGTTTATTTTGAAAAGCACCAGATAACCATAAATCGCAGTTTAAAATGTTTGCACCCGTTTACAAAGAGACAGTCTTTTTCCATTTACCTTCTTGTTCTATACCATTCCGAATGCTATTAACTCGTCTATCTTCTCTACGTCTTCTGGTATTCTGGAAGAAACAGAGAATTCCACGAAAACATGTCTGTCTTCTCTTCCTTACATCTGTAAGCAAAATAAAAGTTCCTTAATTTCTGATTTCAACAAGGCAAAGCAATTCATTTAAATCAAGTAATTTATTACTGTGGCTTTTTTGTATTCATTTCTTTCTGTTGAAGCTATGCTCAATGTCTGTAATATCGACAGGAGGGAATAAATATTCCCCTTCCCTGGCAGTGTCATGATAAGCAGCAGTACACATCCCCACCTCTTCATTATTTACTGATTAAGGAAAGCAATGTTACAAGTAGATTTAAATATGACCCAGGTTAGTGGAAATCTATAAGCACAGAATTTCTGCAAACTCTTAAAATATGCAGAGTTATATTTTTTGCAGATTCCATGCAAAATCGAAAAAAGCTAAGTTTCCAGATTGAAAGAAAGAGCTGAAATTTAGAGACACTGTAGGATGGGAGTAATCAAGTCTGGATGTGACAAAAGACATGAAGGTTTCAGCAGCAGATGGCCTCAGGTAGGACAGAGGCAGGTGATGTTACGGAGGTGAAAGTAGGCAGTCTTTGTGATGGAAAGGATATAGGGGGCGATTTTGCCAGCCCTGGGGAGGTGGGTATGGAGGCGGGACTGCCGGGAAAATGGCAGAATCTGGGAGCGGGTACCCATCCCGCCCCCAACCCGCCTCCGTGCCATCTTCCCAGGAAGCGGATACCCGACCCGCGCTGGGTCCCGTCCCCTCGAGGCGGGAAAAGGGATTAGTGCCAATTAACTGCCTGTTAACAGGTAGTTAACAGGCAGTTTTTTGGCTAATCCCTATTTTGCCACCTAAAGTGTGGGCTTCCCGATGGCTCCGCACCTCGCCAGGGTCAGCAAGGCGAGCCGTGGGTCTGCGGGGGTCGAAAAGTGCGCTGTGCAGGTGAGTGATGAGGCAAGTGCTGAGTGTTTTAATAAGATTACTTACTTTTGCTTCTTCCTCCAGGCTTCATCCCTTTAGGCTGCGGAGCTGCCTCAACTCACCGGCAGAGAAAGCAAAATGGCCGCTGCATTCTTAAATGCAGCAGCCTTCTGCTTTCTGCTCAGGAAGGCTTTCTAATGAGTCTGGAGTAAAGACTCAACTTAGAAGACAGGTTGTCAGTGTTTGACAGCTTCACAGAGCTGTCAAACGATGACAATTCATCTGTCAAAAAATCTTGACAGATGAAATGTCATACGCTGATATTCTCGGTCACTGGCTTTCCCTTAATTGGCCTGCTAAGTCCGCTGGGCGGACTTAAGGTCAATCAAGGGAAAACAGCATGGGTTGGCCGAATGTCAATGGAGGCATGACTAAAACCCAACAAGCAGCAGTCCCGCCTCCATCATGTCCCCATTGATAAAATCACCCCCAGAGTCAGAATTTCAACTCCAGTTCGAATAGGATTCCAAGGTTGTGAACAATCTTGTTCAGCATGAGACAGTGGCGAGGGAAGAGAGAGATGGAGTCAGTGGTGAGAGAGTGTGGAGTTGTACCAGAAACCAAAGACAATGGTTTTCCCCAATGTTCAGCTGGAGGAAATTATGGCTCATCCAAAACTGAATATTGGATGAGCAATCCAGTAGCACAGAGGCAGTGGCGAGGTCGAGAGAGGTGATGGAGAGGTACTGCTGGAGGTCATCAGCATACATGTGGAAGCTAACCCCATATCTGGGGGCAAGCATGTAGATGTAGCTGATGAAAAAAGGGGCCAGGGATCCTTGGGAAACTTCCCACGGTAATGGTGTAAGGTTCAGAGGAGAAGCCATTGTAGAATTGCGATGGTCTTCATCTGATAGGCAAGAGTGGAACCAAATGAAGGCTGTCCCAACAAACTGGACAACGGAGGAGAGGCACTGGAATGGTGTGATCAACCATCTCAAGGCTACAGAGGTAAACGAGGATGAAGAGGCATTATGCACCACAGTCATAGTCACAAAGGATATTGCTTGCATCTTTGAATAGAACAGTTGTGGAAAGGTGGAAAATGGATTGGAGAAATTCAAACAGGAAGTTGTGGGAAAAAATGGGCACAGATTGTAGAAGCGACATGTTCAAGGGCCTTGGAAAGGGAGGGTGGAGATGGTTGGTGATGAAATTTCATTTAAACTTGAAAAACTTAACCATTTATATAACATATAAGCGAAATAAGTACAAAAAAAGGAGTCCTGTTTAAAATTCACACTTTTGGGGCCTGATATTCCAATGACGCAGAGCCTTCTTCTCACCTTGTGAACACGACACTGACCTCACTGCAAATTGTAGACTCCGAATTTACATATGCAGAGGCATTCAGGCTGTCTAACTACGCATTAAAAGGGCCCGTGAATGCCTCGGCTTCACCCATTCACCCATCAACCTTAATTCTTCATTTCCTGTCCATCAATCAACTTTCTATCCATGCTGCTACATTTCTTCATGGCTCAGATTAATTAATTAATTAAATTAGAATTCACTATAAAGCTTTTGCTTGCCAAGTGTGTTCTCTCATCACTAGAAATGTGTGAGGAAATTATCTTGCTGATTTCATTAAATATCTCAGAACATTTCACATGAATATTTGAAAAACTTTAACTTTGCTTCTAGTCATGATAAACCATGACAAATGTCTTCACTGACTTGTTCCCTACCATGTATTACATGCTGACAAACAGCTCAAATCTGACATGGTGTTGTGTAGCCTTGCAGACTAACTTCCTTTGTTTCATCCCTTAGACATTTAACTGCTCTATCAAAATCATTAAAAAAATATATTTATATACAGTTCAATTGGTACCTAAAATCTTTGCCTGCCATTTAGTTCTTTTTATTCTGAACTCTATGCTGCACATGTGCTGTGTGCATAAACAGCAGCTGAAAATAGCAATAAAAGGGAAAACACACCATCTTAAAGTATATCGGCCTAGAAATTGGGTTGGGGCGCCAAAGTGGCGCAAAAGTCGGCAGAGCGCAGGATTTAGCGCAGCGATCGGAGTGATACCGATCGCCAGAAATTCAGTTTCAGTGCGCTCGAGGGACACGGGGCGAGGCTCGAGGCGCTCCGCGTCCCTCTTAGGGCGCTGAAACTGATTATCGCAGCGCAACGTGCCACAGCGCCACATGCTGCGGCACGGCACGCTGCGGTACTGCAGGCCTTCCTCCCACTGTTAAGGGGGAGGTGCCTGCAACAGCGCGATCCCCGATCGCGAGTGCCGGCAAATGAGCCCGTCACCAAGGAGAAGTGCCGGGCTCTCGGGAAACAGCCGGCAATGCCACGGGGGGGGTTTAAGGAGGCCGGGGACGGAGGTGCTGGCAGGCGGCCGCCCCGCACCTCCACCTTAACTTGCGCCGCTGCCGGCACAGTAAGGCCCTGTGAACCGGGCGCGGGTAGCGAGCGGCGCAACTGCGGCGTTCACTACCAAATATCGCGAACGGGGCACGAATGGGGCGTTGCACACACCGATGTCATCGGTGGCGGCGCAGCGCAAATGCCTAACGCCACCATTAGCGCCCCTACTGAATATCGCCGCAGACGCAGCCAGTGGCGCTACAGCCACTGCCTGCCTCTTTAGGCGCTAACAAGTGGCGCTACTCACCCAATTTCTCCCCCATCATCTTTGGATCCAGTTTGTATTTTAATGTATATGGTTTATTTCATATTTAAAGAGAATAACATGGGACAAATTAGAATTATGAAATATCCTCTATATGATTACAGGATTGTTTCATACAAGATTAAAATGTTACTATTTTGCGAAAACTATTTTATATCATTCTTTCAATCGTTTAGCAGCATCTCTTGGGCTTGTGTCATCTCGGGAGCGATCCTATTGCAGTGATATAATACAGCAATTAAAGTTACTGTACCTCAATTCATTTTGTAGCATTTCATTCTTCCCTTTCATGAGCCCTGCTTTAAACCTAACCATTTGATTATTAAACACCGAGTTTATGAAACTCAGATATGACCAGACCAGAACTGGACTAGGAACGCAGTTCCGAAGGTGCTAGCCATTAAAAAAAAACAGTAAAGTTCAATGGCACTAGTGTTGCCACGTCCTAACCCCTTCATCAGAGTATCAGGCTCAGTTTTTATTTGGGAGTGTGGAGATGGGAAGAGGGAAGAAAAGGCAAGAATTTTCAACAGTTTTATAAAATCTTTATTTGTTATAGTTAGCTGCAAGTGCAATAAATATACAAGAACAAGAGATCCCGGTTTATCACAAGTCCTGACAATCTGAATGGAATTCCAGCTGATCCTTTCAAATCTCCCAATTCCATTAAGAGTATGTTATTGACCGAACATTAATGATTAATGGTGGGTAAGCAAAGAAGTAAAACCTGGAGGGGTCAGATGTTTAAAGTTCAGATTATTCTGGCTATTCTTGTTTGTTGTTCATTTTCTGTGTTTATATTACAATACACTATATCTGACCAACCGAGTAATGAACCCATTCACAAATCCACTGCTTTTTGCATCTCCAAAATGAATATACAGGAGTTCAGAACAGACTGAAACAGCAACAGGCTGTAAATGCTGGAACCCAAGACCTTCAGGAACAAAGAATAAAAATCTTTAACTGCTTCACTGTCCTTCAGTTGAATTTACTGAATACTGTGTATCACAGAAGAAACTGTTGAACTGTGCGTCAATTTGAATTCAGTTTTGTTCCTTCACTGATCTGTTTCCAAAGTGGTTTTAAAAAAGTCTTTTGTACACTTCATTAGTTTCAGGTCAACCACTCTTGCAGATTGTATTCCAAATTATTTCACATCTGTCAAAGAAAAAAAAAAGAGTTGCACTAGTTTAGCAACAAGGCACCAATTCAATTATGAAGAGGACTGTTGATGGTACAATATAACTACCTGTATGATTGCAGTAATGGTTGTGTCATTGGACAGGATGAACCAAAAGAGACTATTGCAAATTCCAAAACAGTGAGTTCTGAATCTCAGCTTGTCCATCAAGGAAAACACAGTACGATTGCATGCTTTTAGCAAAATAACAAAAGGTTCATACTGATGGTGTTTTCTTCATCTGTTTCCCATCCTTAATTTGCATCTCTTGTCCCAAACCATGCTCCATTTTCTAGCTGATGGCACTAGTTCTCAGGTTCTGTCAACGGTGTGGTGATGCACCTTGCAGGAAGAGACGAGCCAATGTGGGACACTCCCACACACCTTCCAATAGCCACTCCAAGAGACAGGTTACTGCAGAACCATACTCCAGCATGATTCATTGCCTTCAAGAAAAATCTGTGTTTGTTCTTATTCAGTTAATTTGTAATTAAAATATCACCCTTCAGGACCTGTTGCTCCTGAGCTCACATTAACCAAGAGGACTGGATGACGAGAAGGCTATTCCTATGCAGTGTGAATTTTCAGCAGGGTTTCCTAAGCACACACAAATCCCTGTGGTCCTGCTTTGATAGAAAAATTTTTCAGATATGCTGCCATTTCTACATGCCTGTAGAGATAAAGCTCAGTTTCCTTTAGACTGGTGGCAACATTGTTGACTAGACTAACTTATTTATCATAAAGATTTTGAGAAGGCTCTTAAGTATAAAAGAATGTAGTGTGATTGCAACAACCAAAGGAACATCAACTCCTTCTGATGACTGATTAGTTCACCGGTCATGTGATAAACAAGGCCAGGAAATGCCAGAAGCAAACTCTGAAAGTTTCTCTTTGGGCAATTAACAATCTGTAAATCTGGAGTCTAAGTAATAGCCAATGTACCGACACAAGCACCTCTAATAAAATTAGAGCTTTTACTTTTCCTTCTATTACTGAAAATAAACTGTATTACCTAACTTTTGGATAAACACATTATTTCTAGTAGTTTAACTATTTTACATCGTAGAATGTTATATTACAATATAGTCAATGGTTTACATCAAACAGCAAGAATTCAATGATTTGCATACATTATTTAAGCACATTTACCCTTTCCCCTTCCTCAGTTTCTAGGCTGAAACTTCAGCTGGAAAGTGTGGTACAATATGAGAAGGAAGCATAATATAAAGGTCAACAGCCCATTCAATAAAGCAGAAGTCGTTGAATCAGACATTTACACTCTTGGATCTATATAACCAAAGCTTGGGGACAACCACTTAAGTTCAAATGATTGTCACTTCACTTTTACTGTAAAGTCCTCATCAGTGAAATATTTTCATGCGAGGGCTTTTCATTTCTCCCAGGAGGCTTCCAATGTCTTAAGTGTTTACAGTAACAAAAGATTTGTGTACTTTATACGTTTGCTGCTTTTCCTTGTTTACCATTCTACTAGCTATTACACATGATTTTAGCACAGATAACATTAATTGTGCTGAGCATAAGCAGTAACTTGCATTTTTGCAGCACCTTTCATGACATCAGGATGTCCTAATATGCTGTACTAGCCAATGAATAACTTGATTTGGACTCACTCTTAATATGTAGACAAACGCAGCAGCTAATTTGAATACAGCAAGGTCATGCAAACTGTAAATGAATGACTGGACAGTAGAGAGAAAGGATCCTAGCTTGGATAAACAAGATGTAGAATCACTTCAGTGGAGCTAAGAAACAAAAAGGGGCAGAAAACACCGGTGGGAGTAGTTTAAAGGCCCCCTAACAGTAGTTGTAGTGTCAGGCATAGTATAAATCAGGAAATTAGGCGTGCATGTAACAAGGGTAATACAGTAAACATGAGGGACTTTAATTTTCATAAAGAAAAAAGTGGTCTAACCGTGGCTAACAAGAAGTTAAAAATAGTATTAGATTAAAGGAAGAAATAAAGACTTGCATTTCTAGAGCGCCTTTCACACCCACCAGACGTCCCAAAGCGCTTTACAGCCAATGAAGTACTTTTGAAGTTAGTCACTATTGTAATGTAGGAAACACGGCAGCTAATTTGCACACAGCAAGCTCCCACAAACAACAATGTGAAAATGACCAGATAATCTGTTTTTGTTATATTGTTTGAGGGATAAATATTGGCCAGGACAACGGGGATAACTCCCCTGCTCTTCTTTGAAATAGTGCAATAGGATCTTTTACGTCCACCTGAGAGCGCAGACGGGCCTCGGTTTAATGTCTCATCCAAAAAAGGCTTATAATCTTGTCAAATAGAGTAGCAAGCCTGAGGATTGGGTGAATTTTAGAGGACCAAGAAATTGATTTAAAAAAAGAGAAAATAGAATGAGAATCAACTAGCTAGCGACATAAAAACAGATTGCTTACCAATAGAAGGTTTTACAATAAGGAAGAGATTAGCAAATGTAAACGTGGGTCCCTTACAGGCAGATACAGGAGAAATTATAATGGAGAATAAGGAAATGGCAGAGACATTAAACAAACACTTTAGGCTAGATTTTCGTGGAGCCATTAGGCGGGGTTTCAGGCATGTGGGGGGGGTGGGGGGGGGTGGGAGAAATCCCGAATTTGGGGGTCCCGACACCATCCCGCCCCACGTAAGTTTCAGGGGCGGCGGGTACCCGCCCCGCACTGGGACCCGCCGAAACCAGGCGGGAAGGGATTAGTGCCAATTAACTACCTGTTAACAAGTAGTTAACAGGCAGTTTTTAGCCTAATCCCTATTTTGAGGGGTTTCGTGTGGGTTTCCCGACAGCTCCAAACCACGCCAGGTTAGAGCAGGCGGGCCGTCGGGTTGAAGGAGTTGGAGGGGTCGTGATGTCGGCGCTCAGGTGAGTGATGGGTGCATGAGTGTAAAGGTAAGTGTGTTTGGTGTGTCTAAAGTGTGTAAAGAACTTCCCCTCACCTCCCCTTTCAGCATTCCGAAGAGACCGCTCCCTCCGCGACACCCTGGTCCACTCCTCAATCACCCCCAACAGCCCTTCTCCTTCACCTGGCACCTTCCCGTGTAAGTGCAGGAGATGCAACACATGCCCTTTTACCTCCTCCCTTCCCACTGTCCAGGGCCCCAAACACCCCTTCCAGGTGAAACAGCGATTTACTTGTACTTCTTGCAATTTAATATACTGTATTCGCTGCTCACGATGCGGTCTCCTCTACATTGGGGAGACCAAACGCAGATTGGGTGACCGCTTTGCGGAACACCTCCATTCAGTCCGTAAGGGTGACCCTGAGCTTCCGGTCGCCTGTCACTTTAATTCACCGCTTCACTCCCACTCTGATCTCTCGGTCCTCGGGCTATTGCATTGTTCCAATGAAGCTCAACGTAAGCTCGAGGAACAGCACCTCATCTTTCGATTGGGCACTTTGCAGCCTGCCGGACTCAACATTGAGTTTAACAATTTCAGATAATTATCCCTGCCCCCATTTTTCATGCAGTATGATTTTTGCCATTCCCATTTGCAACATTTTATCTTTCCTGCCTCTTACAAAAGTACAGGATGTTCTTTCAATTCCTTCCTCCCCTCCTAACCCCCCCCCCACCCTGTCTCTGCACCTGCTTAATATCTGTTACATCTCCAGCTTTTTCCAGTTCTGATGAAGGGTCCCAGACCTGAAACGTTAACTCTGTTTCTCTCTCCACGCTGAATGGCTGCGATCTGTCAAAAGTGACAGCCTTCAGCTTCGAGTGCCGGTGAGAGTTCTAACTGAGTCTGTGCAGAAGGACTCAGGTTAGAACTCTGTCAAACACTGATATTTCATCCGGGTGGCCCTCAATCAAGGGAAAATCGCACGGATTGGCCGGACGTCGAAGTAGGCGGGTCAAAAACCCAGAAGGGGAAGTCCCGCCTTCTTCCCGACAGGTTCAGGAAAATCTACCCCTTTGTATCTGTCTTCACAGAAGACGACACAAAAAAAATATTCTGGAAATAGTGGGGAGCCAAGGGTCTAGTGAGAATGAGGAACTGAAAGAAATTAATTAGGAAATAGTACTGGAGAAATTAATGGGTCTAAAAGCCAACAAATCCCCTGGGCCTGATGGCCTACATCCTAGGGCTTTAAAAGAGGTGACTACTGAGATAGTGGATGCATTGGTGTAGATCTTCCAGAATTCCCTAGATTCTAGAAAGGTCCCCGCGGATTGGAAGGTAGCAAATGTAACCCCACTATTCAAGAAAGAAGGGAGAGAGAAAACAGGGAACTATAGACCAGTTAGCCTGACATCAGTATTAGGGAAAATGCTAGAATCTATTATTAAGGACGTGGTAACAGGGCACTTAGAAAATAATATGATTGGGCAGAATCAACACGACTTGATGAAAGGGAAATCATGTTTGAGAAATCTGTTAGAGCTTTTTGAGGTTGTAACTAGCAGGGTAGATAAAGGGGAACCAGTGGATGTGGTGTATTTGGATTTTCAGAAGGCATTCGATAAGGTGCCATACAAGAGGTTATTAAACAAAATTAGGGCTCATGGGATTAGGGGTAATATACTAGCATGGATTGAGGATTGGTTAACGGACAGAAAACAGAGAGTAGGTATAAACTGGTCATTTTCGGATTGGCAGGCTGTAACTCATGGGGTACCGCAAGGATCACTACTTGGGCCTCAGCTATTCACAATCTAGATCAATGATTTGGATGAGGGGACAAAATGTAATATATCCAAGTTTGCTGATGATACAAAGCTGGGTGGGAATGTAAGCTGTTAGGAGGATGTAAAGAGGCTTCAAGGGGATATAGACAGGCTAAGTGAGTGGGCAAGAACATGGCAAATGGAATATAATGTGGAGAAATGTGAAGTTATCCATTTTGGTAGGAAAAATAGAAAAGCAGTGCATTTTTCTTTAAATGGTGAGAGATTGGGAAATGTTGTTGTTCAGAGGAACCTGGTGTCCTTGTACACAAATCACAGAAAGTCAACATGCAGGTAAAGCAAGCAATTTAGAAAGCAAATGGTATGTTATACTGCAATCCTTTTGTAATAAAGGCCAAGAGTAAAGAAGTTTTACTGCAATTATATAGGGCCTTGGCAAGACCACACCAGGAGTATTGTGTACAGTCTTGGTCTCCTTACCCAAGGAAGGATAGAAGGAGTGCAATAAAGGTTCACCAGACTGATTCCTGGGATGGGGGATTGTCCTGTGAGGAGACTAGGCCTACATTCCCTAGAATTTAGAAGAATGAGAGGTGATCTCATTGAAACATATAAAATTCTTACAAGGCTTGACCGGGTAGATGCTAGAGGATGGCTGGGGAGTCTAGAACTAGGGGTCAAAGTCTCAGAATAAGGGGTTGGCCATTTAGCACGGAGAGGAGAAGAAATTTCTTCACTCAAAGGGTTGTGAATCTTTGAAATTCTCTCCCCAGAGGGCTGTGAAGGCCCAATCATTGAGTATATTCAAGACAGAGGATCGATAGATTTTTGGATATTAAGGTAATCAAGGGATATGGGGATAGTGCTGGAAGGTGGAGCGGAGGGAGAAGATCAGCCATGAGAAAGAAAGAAAGAGAGAAAGAAAGAGAGAAAGAAAGAGAGAAAGAGAGAAAGAAAGAGAGAAAGAAAGAAAGAAAGAAAGAATGAATGAATGAATGTTCACCAGGACACTGGGGAAGTCTATGCTTTATTCAAATAGTGCCATGGGACCTTTCATATCCACCGGAGTAAACAGATGGGACCTTTATTTAATGTCTCATCCAAAAGCTGGTACACCTCCAACAACACAGGATTCGTTTGGTACCACACTAAAATGTCAGCCAAGAATATGTGCTCACATACATAGTGGGGATTGAGCCCAGGACCTTCTGAATCAGAAGTAAGAGTACTACCGAATGAGCCAAGGAAGGGAATAAAGTGGGTAATTAAGAACTCATGGATACCGGTTTGTAAGATACCATAGGTATGGCCACTTTCTTTCAAAACTGCATCACCCCCCTATCTTGAGCTGTGAGACAGTGATTCACATTGGTGTCCCGCAAAGTAAGTTGAGAATAGTCCTTTTCCAGAGTGAGGGGACAATGGACATCGCACCATTGACCAGTAGCCTTCCCTGACCCTCTGGGGAGATTTTATTAATAGGGGTGCGTTGGAGGCAGAACTGCTGCTTGACGGGTCAATGTCCCGCCTCCATCGATTTGTGGCCAACCCACGCTATTGTTCCTTGATTGACCTGGTTAAGCCCGCCCAGCGGGCTCAGCAGGCCAATTAAGGGAAAGCCGGTTGCAGAGAACGTCAACGTATGACGTTTCATCTGTCAAAATTTTTGACAAATGAATTGTCATCATTTGACATTCTCTGCAGTTTGATGAGGTCTTGCATTGAAGACCTCACCAAACTTCTTTGTTTTACAGAAATGAGATGGTTGTTGCATCCGAGAATGCAACGGCCATCTCTCATCTGCAACACGGAGGTCCGAGACTCTCCGCATACAAACCGACTGAAGGAAGAAACAAAGGTAAGTACACTTTTAAAAACACTTTGCACTTACCTCAGATATTCACCTCTACACTCTTGCACCCATCACTTACCTTCACACCACACTTTTGCACCACCCCCTGACCCCCGCAGACCCACTACGTGCCTCGCCGGCGTGTTTTGGAGCCTTCGGGAAACCCGCACTTGAGGGCAAAAAGGGGAGATCCTATTTTCTGCCTGTTAACAGGCAATAGGCTTTAATCCCTTCCCGCCTCCAAGGAGATGGGACCCGGCGCGGGACGGCTACCCGCCTCCTAGGAAGATGGCATGGAGACGGGTTGGGGGCGGGTTGGGCATCTCTCCCCAAATTCTGCCATTTTCCTGGCAGTTCCGCCTCCATACCTGCCTCCCCAGGGCTGGCAAAATCGCCCCCTCTGATGGCAAAAGCAGGCAAAAGTGCACAGATGCACAATCTAAGCATACTCCACAAAACAAAAAGTGTATGAAAGCAGACATTTAGGAGATAGCAGAAGCATAAAGGAATGCATCGGCAAGGAGAGAGGAAATCAAAGTCAAGTTAGGATGGAGAAGGAAAACTGGAGATAGAATCATGGAAAAGAAGTAGAAAAAAATAATGCTGCTACCATAGCCTACTATTTTTGTCATTTATTTAAGACACCAGGGCCTAGAAATTCAGTAGCACCCCATTTGGGGCGCCAGCCTCGCCAGGGCGCCAAAAGTAGCGCCCCAGAAGTAGTCGCGGCTGCCCGCCGGAAATTCACTTTGCGCGCCCCAGAGGGAAGCGCGGCGCTACTGGAGGCGCCCCGCATCCCTCTTGGGGCGCTGTAGCTGAAGATCACTGCGCAACATGCTGCAGCGGCACGGCGCGCTGCGGTACTGCAGGCCTTCCTCCCCTTCTTAAAGGCGAGGGGCCTTGTGCAGCGCGATCGAGGATCGCGAGTGCCGGCAAAAAAACCCGGCACCAAGGAGAAGTGCCGGGCTCTTGGAACACAGTCGGCACTCCGCGGGGACAGCAGCGCGGCGAGGTGCTGGCAGGCGGCCAGCAAACAAAATGGCCGCCCCGCACCTCCTTTAATTAGCGCCTCTACCACCGCAGGTAGGCCCCCTGAACCGTTCGCAAATAGCGTCCGGCGTTTGGGGCAGCACGGTGGCATAGCACTGTTGCCTCACAGCGCCAGGGACCCGGGTTCAAATCCGGCTTCGGGTGACTGTGTGAAGTTTGCACATTCTCCCAGTGTTTGCATGGGTTTTCTCCGGGTGCTCCGGTTTCCTCCCACAGTCCAAAGATGTGCGGGTTAGGTTGATTGGCCATGATAAAAAAATTGGCCCTTAGTGTTAGGGGGGATTAAATACGTGGGGTTACGGGGATAGGGCTTGGGTGGGATGGCTGTCGGTGTAGGGACCGGGTGCTAGGGTTTGGATGATCAGCCATGATCTCGTTGAATGGCGGAGCAGGCTCGAAGGGCCGAATGGCCTACTCCTGCCTTCTATGTTTCTATGTTTAAAGCAGGGGGCGCAACTAAATATCGCGATCGGGGCGCTGCGCACACCGATGACGTCATCGGTAGCGGCGCAGCGCTAACGGCTAGCGCCGCCATTAGTGTCCCGCTAAATTTAGCGGGAGGCGTGGCCAGTGGCTTCTGACCCACTTAGCGCCCTCTTAAGGCTCAAACACAGTCTCTGGTTATTGTTTCACTTAGGAACCATTACACCAACACTGCACCTCAGTAGTTCTCCAGGCCCAGCAACTCTTCCACATTTAATTGAAGAGTCAGAACAGGTTTGCATCTCCATCATTTTCTATGTTTGACACGCTGGGGAGCAAGAGAAAACAAGACAGCCCTTTGGGAAGCAAGTTTTAAGATCTATAGATTTATTAGAGGAACTTCACAATTGCTATATAGTGCTGGGAGAGCTGCCTCTTCATTTGCAGCCTCTTGCTTTCACTCACTCTCCAGTGAGAGAAAAGCACGATAACATATTAAATTCTAGATTCAGGTGACCTCCAAAAAAAGTGTGATACACAGAAAAATGAAACAGAAAAAGAGAAAGGGAAAAGAGAATACACCAAGGTTAATACTCAGCTGTCTCCTGTGGCCCAGGCGACAGGCACTAGGTTTTGATGCAAGTTGCTGCCTTCAGCTTACAACGAAAAATTGTACACTCACAATTTGTCCAATGTTGATAGTTAGTCTCCAACGAAAGGCCAGGTTTGAATCATGGAATATGAATAGATGGAAACAATTCTAAATAGACAATGTTGTCCACTCAGTAATTCAGGTAGGTAAAATATGTTTATACACTGACAAGGCAAAATGTTTCCTACATTACAACAGTGACTGCACTTCAAAAGTACTTCATTGGCTGCAAAGCGTTTTGGGATGTCCCGAGTTTGTGAAAGGCTCGCTATAAAACCAAGTCTTTCAGTCTTCCTTCTTTCTAATGTTTCAGAGTACTTTACTGAAGATCATATGTTCCAAAAGGTTAACTCTTTGTCCCTTCATTTTATTGGTTTCCATACACTATTAATTGGAGGGGAAGTACTCAATCCTAGTGTACATCATGGGCACATAGGCCGGAATTTTCCTTACCTTGGCAGGTCCGGTACGGGCAGCCGCCATGTCAGGTCCCGACCCCGTTGCAACCTCCATACCATTCCACAAAATGACTTTCCGATAATGGGGCTTGTTAAGCCCGCCCAGCACGTTGCCTGGCCCAATTAAATGGAGCAGGTCTGGTGACGTCATCGATGACGCATTTTCAGCCGAGATATTTAAATGGACCGTGGCCACATTGCTGTGCACAAGGTCAGGTCAGAACTGACTGCACAGAGGCAGCGGGCTGCACCCAGGTTCACCGATGACTCCCTCCACTTCCCCAGCAAACCAAAGGAGCCTGGCACCAGATAGCCAAGGAGGTCAACAGGGTTGCAATGCCGTAAACGCTTCAACGATCTTGTGAGATCAGGAAAGGTGAGTGCAAAGCCACACTCACCTTCATCCTGCTGTGTCTCTCATCACATCCCCATCACTCTGCCTTCCCTACCCTACCCCTGCACATCCTTAATCACACCAACATATCTTGCACCTCCACCCATCCCTCACTATCTACATTATCACATCCCCATCTCACTAGCCACCCCTCACACTCACCCTCATCCTAATGCAATCATACCAACTAACAACACACGAGGAGGCCACCTGGAATTGCCACCCCACTCCATCATAGTCACCTTCTACACATGTAACCCATCCATTCCTTACACTCATTCCATCACTCTCACTCATCTCTTCTTTCCCTCCTTGCAGGAACAGAGAGAGGGAGAGAACTGGTGGAGGACCGGCATTACTCGCAACCCTGACCACTGCAGAGGAGGCTGCATTGGAGCGCTCAAGAGTGTCTGAGCATCCAGAAATTGAAGACAGAGAGGGGGACATCTCAGCAACCTGGTGACAGAATCACTTTTCATACAGCTACATGGCATACATCAGTCACTCATATGGGGGTTGGTCAGCAGCCACTGAAAGATAATTAAATGCGTAATGTTATCTGTGCCCAATGTACACGACATATGTAACTCATCTCTTTACTCTCCCACAGGCCCATCAAGAGCCCCTCCCACTGTCCAGGGGGAAGCCGAGGACGATTCCTCAGGAGGAGCCTTCAGCCTCCGAGAGTGCAGCATCACCAGACATAAGCGCACCCAGCACCAGCGCAGATACACACACCTCGGTGGGTCCTACGCGAGAGTGTTGTCACCTGGTGTCTCACAAATCACAAGCGAGCAAGAGCAGATGGTGGAGACAGGGACAGCAGTGCAGACTCCTCGTCAAAGTCCACAGGAGTCTCCTAGCTCTGCTCAGCTGCATGCAGACACTGCGCTTCGGAGGCCATCCAGAAAGAGGGCGATCCTGGAGCTGCAGGAACAAGTGCAGGAGGCTCTGACAGGATTTGCAAGCGCAATGACTGCCAGTGTTCAAAGAATGGAGGCGTCCTTCTCAGACATGAGCACTACCATGTCGCAGGCAATGGTGACTGTAGGCTCTTCCATGGTTAAGATGGCCAACCTACATGGAGCAGCTAATGCGCCAGTCGCAGGAGCACATGGTGTCTATGCAAAATAGATGTCTATGGAGGATAGATACCAGAGGCTCATAAATGTCCTCTCAAGGAGGGATGTCAATGTAGACGTGGGTCCTCCTGAGCCCCACTGATGTGCAGCAAGGTGCTCTCCAGCTCCTTGCTAGCAGGGGAGTGTGGGTGGCCCATGAGAGGGGACATGTAAGTGGGGGCTGCTCTCCAAGCACTCACACTTCTCCCCCCTTGCCAACCCCTCAGTCAGAGCCCCAGATGGCTCCTGGGATCGCGATGGCCGAGTCTGCCCCTGCACAGTTGCAGGAGGAGCAGACTTGTGGGGCCACAGGCACCAAAACCCAGAGGACAACCGCCAAAATTGTCTAAGCAGGCGCAGCAGGGAAGTGAGGAGGCTGCCTCTACCTCTGCTGAAGCCACAGGGGTAGCACCACATAGAAGCACCTGTAAAAATAAGATTCCACACAAGTAGATTCACAAGTGTAGTCACTTGGGTGTATTGTTCAATATTATTGTGAAGTTTCAGTTAATTTAATGTTTACCATAAATTTATGTGCACAATGGGAAGTGGCTTAGTTAATTGGAATGAAGGGTCAGACCTAACTTTACCTCCAGCAATGGTGGTGACTGTGAAAGGAATGGATTGGTCATTGTAGGGATGCTTTATGGTCTGGCTGTGAGGTGTTGCCAACTTGGCGAGACATGAGGCAACCATATGGGTGTACTACACAAAGTTAAGTAAATTTGGCCATGAGGCGGCCAACCCCGGCCTCACGGGCAGCAATGTGCTCGCGTGCTGGTGCCATCTGCACCGCAGGTTCCTCCAGCTCCTGCTCTTCCTCATCTTCCACCTGATGCTCCTCTTGCTCCTCCTCCGAAGAGGCTGTATGCTCTGCGCCTTGTTCCTCATGCAGCGCTAATCCTGGCTGCTGTGCTATGTTGTGCAGGGCGCAGCAGACCACGAAGGTTCTGGATACCCTGGCTAGTGCATACTGAAGGGCTCCTCCAGATCTGACCAGGCATCTGAATAGCATTTTGAGCATACCTATTGTCTGCTCTATGACACATCTAGTGGAGATATAGCTTTCAGTATATCTCTCTTCAGCCTCATTGCTTGACCTCCTCAAGGGTGTCATGAGCCACATCTTCAGTGGATAGCCCTTGCCTCCAAGCAGCCAGCCGGAAAGTCTGCTTGGAGGTGTGAACAGCTGAGGGAAGGTAGACTGGCGAAGGACAAAAGTCATGACAGCTGCCAGGGAATTTGGAGCATGATGATCTTCCTATGGTTGCAGACCAGCTGCACATTGAGGGAGTGGAAGCCCTTGCGGTAGACAAAGACTCCTGGGTTACGATGGGGTGCCCTGATGGCCACATGTGTGCAGTCAATGATGCCCTGCACCCGTGGGAAGCCAGCCAGAGCAGCAAAGCTGAACGCCTGCTCAGTAACACTGGCTTCATCAGTGGCAAAGTTGATATAATTGACTGTCTTGACAAACAGAGCATCGGTGACCTGCGAGATGCATCTGTGGGCAGCCGACTGCGAGATGCCGCAAATGTCTGCTACAGATCCCTGAAAGGAGCCTGAGGCGAAGAAGTTGAGGGCAATGGTGACTTTGACAGCCGCTGGTAAAGCATGTCCACCCGCTCCTCTGGGTCGCAGGTCTTGGTCCAGCAATGTGCAAATGTCTGACGACCTGGCGCGATAGCCTGAGCCTCCTTTGGCATTGCTGCTCAGTCATGTTGAGGAAGCTAATCCTCTGCCCTGTATACCCTGTGTTGGGGGTATCGCCTCTGGCACAGTGCAGCCCTGCACTGATGCCCTCTGTCCTGTGCAGCATCAGGTGGTTGAGGAGAAGATTGGTGGTGTTGTTGTTAATGCTGCTGGTGTGCCTGGTGCTGCTGGGGCTCATCGTGGTCAGACAAGGTGAGAGAGTATAAACGGTATCCATGCTGATGGAATAAATGGTAGGTGAAGTAGAGTTGACAGAAGCAATCAGTCAATGGTGAGAGAGGTTCTTCCAATGAGGTGACAGTGGATGAAGACTTTGCTTGAAACACTTGCAGCCTGCAGAAAGCTAAATCTGTGTTGCAAATACAGTGAGAAACAGCTTTTGCATGAGGAAAGTGATCAGCTGTCAGGTGGGAGCTTTTATAGTAAATTTCATCCCATCAACTAATCAGCTGGAGCAATGGCCACTCAACGCCCACCTCAGGTTTATAGATGTGGTTCCCAAGCAGCATGGTCCCGGTGGGAATCCAGTGAAATTTACAAGGCAAGTTTAAAAATCACTCAAGGGTCTGACAGCAAGGTAATTGTTTAAATTGGGTCCCCCAATCGCTGCAGGTTGGGTCAGCTGCAGGATGACAGATATACCTCTGGGAAAGGCAAGTGGGAGCGAGTTGACAGCAGGCTCCCGACCGGCTGTCAAAAATAAACTTTCCCACCCGACCCGCCACCGGTCGCACCCACTACCACCACAGAAAATTCAGCCCATAGAATCAAGAATGTGCCTTGTCTTTTGGGTTTCCTTCAGGTAATTGATTGAAAATACAATGACAGCACTTCACTCGGCATACAAATCCAGTAATTCCACCCACAGCTGACAAAATTGCTGCACATATTTTTCCTGACATGGAAACCTAGTTGCCTGGTATTGGGTACTCTAAATATCATAGAATTACAACATAAAACAGGTCATGTGGCCCAGTCACCATTGGTGTTTATCCTCTAATGAGCAACAGTTCTAATACCATGTGCTCACCTTGTTCCCATATCCCCCTTTTCTTTAACCACCTTTCTAACCTATTCTTAACTGTTGACATGAACTCTGCTTCAATCACTAACTCTGTAGTGCATTCCACAGCCTCACAATCCTCTGTCATAAATCTCTTACATTTAATCTTATATCTATGTCACCTCATTTTAGACCCTTCAAATCACCAGCAACAGTTTGTTTCTATCCACTCTATCCCATCACTTCATAATTTTAAACAACTCTATCAAATCACCCCATAACATTTGACATATAAACAAATACTTTTCTGATAAGCATTTAAAATAATGATAGTCGATATGAATACAACACAACATTGGTATCAATGCAAGTACATGGTGTATCATAACCAGATCGACCAGTCAACAGATCAGTCACAGTAGCTCCACAGACCACATCACATCCCATTTTCTCAGGTGACAGCAAAATAGAACAAGTCAAGATGCTGCTTTTATGCACAGTTCAGTGAACAATTAAACTCAGCCACTGGCTGCTCAAGTGGTAACTGGTTTGTCCAGTCTTGAAGAAAATCCCACATTGCTGATGTGTTCTGGATTAACTGATCTCAGCCAAAGAAATGTAATGAGCCTCGTCATACCTGGGCTAAGGATATGGTGGGGGTGGGGGAGGGGGAGGGTTATAAGCCACTGTTCCTGCACACAGCCTCTATTCCTATTGAACTATAATCACAGGACCTTGAGCTGGGATGCTGAAGTAGCAATTGAGGCAAAAAATCTACATAATTTAAATGGCAATTGGGTAAGTATTTGAAAAGGGAGAATATAAAACAATATGGGGAAAGGGCAGGGATACTAATTGAATTTAAGGAAGTAACTAAAATAGTAGACGGGGAGGGGAATGTCTATGGATGTAGTTTATATGGACTTCCAGAAGGCATTCGATAAGGTTCCACATAGGAGACTGTGAGCTAAGATTAAAGCCATGGAATTGAAGGCAAATTATTGACCTGATTAGGAGATTGTCTTAGAGCAGGGATAATAAGTATGTACTCAAATTGGAAGGAAGTGACTCATGGTGTCCTACAAGGATCTGTGCTGGGGCCTCAATTATGCAATATATTTATTAATGACTTTGATAACATAATAGAGAGCCATATATCCAAGTTTGCCGATGACACAAAATGGTGACATAGTAAGTAGTGTAGATGGGAGTATAAATTTACAAAGAGACATTGATAGATTAAGTGAGTGGACAGAACACTGTGGTAGATGGATTTCAACACAGTTAAGTGCAACATCATTCATTTTGAACCAAAAATGCATAGATCTGAGTAGTTTATAAATGGTGAGTAGCCAGGAACAGTCGAGGTCCAAAGAGATTTAGGGGTTCATGTACACAAATCACTAAAACATTACCAAAAAAGCTAATAGAATGTTAGCCTTTATATCTAGAGGGCTAGAATATAAAAGGGGAGGAAGTTTTGCTACAGCTATACAAAGCCCTGGTTAGACCACATCTGGAGTACTGTGCACAGTTCTTAGAAATATTGGTCTTGGAAGGTGTGCAGCGCAGATTCACCAGAATGTTACCAGGACTCCAAGGGTTAAATTATGAGAGATTACATAAACTAGGTTTCTATTCCCTGGCATATAGAAGGTTAAGGGGTGACGTGATTGAGGTTTTAGGATTTTGAAAGTAATTGATAAGGTAGATAGAGAGAAACTTTTTGTGCTGGATATAAGATGTTCAGGAAAGATAGGGAAGGAAAGAAAGGAGGTGGGTGGCCGTATTGGTTAAGGAGAATGTTACAGTACTGGAAAGAGAGAGGATGTCCTGGAGGGGTCAAGGACAGAATCTATTTAGTTAGAGTTAAGAAATAATAGAGGTGCCATTACACTACTAGGTGTATTCTATAGGCCAGCAACTAGTGGGAAAGATATAGAGGAGCAAATTTGCAGGGAAATTACAGAGAGGTGCAAGAACTATAGAGCAGTGATAATGGGGGACTTCAACTATCCTAATATAGACTGGGATTATAACAGTGTAAAGGGCAGAGATGGGGAAGAATTTCTGAAGTGTGTTCAGGAGAACTTTCTTGATCAGTACGTTTCCAGCCCAACAAGGAAGGAGGCATTGCTGGATCTGGTTCTGGGGAATGAGGTAGGTCAAGTGGAGCAAGTGTCAGTAGGGGAACATTTACGGAACAGTGATCATAGTATCATAAAGGTTTAGATTAGCTATGGAAAAGGACAGGGAGAAATCTAGAGTAAAAATACTTAATTGGAGGAAAGCCAATTTCAGTGGGTTGAGAATGGATCTGGCCCGGGTAAATTGGAATCAAAGATTGGCAGGCAAAACTGTAATCGAACAATGGACTGCCTTTAAAGAGGAGATGGTTCAGGTACAGTCCAGGTACATTCTCATGAGGGGGAAAGGTAAGGCAAGAGAGGGGGCGGTACTGGACCTAATTCTAGGGAATGTAGCCGGGCAGGTGGTGGAAGTGTCTGTAGGAGAGCATTTTGGCGATAGTGACCACAATTCGGTGAGATTTAAGGTGGTCATGGAAAAAGACAAAGACGGCCCGGAAATCAGGGTTCTAAATTGGGGGAAGGCCGATTTTAATAAGATAAGACAGGATCTGGCAAAAGTGGACTGGGGGCAGCTACTTATAGGAAAATCCACATCAAAACAGTGGGAGGCTTTCAGAAGGGAAATAGAGAGAGTACAACACCAACATGTTCCTGTAAAGGTCAAGGGTGGGACCAACAAGCAAAGGGAACCTTGGATGACAAAGGATATACAAAAATGCATTAGGAAAAAAAGGGGGGCTTTTGGCAGTTACAAAAGACAAAAGACGGTGGAAGCCCTAGAGGAGTATAAGAGGTGCAGGGGCATACTTAAAAAGGAAATTAGGAGGGCGAGGAGGGGCCATGAAATAACACTGGCGAGCAAAATAAAGGAAAATCCTAAGATGTTTTATAAGTATATTAAGGGCAAGAGGATAACCAGGGAAAGGGTAGGGCCCATTAGGGACCAAAGTGGCAAGCTGTGTGTAGAGCCAGATGAAGTAGGTGGGGTTTTAAATGAATTTTTTGCATCTGTGTTCACTATGGAGAAGGACGATGTAGACATAGAAGTCGGGCAAGGGGACTGTGACATACTTGAACATATTAGCATCGAGAGGGAGGAGGTACTAGCGGTTTTAGCAGGCCAAAAAGTGGATAAATCCCCAGGCCCGGACGAGATGTATCCCAGGCTGTTGTGTGAGGCAAAGGAGGAGATTGCAGGGGCTCTGACACAAATTTTCAGAACCTCTCTGGCCACAGGGGATGTACCAGAGGACTGGAGAACAGCTAACGTAGTACCATTATTCAAGAAGGGTAGCAGGGATAAACCAGGGAATTACAGGCCAATGAGCCTAACATCTGTGGTAGGGAAATTATTGGAAAAAATTCTGAGGGACAAAATTAGTCTCCACTTGGAGAGGCAAGGATTAATCGGGGATAGTCAGCATGGCTTTGTCAAGGGTAAATCATGTCTGACCAATCTGATTGAATTTTTCGAGGGGGTGACTAGGTGTGTGGATGAGGGAAATGTGGTGGATGTGGTTTACATGGACTTCAGTAAAGCTTTTGACAAGGTCCCGCATAGGAGACTGGTCAAGAAGGTAAGAGCCCATGGGATCCAGGGGGCCTTGGCGCGTTGGATCCTAAACTGGCTGAGTGGCAGGAGGCAGAGGGTGATGGTCGAAGGTTGCTTTTGTGACTGGAAGCCTGTGTCCAGTGGGGTACCTCAGGGATCGGTGCTGGGTCCCTTGCTGTTTGTGATCTACATTAATGATTTGGATGAGAATGTAAAGGGTATGATCAGTAAGTTTGCGGATGACACGAAAATTGGTGGGGTGGTAAATTGCGAGGAGGAAAGCCTCAGGCTACAGGACGATATTAACGGGTTGGTCAGATGGGCAGAAAAGTGGCAAATGGAATTTAACCCGGAAAAGTGCGAGGTGATGCATTTTGGACGGACAAATAAGGCAAGGGAATACACAATGAGTGGTAGGACCCTAGGAAGTACAGAGGGACCTTGGTGTACATGTACATAGATCCCTGAAGGCAGCGGAACAGGTAGATAAGGTGGTTAAAAAGGCTTATGGGATACTTGCCTTCATTAGCAGAGGCATAGAATATAAGAGCAGGGAGGTTATGATGGAGCTGTACAAAACGCTGGTGAGGCCACAGCTGGAGTACTGTGTGCAGTTCTGGTCGCCTCACTATAGGAAGGATGTGATTGCTTTGGAGAGGGTGCAGAGAAGATTCACCAGGATGTTACCTGGGATGGAGCGCCTCAGCTATGAAGAAAGACTCAACAGGCTGGGGTTGTTTTCCTTGGAGCAAAGGAGGCTGAGGGGGGACCTGATTGAGGTGTACAAAATGATGAGGGGCATAGATAGGGTAGATAAAGAGGAACTTTTCCCCTTAGTAGGGGGGTCAATAACAAGGGGGCACAGATTCAGGGTAAGGGGCAGGAGATTTAGGGGGGGATTTGAGGAGGAACTTTTTCACCCAGAGGGTGGTTGGAAGCTGGAACTCACTGCCTGAAAGGGTGGTAGAGGCAGGAACCCTCACAACATTCAAGAAGCATTTGGATGAGCACTTGAAATGCCATTGCATACAAGGCTATGGACCAAATGCTGGAAAATGGGATTAGACTGGACAGGGAGGGATGGGCGGCGCAGACACGATGGGCCGAAGGGCCTCTTTCTGTGCTGTAAAACTCTATGACTCTATGACTAAAGCCAGAGTTCCCTGGATGACAAAAGAGAGAGAGAGGAAGACGAAGCAGAAAGAGTGCGTATGACAGATGTCAGGTTGAGAATGTGATGAAATATTTCCATTCATCACTGCCTGTGACTGAGATCGGTTTCAGTGTCATTTCCCTTCCCCCAGACCTCATTGTATTGTGTACTGGAATGTGCTGTATTGTATACTGGAATGTGCTGTGTGTAGGGCTCCGCCCATACCTGGCCCCGTTTGTAAGCTAACTCAGTCTGGCCTCAGTCTCCAGAAGGAAGACATCTCTCTCTCTTACGTGTTACGTTCTAAGTTAATAAAAGCCTTGTTTTGTTCTGCTAACTTCGAGTCTCAGAATTATTGAGGCACATCAATTTTATTAACTTATTTTTCAACACTATGGATCAACTCCTGAAACCCGAACGTTTGGATTTGGATCAACATGCTCCGGACGCATCAGCACGCTTCGGACACTGGTTTGAGTGTATGGAATTCTTCCTGGACAATTCCGCAGCCGTCAAAGACGCTACGGACGCTGCGAGGATGAGACTCGGAATTCTGCGGAATTGGGTAAGCCACCGGGTTTACCCCCTCATCCAAGACGCCGAGACGTACCTGGCCGCCTGCGACATCTTAAAGGCGCATTACCAGCAGCCTACGAATGAGGTGTATGCTAGGCACCTGCTCGCCACCCACGCACAGCGACCTGGGGAATCGGTGGAGGAGTTCCTAAGCACCCTGAAAATGCTTGGCAAAGACTGCAAGTGCCGAGATGTAAAAGCCGCAGTGTACACTGACGAGCTTGTTCGCGATGCCTTCATCACAGGCCTCAGCTCCACTTACATCCGGCAAAGACTGCTGGAAAAAACAGGGTTGGACCTGAAACAGGCTGCGGACACCGTGCGATCCCTGGATGTGGCCCAGAGAAACTCGGACGCCTACTCTTCAGCCCGCGCCGTCCACGCCGCCACGTGTGCACCGAGGGCGCCGCCATCTTGGAAGGCATCTTCCCCGCCCGACAGCCCGACACCGACTGGGCCCCAACTGCTACTTCTGCGGGCAGCCAAAGCACACCAGAAACCTGTGCCCGGCGAAAGGCACCACCTGCTTTAAGTGCGGTAAGAAGGGGCACTTCGGGAAGGTGTGCAGAGGGAACCCCGCCGGAAAACCAACCGCCGGAAAACCCGCCACCGCCGCGTGTGCGCCGTGGGAGCGGCCATCTTGGACGCCATCTTGCCCGACCTCGTGGGGTCCGCCATCTTGTGAGCAGACAGCGTGGACGCCATCTTGTATCGATCAGGGCCCTACAGTGGCATCGGTCACAGTGGACCAGACCAGGCCGCACCCGCTATCCAGATCAATGGTGGACATCGAGGTAAACGGGTGCCGGGTTAAATGCTTAATTGACAGTGGAAGCACGGAGAGCTTTATCCACCCAGAACTGGCACAACAACTCTCCCTAAAGGTGGTCCCTACTCAGGGTACCATCTCTATGGCTGACAAAACCCAGACATCGACCATTCTGGGTTACTGCACGGTACAATTGTGCGTTAACGGAACTGTATATGATAATTTTAAAGTATTAATCATGAAGAACCTATGTGCGAGCGTGATCTTGGGCCTGGATTTCCAGTGCAACCACCAAAGCATCACGCTCAAGTACGGTGGGTCCCAGCCGCCCCTCACAGTGTGCGGTCTGGCTACCCTGAAGGTAAAGCCGCCTTCGCTATTCGCGAACCTTACCCCTAACTGCCGGCCAATAGCGACCAAAAGCAGGAGGTACAGCTGGGAGGACAGGCGGTTTATCGCGACCGAGGTAGACAGGCTCCTGAAAGAGCGCATTATTGAACGCAGCAATAGCCCGTGGCGCGCCCAAGTGGTGGTGGTAAGGGGTAGCGAGAAGAAACGGATGGTGATCGACTATAGTCAAACGATCAACAGGTACACCCTACTAGACACCTACCCGCTACCCCGCATATCAGAAATGGTGAACCAAATCGCCCAATACCGGGTGTTCTCCACCATCGACCTCAAGTCAGCGTACCACCAGCTCCCTATTAGACCAGAGGACCGCCCGTACACCGCCTTCGAGGCGAACGGACGCCTCTACCAATTCCTCAGAGTCCCCTTTGGGGTGACGAATGGGGTCTCGGTCTTCCAGAGGGAGATGGACCACATGGTCAATGACCACCACTTGCAGGCAACCTTCCCCTACCTCGACAACGTCACCATCTGCGGTCACAACCAGCAGGATCACGACTCGAACCTCGAGAGGTTCCTGAAAACCGCACAAAAACTCAACCTCACCTACAACGAGGACAAGTGCGTTTACAACACCACGCGCCTCTGCATACTAGGCAGCGTGGTGGAGAATGGGGAAATCGGACCAGACCCCGACCGATTGCGCCCCCTACGGGAGCTGCCCCTGCCCAACACTCCCAAAGCCCTGAAAAGGTGCCTGGGGTTATTTTCTTATTATTCCCAATGGGTCCCCAACTACTCCGACAAAGCCCGCCCCCTCTTGAAGGCATCCTCTTTCCCGCTCTCTGCTGAGGCCCACGCCGCCTTCAAAAGCATTAAGCAGGATATTGAGCGGGCCACGCTACAGGCAGTGGATGAGAACACTCCATTTCAAGTGGAAAGTGATGCGTCTGACTTCGCCTTGGCGGCCACCCTCAACCAGGCGGGGCGGCCCGTAGCTTTCTTCTCGAGGACCCTCCAAGGGCCCGAGATCAGACACTCCTCCGTGGAAAAGGAGGCCCAAGCCATCGTGGAGGCAGTGCGCCACTGGCGCCACTACCTAGCCGGCAAACGCTTCACCCTACTTACCGACCAGCAGTCGGTAGCGTTTATGTTCAATAATAAACAGAGGGGGAAGATTAAAAATAAGATTCTTAGGTGGCAGATCGAGCGCTCCACCTTCGAGTACGACATCATTTACCGGCCAGGGGCCCTTAACGAATCCCCTGACGCCCTCTCACGAGGGATGTGTGCCAGCGCCACCGGGGATCGGCTACAGACCCTCCACAACGACCTCTGCCACCCAGGGGTCACACGGCTGTTCCACTTCATAAAGTCCCGTAACTTACCCTACTCGATTGAGGAAGTTCGGTCCCTGACCAGGAACTGCCGCACTTGCGCTGAGTGCAAGCCTCGGTTCTACCGCCCAGATAGAGCCCACTTAATCAAAGCTACACGGCCCTTTGAACGGCTCAGCTTAGATTTCAAGGGCCCCCTCCCGTCCGTCGACCGCAATGTTTACTTCCTGAACATTGTGGACGAATACTCCCGGTTCCCATTCGCCTTCCCCTGCCCAGACATGACCAGCGCCACGGTCATTAAATGCCTCAACAGCCTGTTCTGCCTGTTCGGTATGCCGAGCTACATCCATACGGATAG
Source organism: Somniosus microcephalus (assembly GCF_052327205.1). Lineage (NCBI taxonomy): Eukaryota > Metazoa > Chordata > Chondrichthyes > Squaliformes > Somniosidae > Somniosus > Somniosus microcephalus. Next base: position 43,603,499 of record NC_140992.1, on the reverse strand, counting down.
GGGGGCGTCCTTCATGAGTGAAGAGCTACGCCAGTACATGCTGTCCAGGGGGATCGCCACGAGCCGTACCACCAGCTACAACCCCCGGGGTAACGGCCAAGTGGAGCGAGAGAACGGGACAGTATGGAAAGCAGTCACTCTAGCTCTAAGGACCAAGGGCCTCCCTATCTCCCGCTGGCAGGAAGTCCTCTCGGATGTGCTCCATTCGATACGGTCGCTATTGTGTACGGCCACTAATACCACGCCTCATGAACGAATGTTTGTCTTTCCCCGGAAATCCACCTCAGGCGTATCCATGCCGTCATGGCTCTCCACCCCAGGTCCGGTACTCGTGCGAAGGCATGTGAGGGGCCACAAGACGGACCCTCTCGTGGAGCCAGTACACCTACTCCACGCCAACCCCCAATACGCATATGTCCGGCACGCCGACGGAAGGGAGGACACCGTGTCCATAAAAGACGTCGCCCCAGCCGGCATCGACAACAACCACGGCAATAGCGGCAACGACGATCACAGCAACTCTTACCCACCCACTACTCTTTCATCACCCCCGGAAGAACACCGACCAACGGCACCCCCACCAACTACCCCTTCAACAACCCTGGCGGCACCCCTGGCAGAGACCCAGGAGGCTACCGGGGACACCCAGCCGACACCCGCGGCACCGCAACAGCCACGTCGGTCGCAGAGGACTATCAAACCCCCGAACAGACTAAATCTATAGAAGGGGTGAATGTGATGAAATATTTCCATTCATCACTGCCTGTGACTGAGATCGGTTTCAGTGTCATTTCCCTTCCCCCAGACCTCATTGTATTGTGTACTGGAACGTGCTGTATTGTATACTGGAATGTGCTGTGTGTAGGGCTCCGCCCATACCTGGCCCCGTTTGTAAGCTAACTCAGTCTGGCCTCAGTCTCCAGAAGGAAGACATCTCTCTCTCTTACGTGTTACGTTCTAAGTTAATAAAAGCCTTGTTTTGTTCTGCTAACTTCGAGTCTCGGAATTATTGAGGCACATCAGAGAATACAAGTGAGAATCAGGCTGAATATAGAAAGTTTACAGAAGAAGTGAAAAAGAAAATAAGAGGGGCAAAGAGAGAGTATGAGAATAGATTGGCAGCCAACAAAAAGGGAATTCAAAAGTCTTCTATAGGCATATAAATAATAAACAGGTAGTAAGAGGAGGGGTGGGGCCGATTAGGGACTAAAAAGGAGACCTACGCAGGGAGGCAGAGGCCGTGGCTGAGGTACTAAATAAGTACTTTGCATCTGTCTTCACCAAGGAAGAAGATGCTGCCAGAGTCAGTGAAAGAGGAGGTAGTGGAGATACTGGATGAGATAAAAATAGATAAAAGGGGATACTAGAAAGGCTGGCAGAACTTAAAGTTGATACATCACCAGGACCGAATGGGATGCATCCTAGGATGCTGAGGGAGGTTAAGGAGGAAATTGCAGAGGTACTCGCCATAATCTTCCAATCCTCTTTAGATACGGGGGTGGTGGCAGAGGACTGGAGAATTGCAAATGTTACACCCTTGTTCAAAAAAGGGTGCAAGGATAAACCCAGCAACTGCAGGCCAGTCAGTTTAACCTCGGTAGTGGGGAAGCTTTTGGAAATGATAATCAGGGACAATATTAACAGTCAGTTGGACAAGTGTGGATTAATTAAGGAAAGCCAGCATGAATTTGTTAAAGGTAAATCGTGTTTAACTAACTTGATTGAGTTTTTTGATGAGGTAACAGAGAGGGTTGATGAGGGCAATGCGGTTGATGTGGTGTATTTGGACTTCCAAAAAGCGTTTGATAAAGTGCCACATAATAGGCTTACCAGCAAAGTTGAAACCCATGGAATAAAAGGGACAGTGGCAGCATGGATACAAAATTGGCTAAGTGACAGGAAACAGAGAGTAGTGGTGAACGGTTGTTTTTCGGACTGGAGGAAGGTACTCCCCAGGGGTCAGTACTAGGGTCACTGCTTTTCTTGATATATATTAATGACTTGAATTTTGAGTACAGGGCACAATTTCAAAATCTGCAGATGACACAAAACTTGGAAGTATATTGAACAGTGAGGAGGATAGTGATAGACTTCAAGAAGACATAAACAGGCTGGTGAAATGGGCAGACACGTGGCAGAAGAAATTTAATGCAGAAAAGTGCGAAGTGATAGATTTTGGTAGGAAGAACGAGGAGAGGCAATATAAACTAAAGGGTACAATCCTAAAGGGTGTGCATGAACAGAGTATGTGTGCACAAATCGTTGAAGGTGGCAGGGCAGGTTGAGAAATTGGTTAAAAAAGCATACGGGATCCTGGGCATCATAGAGGCATAGAGTACATAGAAGATAGGAGCAGGAGTAGGCCATTCGGACCCCCGAGCCAGCTCCGCCATTTAATGAGATCATAGCTGATCATCCAAATTCAGTACCCTGTCCCTGCTTTCTCCCCATATTCCTTTAGCCTTAAAGAAATATATCTAACTCCTTCTTGAATATATTTAATGAATTGGCCTCAACTGCTTTCTGTGGTAGAGAATTCCACAGGTTCACCACTCTCTGGGTGAAGAAATTCCTCCTCATCTCAGTCCTAAATGGCTTACCCCTTATCCTTAGCCTGTGACTCCTGGTTCTGGACTCTCCCGCCATCTGGAACATCCTTCCTGCATCTAGTCTGTATAATCCTGTTAGAATTTTATAAATTTCAATGAGATCCCCTCTCATTCTCCTAAACTCTAGTGAATATAAGCCCAATCGACCCAATCTCTCTTCATATGTCATTCCTGCCATCCCAGGTATCAGTCTGGTGAATCTTTGCTGCATTCCCTCCATGGCAAGAACATCCTTCCTCAGATAAGGCGACCAAAACTGCACACAATACTCAAGATGTGGTCTCACCAAGGCCCTGTACAACTGCAGCAAGACATCCTTGCTCCTGTACTCGAATCCTCTCGCTATGAAGGCCAACATACCATTTGCCTTCTTAACCGCCTGCTGCACCTGCATGCATACGTTCAGCGACTGGTGCACAAGGACACCCAGGTCTCGTTGCACTTCCCCTTTTCCCAATCTATTGCCGTTCAGATAATAATCTGTCTTCCTGTTTTTGCCAGCAAAGTGGATAATCTCACATTTATCCACATTATACTGCATCTGCCATGCATCTGCCCAATCACCCAACCTGTCCACATCATACTGGAGTTTCTCTGCATCCTCCTCACAGCACACATGCCCACCCAGCTTTGTGTCGTCTGCAAACTTGGAGATATTGGCCCAGAAATTCGGGTCAGAGGCTTCCCGCGGGTGCATGCCTCCAACCTGCACTTACCTAGCGCGCCGGCTGTTGAGCTGTGGGCCCGCGTGGGATTCCGATCCTGGGCCTCCTCCAACTGCCGGTGCGCAGTGCTTGCTTATCCCAGGGGCGCAGTTAGTTTGATGCGTCCCCGGGATCACATGGGCCATGGAGAGCCAGTGGTAGCAGGGAAATGCCCATTCATAAAATTGACAGGAAGAGCTGTCAAAACTATAAATACTACAGTATAAGCCCCAAAACATCACTAAAACTTCAAATAATTTTTTTTTTTTTAAATCACATTTTTAAAATAACTATAAATTACAGAAAATAACTATTTTAAACTAATTTAAATTTGAAAATTAATTACATTTTCTAACGGGGCTAAAAATAAACTTACCTTTCTTTAAAGTATTTAAAAATAATAAACCTGTGGGAAAAAAAAAAAGTTTTAATTTTAATTAATTCACCACTTACCTTGTTAAAAGCAGGCCTTGCGCCTGCTTTTTACATGTGTAACTCCTGGAGACACCCTCCCGGAGAAAGCTGCAAAAAAAACGTAATTTCCATGCGCACGTGCTGCCTCTCCGGCGCACGCGTTCGACCTCTGAACCCTTTCCTTTAAGGGAACGGAAGTTCCGGTTTCCCACGCATGCGCAGTGCATGCACAAAACCAGCACTTCCATTGGGCCTACGGGTGAGTACCCAGTGTGTACTCACCCGTGGAGACCCGAATTTCTGGGCCATTACATCTAGTTCCCTCATCTAGATCATTAATATATATTGTGAATAGCTGGGGTCCTAGCACCGATCCCTGCGGTACCCCACTAGTCGCTGCCTGCCACTCGGAAAAAGACCCGTTTATTCCAACTCTTTGCTTCCTGTCTGCCAACCAGTTCTCTATCCAAGTCAGTACCTTACCCCCAATCTCATGTGCTTTAACTTTGCACACTAATCTCTACAAAAGCAAGGAAGTTATGATGAACCTTTTATAATACACTGGTTCAGCCTCAACTGGAGTATTGTGTCCAATTCTGGGCACCGCACTTTAGGTAGAGAGCATGCAGAAAAGATTTACAAGAATGATTCCAGGGATGAGGGACCTCAGTTACGTGGATAGACTGGAGAAGCTGGGGTTGTTCTCCTTGGAGCAGAGAAGGTTGAGAGGAGATTTGATAGAGGTGTTCAAAATCATGAGGGGTCTGGACAGAGTAGACAGAGAGAAACTATTCCCATTGGCAGAAGGGTTGAGAGCCAGAGGACACAGATTCAAGGTGATTGGCAAAAGAACCAAAGTCAACATGAGGAAAAACCTTTTTATGCAGCGAGTGATTAAGATCTGGAATGCACTGCCTGAAAGGGTGGTGGAGGCAGACTCAATCTTGGCTTTCAAAAGGGAATTGGATAAGTACCTGAAGGAAAAAATTTGCAGCAGGGTTACAGGGAAAGGGTGGGACTAGCTGAAATGGCCTTGCAGAGAGCCGGCACGGGTTCGACGGGCTGAATGGCCTCCTTCTGTGCTGTAACCATTCTATGATTCTTTGTGCTGGTGGGGTAGTGTAGGACAAGGGGAGATAACCTTAAAATCAGAGTTAGGCCATTCAGAAGAGAGGTTAGGAAACACTTCGTCACGCAAAGGGTGGTAGAAGTGTGGAACTGTCTCTCACAAAAAGCAGTAGATGCTAGCTCAATTAATAATTTTAAATCTGAGATAGATTTTTGCTAGCCAAGGATATTAAGGGATATGGAGCCAAGGTGAGTAAATGGAGTTAGGATACAGATCAGCCATGATCTCATTGAATAACGGAACAGGCTGGAGGGCCTGAATGGCCTACTGCTATTCCTAATTAGGATTACATTACATAATTCCATTTGAACATCTGGCACTGACACAGGCACAATGGGCTGAATGACCATCTTCTGTGCTATAAACACTGATTTCAAGATCTTCATGTTCTTTGCTAGGACAATGGAAAGCTTAATTCTCTTTCATGTCTAAATAACAGCTGCACCTCTTATCTTTGACAGTTCCACTTTTAGTCCTGCTTTATCCATTGACATTCTTGTTATGTAGAGAGGAAACAATCCCGTAGTATATCTAATTGTAAGCCCCTGCTAGGATTTTGAAAGCTGCTCAAAAGTAGTCGACCAAGTACAATGGGAAGCGCCAACATGCATGGATTAGGGTCCTGGTGAAAAGCTGCCCACAGATAATGCTCTAGACAGTGACCCTCACCCAGTCAGTGCTGGGTCCCCAACTCTTTACAATCTATATTAACGATTTGGAGGAGGGGACCGAGTGTAACATATCAAAGTTTGCAGATGATACTAAGATGGGAGGGAAAGTAGTGAGTGAGGAGGACATAAAAAACCTGCAAGGGGACATAGACAGGCTAAGTAAGTGGGCAGAGATTTGGCAGATGGAATACAATACTGGAAAGTGTGAGGTTATGCACTTTGGCAGGAAAAATCGTAGAGCAAGTTATTATCTTAATGGCAAGAAACTGGAAAGTACTGAAGTACAAAGGGATCTGGGGGTCCTGGTGCACGAAACTCAAAAGGTTAGTATGCAGGTGCAGCAAGTGATTAAGAAGGCCAATGGAATGTTGGCTTTCATTGCTAGGGGGATAGAATATAAAAATAGGGAGGTACTGCTTCAGTTGTACAAGGTATTGGTGAGACCGCACCTGGAATACTGCGTACAGTTTTGGTGTCCATACTTAAGAAAGGACATACTTGCTCTCGAGTCAGTACAAAGAAGGTTCACTCGGTTAATCCCGGGGATGAGGGGATGGACATATGAGGAGAGGTTGAGTAGATTGGGACTCTACTCATTGGAGTTCAGAAGAATGAGAGGCGATCTTATTGAATCATATAAGATTGTGAAGGGGTTGGATCGGGTGGATGCAGGGAAGATGTTCCCGATGATGGGTGAAACTAGAACTAGGGGGCATAGTCTTAGAATAAGGGGCTGCTCTTTCAAAACTGAGATGAGGAGGAACTACTTCACTCAGAGGGTGGTAGGTCCATGGAATATGCTGCCCCAAAAAACTGTAGAAGCTACATCATTACATAAATTTAAAACAGAAATAGACAGTTTCCTAGAAGTAAAGGGAATTAAGGGTTACGCGGAGCGGGCAGGAATTTGGACATGAGTCTAGGTTCGGATCAGTCAAGGCCCTGTGGTTAGCGGAGCGGGCCCAGGGGCCGTGTAGCCTGATCCTGCTCCTATTTCGTGTGTCTAATTCTGTTAGATGCAGGAGATGGTTCTGTGATAGTGGATTGGCAGTTAGGATCAGATCAGCCATGATCTTATTGAATGGCGGAGCAGGCTCGAGGGGCCGATTGGCCTACTCCTGCTCCTATTTCTTATGTTCTTATGTTCATTACTACAGCCGCCACATGAAGCCACTTCAACAACTTTGAACTTTCTACAAAGCCCAAATTCCCTCCAAGACTTCAATACCTATCCCACTTATGAGGAGGCTCTAGCATTCTCCGCACACTTGTGGACAAGACATTGACTTCCCTTTTGTGTTTTTCCTCCAAGAACTGCCATCCTAATTCTGCAAGATATAGGGCTGGATTTTGTCAATGAAAGCGACTTGGAGGCGGGACTGCTGCTTGTCCCGTCAATGCCCCGCCTCCATCCTCGCCTGACCATTCAGAGGGATTTTCCCATGATTGAGCTTGTTAAGCCCGCCCAGCAGGCTCAGCAGGCCAATTAGGGAAGAATTCACTGACAGATCACGTCAACGTCAGACGTGCTCTCTGTCAAGACTTCTTGAAAGAAGAAATGACAGTGTTTGACAGCTCTGTGAAGCTGTCAAACACTGACATTCTCTTGAGTTTGATTCGTTTTTGTGGTGAGGACTGAAAAAATATTGTAAAAAAGTACATTTCAGATGTCCGATGGATCAGAGGGTCCATCAGCCATTACCTGAAATTGGCAAGGTGGATGGCCACTCTCCCGATCCAGCATGGCTAAAGGCTACAGAAGTAAAAAAAAGGTAGTGAACACTTTTTTTAAACTTATCACTCACCTTGCATACTTACCACTCCACACTTGCACCCATCACTCACCTCTACACCTTACTTCCAGGTGCCTCCGACCACCGCAGACCTCCTCCACCCCGGCGGGGTTCTCCAAGGTCGGGAAGCCTTCACCTGTGAAGGTAAAATGGCACTAATCCCTTTTTCTGCCTGTTAACTACCTGTTTACAGCAGTTAAAAGGATTAAAAACCTTTCCCGCCTCCAGGAGACGGGACCCGAAGCTGCTCATCCTCTCTCCTCCTGGCAAAAGGGCACGGAGGCAGGATGGAGGTGGGTTTGCCACCTGCCCCCAATTTCACGTGCTGTCCCGCCTCCATGCCCGCCTCCTCGGGGCTTGGAAAAAATCAAGCCCAAAGTGTCTGCTCGCTGAACTGTAAATCACAGAGGTCTCTAGCCAATCACAAGATTCAGAAATTGCTGTCAATCAAAGTCATTACCCCCAGGATGAGAGCCTATCACTTGATGCACAACCAGGGGACCTCCAGGAGTCCAGCTGGCTGTGTGTCCCGCGGTGCAGATTAAATGGAATTAGACAGCAGCCAGGTGTTGCAATGGTACTCCTGTGGGACAATGGGATCTCTCTCCAACAATATGAAAAATAGCAAAATACTGCAGTTGCTAGAAATCTAAAACAAGAAAAAGAAAATGCTGGAAACACTCCGCAGGTCAGGCAACATCTATGATACTGGAATAACAACAGAAAATGCTGGAAAAACTCAGCAGGTCAGGCAACATCCGTGGAGAGAAATTTGAGTTGACGTTTCGGGTCGAACCCTTCTTCAAAACTGGAAAGAAAAGAAAATAGATCGAAGGCAGGGCTGCGATCGGACAAAAGAAGTGAAAGAGACAAAAGAAGTAGAAGAGACAATAAAAGGTGTTCTAAGCCAGACGAGATGGTAATAGGCTGAGATTAGGTGTGAAGTGTACTGGCAGGGCAAGAGATCGCTGCCAGGTGGGAGAGTGAAACAAAAGGAAAGGGGTGGGGGGAAGGAGTGGAAAAATTACAGGTAAAAAATTAATAGGGCTGAAATTGTTGAACTCGATATTGAGTCCGGAAGGCTGTAAAGTGCCTAATCGGAAGATGAGGTGCTGTTCCTCGAGTTTACGTTGAGCTTCCGTGGAACAATACAAGAGGCCAAGGACGGTGAGGTCCGAGTGGGAATGGAGCGGTGAATTAAAATGACAGGCGACCGGAAGCTCGGGGTCACCCTTACGGACTAAACGGAAGTGTTCCGCAAAGCGGTCACCCAATCTGCGTTTGGTCTCCCCAATGTAGAGGAGACCGCATCGTGAGCAGCGAATACAGTATACTAGATTGCGAGAAGTACAAGTAAATCGCTGTTTCACCTGGAAGGGGTGTTTGGGGCCCGAGACAGTGGGAAGGGGGGAGGTATAGGGGCAGGTGTTACATCTCCTCCGCTTGCACGGGAAGGTGCCAGGCGAAGGGGAAGGGCTGTTTGGGGTAATAGAGGAGTGGACTAGGGTGTCTCGGAGGGAGCGGTCCCTACGGAATGCTGAAAGGGGAGGGGGGAGGGGAAGAAACGTTTGGTGGTGGGATCACTTTGGAGGTAACGGAAATGCCGGAGGATGATCCATTGAATGTGGAGGCTGGTGGGGTGAAAGGTGAGGACAAGGGGAACCCTATCGTGGTTCCGGGAGGGAGGGGCAGGGGTGAGGTTTTTTACCTGTAATTTTTCCACTCCTTTCCCCCTCCCCCCTCCCCCTCCTTCCTTTTGTTTCACTCTCCCACCTGGCAGCGATCTCTTGCCCTGCCAGTACACTTCACACCTAATCTCAGCCTATTACCATCTCGTCTGGCTTAGAACACCTTTTATTGTCTCTTCTACTTCTTTTGTCTCTTTCACTTCTTTTGTCCGATCGCAGCCCTGCCTTCGATCTATTTTCTTTTCTTTCCAGTTTTGAAGAAGGGTTTGACCCGAAACGTCAACTCAAATTTCTCTCCACGGATGTTGCCTGACCTGCTGAGTTTTTCCAGCATTTTCTGTTGTTATTTTGGATTTCCAACATCTGCAGTATTTTGCTATCGTATCTCTGATACTGGAGTAGGTTCCATACCTGAAACATTAACTTCTGTTCTCTCCACAGATGTTGCCCGACCTGGTGAATGTTCCCAGCAATTTCGGTTTTTGTTTCCATCTCCAATAACGCCACACGATTTTTTGGGCTGATAAATAATAATCCCCGGGATGATTAGCTAATTAACACTCCAATATTACTACTATGTGGGCCAAATTGAACTTGCACTTTGAGGAACATATTTTAAGCAAACAAACTAGTTCAAAGTGATGCCTTTCTGTTAAGAGGAATACTGTACGTAGCCTAGGGAGTTAAGCCGTTGCAGTCTGATTCTAGCATTACATGAATTACAACTCTTTAAAAAAAATTAACCTGAAAACGTCCATTTTGCCAAAGGAGATTTAATAGAGGTTATAAAAAGTATGAAAGATTTTGAATGGGCAAATAGTTAATGATTATTAGCAAACCAGAATTAGGGGGATATTCTCATAACCCTTTGTGTGAAAATAAATTCTTCTAATGTCCCCTTCATTCTGCTAGTGCAGAGGTTCCAAACTGGGGCCACGCTGAGGTTATCAGGGAGGACACATGGAGAATCAGGGAGGACACATGGAGGATGAGATGGTCTAGAGTTCAAGCTGAGTGCCGGGCGCCCCATTGAGGGCGATTACATGTATTATCATCGCAGAGATTGGCCAGAACCTATATTGAAGCATAGAGATCGACAAACAGATGATCCACATAGCAGAGGTCCACACAGTGAGGACCTGGGCACTATGGGAAGAGCTGAGCCATGGCAGTCCTGCTCACTGGCCTCCCCCACTCAGTTTGTCAGGGCAACATTGCTTGGTAGGGAGGTGAAATTCAAACACTCGTTTGGGGTTTGATGTTTGATCAGAAATAGCTCTCAAAGGGTGGTTGAAATATGTTGATAATCTAGTTGATTATACACTTAATTCATGCACTTCATTTCTGATCAACATTTCCCAAAGGTTTACGTCCTTCTATTTACAGTGTCAGCTGTGGCTCAGTTGGTAGCACACTCGCCTGAGGCAGAAGGTTCTGGGTTCAAGTCTTACTCCCGGGACTTAAGCATATAAAGCTAGGCTGACACTGCAGTGCAGTACTGAGGGTGCTGCACTGTTGGAGGTGCCGTCTTTTGGATGAGACGTTAAACTGAGACCCCGTCTGCTCTCTCGGATGGATGTAAAAGATCCCATGGCATTATTTCGAAGAGCAGGGGAGTTATCCTCGGTGTCCTGGCCAATCTTTATCCCTCAACCAACATAACAAAAACAGATTATCTGGTCATTATCACATTGCTGTTTGTGGGACCTTGCTGTGCACAAATTGGCTGCCGTGTTTCCCACATTACAACAGTGACTACACTTCAAAAGTACTTCATTGGCTGTAAAACGCTTTGAGACGTCCGGTGGTCATGAAAGGCGCTATATCACAGAATCACACAAGTGCAGATAGAGGCCATTTCGGCCCATCGAGCCTGCACCGACACATATCCCACCCGATCCCCGTAACCCCTACACCAACACATATCCCACCCTATCCCCGTAACCCCACGTATTTAATCCCCCTAACACTAAGGGTCAATTTATCATAGCCAATCAACCTAACTCACACATCTTTGGACTGTGGGAGGAAACCGGAGCACCCGGAGGAAACCCACGCAAACACGGGGAGAATGTGCAAACTCCACACAGACAGTCGCCCGAGGCCGGATTCGAACCCGGGTCCCTGGCGCTGTGAGGCAACAGTGCTAACCACTATGCCACCGTGCTATATAAATGCAAGTCTTTCTTTTCTTTTTTTTTTAAAATTCCAATGTTTGTGGTTCTGTGGATATTTTGTCTGGTCACTGTAGTGAGTCAGTGTGTGCACAACTAATTCTGTTGCAATAAGATCCTGAAGCTCAAGTGCAAAGTCTGTGTTTCTTTATGGTTTGCTCACATGATGCATTTTCTTTAACAATAAAGCAAAAGCATTAGTTTGCAAAACTTTTTACAATCAAATCCACCAAAATAAATAGTAAGCCTTGCAAGCTCGTCTAACTACAACAACTTGCATTTATATAGCACCGTTAACATAGTAAAGCATCCAAAGATACTTCACAGAAGCGTACATCAAACAAAAATTGACACCAAGCCAAAGACGACGACTTTAGGACAGGTGACCCAAGAGGTAGGTTTTAAGGACGTTCTTACAGGAAGAGAGAGTGAGGTGGAGAGACGGAGAAGTTGAAGGAGGGAATTCCAGAGCTTAGGACCGAGACAGCTGAAGGCACGGCCGCCAATGGTGGGGTGAAGGAAGTGGGGGATAGACAAGTAAACGAATGATAATGGATACGGGTCAGTATGGGGTGGGGGGCGAAGTGTTGTTCCTTCACTTGTGTGTGTCAGTCTCCTTCCTTTCTATATTTTTATCTTACCTTACTGATCCTACATGTCCCTGGTCTATCTTTCGGTGTTCCTCTGCCGATCACACCTATATGGAGGGTGCAGAGATCCCAACCCTATCTGGGGACAGGGATCCCAACTCCAACTGGGTGCTGAGATCCTAACCCACTAGTCGCATACAGGCTCAAACTACTCACCGAGGCACATGTGAGTCATCAAATGTTCTTCTATGTTCAAGTTTATTCAGTAGTAATGGTACTGTGCTATTTATTTTGCTTTCTGTCTTAAGCAATATGTTATGTTAGCCCAGAAAACAAAATTCTTTTTACATGCAAAGATACTGGGCCAGATTTTGCTGTGAAAATAATGGTGATGTGAACAGCGCTCAGTTATTTAATGCCCAATCGGACAGCAATTTCCGGTGAGCACACATGCACAGTGAAACGCAAAAATCCAGAAGTTGCTGTCCAATTTGCGCATAAATGCCGAGTTGCTCCGCTCCTCCATGAGCTGTGTGAAAACAGCATCTCGTCGCCTGGCTTCACATTCAAATGTATTGAACGGTGTGAAGTTCCTTTACTGACGTCATAGATACGGACTGAACACGCCACAAAAAATTAAGTCAAGTCATTTCAGTCTAAGTACCTTTTTAACAGCATGGTAAGTCTTAATTACTATCAAATCACCTCTCTGGCACTGAAAATTAAAATTAACAAGCGTGGAGTGTCATTCCTTTAGATTTCAATTATTGTTGGAGATTTTTTTTTAAATCTTTAAACCTTTTTCTTTCTCTTATCGCTCTTTCTTTCCCTCTATTTTGCTTTCTGCAAGTGATTTGACATTGAATTCACTATTCTAATTTACCCTTCCTAGTTCAGACTCTGCGCTGCTCATTAACGATTCTTCAATCTGATTGTATCGATGCAGTTACTTGCCCTGTTCACACAGGTCCCAGATGCTCTAGAGGGCACTGCGCTGTTTGGATGTCCCACTGACAGCAACTTACCGTGCAAAGCCCCATGGAAAACCTATGGGCAAGTAAAGTCTAATGAACAGCTGGCACCGTTTATTCACCCATCACAGCAAAATCTGACCCACTCTTTATTAGAGAGAGAGAGAGAGAGAGTGTGTGCCAGGGACATGAATCTCAGAAAAGGGCAGCAATTGTTTGGGAACAGTGGCACCAGATTTATGTTGCTGCTTCCTATTGGACGTGCAAGTGCCCTTTTTGGGATAATCGGACAATTATAGGAAAGTCTTTAGCTTCTTGCCTCCTGGCACAACGACAATAAACTCATTGATGACAAATTACATTCAATGAGGGTAAATGGGGATGGGATGGGATTGGGGGGGGGGGGCGGGCGGGGGGGGGGGAAGAAACAAATTTACACCAAAAAAAAGAAATTACAATTCCATACAAATATGTAGGCCGAATCCTATAATGTCATTAATTAGCCCGGAGTCCTGCTAGGTACCTGCTGTGACGCTCGAAACAGCTCGGAGGACAACACAGGTGGTCTTTTTCAGCTCTGTCATAGAGTCCGGCTGGTTGGATATGAAGGGAAGTGCCTGCACGCACTCACCGGGGTGCCGGTGAAAGACTGTCCGCAGGTAATACTCGATGAGGCGGACGGCGACGCTCAGCTCCCCGCTAACAGTGTCAGCGTGGACCACCCCGATGAGAGCGGGCAGGTCCTCCCAGGAGTTGGACCTTTGCCGAACGTCCTTCAGGAGCTCCCGGATCACGAGATCGTTCTGCCGGTTACAGATGAAATCTTGGTGGAAGAGGAAGAGAATTAGCCGGGCTTTGATCCGCCTCTGCTCCTTGCTCCCGTTCACCATGTGGGCCACCTTGGTAGAAGAATCCAACAAGCTCTCCAAGTCCCGCTCGTTGTCGGGCTCAGAGTCCTTGCATTGCGGCTCCGTTGTTTGCTGATTGCTCCCCGTGTCCGAAAACTTGCTGCAAACTTTCCCAGAACGTGGAAACATGTTATTAACGAACTGAAACATCAGGTCCCGGCTCTCGCACACCTCCCCGATCAGGAAGATGCTCTCTTTGCCTCCAATGGCATTGACCAGTTGCTGGAACTCCCTCTCGGTCCAGTCTGGGTCCAAGTCTTCTCTGCCCTCTTCCATCCTCTCACTCTCAGATCCTCGGGCAAAAGCTGCTGAGCCCCGCCTCTTCGAATGCCAGCTTGCCAGGCATTGACCAATCAGACACGCCAACACATGAAGGGGCGGTGCCGCTACTCTTTGTGATGTCACAATCAGTGAGAAATAGCGCCCCCCTGCCGCCTTCATTCACTTCTCTCACACACGCAAAGTCCGACAGTGTTGCGGGAGAAAAAGGCACTTGTGTAAACTGCAATGACTCGATTTTGAATCTGACCGATAGACTGGCACTGGGTGTGAGCCCAACACCACCAGGACAATGCCAACTACATTTCTCCCCGGAAGGAGGGCACCATTAGTATATAACGAGCAACCCAGGAACTATTGGTTGAGGCACATAGCTTAGATACTTTCAAAAGGCAACTAGACAAGTACATGAGAGAAAAGGGAATAGAAAGATGTGCTGAGATGAGGTAGGTGGTATGAGAGGAGACTTCAGTGGAGTTCTTCTTATAAACACCAGTACAGACTAGTTAGGCCGAATGGCCTGTTTCCGTGGTGTATATTCTATGTAATTCTATGTAAATTAAGAATGTGAATGGGTGTAGTGTTGAATGATAACCTGGTTCTTGTCATCAATAAAGCAGTACCCACTGGTTGTAGAGGACTTTGATCGAAGTGGTGGACACTGCATGAACTCACTCCAAGGTCACCAGGCTTGCAGCAGGGCTCAAAATAGCAGCAGGCAGTTGGGGACATGCCCCCCACATCTGGACCAGTGGATGCAGTTTTTTTCCAAACTTAGGAACAGATACACAAGAAGGTCCTCTGATCTAATCTACTTTCCCCTCTGTGCACCATGTGACCACAGATAAAGAGTGTGGATGAGAATTGCAGCCAGGAGTTGAGCACCAGCCTCTTCTAATAATGGAAAAAAGGCTACAACCTCTGGCACAGGACATAAATATTGAAAATAGATTTGCCTTGCCTACAAAACAGGCACATGGCCAGGATATTGGAAGAATAGCTCAAATAGACATTTGATGCCACTGGGCTGTGCTACACTCCACCACCCCCTAGGTCCCAAGTGTTACCAAAGAGGTTCCGCAACTGCAAGATTTTCTCCAGGGAACACTTGCCTCCACTGGTTGTCAGGTTGTTCCTCCAAGGTGTATCAGAGCAGACTAGGGCAGGGAAGTGGAGCATGTCAAGAGAAGGGTCAAGCATGAGGTGGAGATTTCCGCGAGGGATTTCAAGACCTTGCACTGATAAGCAGCTCCGTGAGGATGAGATTGGACAGAACCGTTCAACACTCTTGAGCCTCCTTAATGCACCTAATAGAGTGAGGACGAGTTCCTGGATAGCACTGATTTCAGAACGGACATAACGCCAGGACATCTTGGTGGCTAAAGTCTCCAGCAACATCCATCCTGCTCCACTTCCAACCAGCTGAAGCTGAGCATGGGCAACTGGAGGTTTCAGAGGAGCAGCTCAGCGAGAATCACTGTCTCCTTGGTCGTGAGAGAATCCCTGCTGGAGGCAACCATGTTCCAAGCTTTTAGGAGTTCCCAATAAAACACAGGTGGCTAGAACAGAAACATCTCTTCAAGTTGGATATAAAAGTTCAGGCCGTGTAGCTGGTAAAGGAAAAACATCACCATTTCAGAGTATCCTCAATATAAAGGTATCTCTGCCTGGTCTCTGTCGGTTAGTTTCTTCTGGTTCCTAGTAACAAATTCAGGGGGAGGAACTAGTATAATAGCCAGCAGCCAGTTTATGACTGACTCCACTCCTGTATGAAAGCACCCAGGGCAATCCTGTCCAACATCCAAGATAAGTGGTGACTTTCATCTCCAGCTCAGTCCAGTTTGTCAGTCAGGCATCCTCTGTGGGGTTCAGTCCAACTCCCAGATACAACAGGTGGGTGGTGCTCCCGCTGAAAGCACGGAGCTCCTCTGGCAGGATGTCTACCTACTACTGGCCTACTAAAAATCCAGAGCATTCATGATCCACCCTGTCAAATGCATTCTCCTGATCTAGGGGAAGGAGGTGCTCAACCAGTCGTCTGGTGGTAATATATCAAACCAGATAAATGTGTTCATAAATGCAACAACACTGAACATGAACTTTTATTTTTATTTCTTTCAGATGCTTACTGACTTTTCTGCTAAACAGCCTTTTCTGTTTATTTCAGATTTGCAGCATTTGTGGGGTATTTTTGGGTGCTGATGAAAGGATCAAAAATGATTGGCTCTGGAGTTCACTATTGGTATGGGGGAAGCCTTATTTTAGATAGGACAATGAGAGCTGGACCTGTTTCTGGCTGGGATGGAGATCACCTCATACAAAAGTTAGGTAGTGTATAACAATAATCAGGGCCAGAGTGGTCTCCTGGACTAGTTTTGATTGCGCAAAGGGGTCAGAAAGGAATTTTCCAGATTTTATTTCCCCTAATTAGCCTGGGTTTTTAATCTGGTTTTCCGCCTCTCCCAGGAGATTACATGGCTTTTAGGTGGTGTGGGGAGTGTATATATTGTGATGCACAAGGCGTTGTGGTTGTGTGGGACGGACTAGATGGGCCAGTGGGTCTTTTCCTGTTCATCATTGTTGTATGTTCAACTTTACTGAACACTTCTGTTCTGTTCGCAGGTGTAACTCTGAGCTCGGGCCCACATCTTGAAATGTTGATTGCTTATTTTCCATCGAAGCTGCCTGATTTGCTGAGTGTTTCCAGCTTGTCCTGTTTTTATTTTTGGATTTCTAACATCTGCAATTTTTTTGGTTCTTTAATTTGTCAGTTTTGCATTTTAGTTTTATTCACTCCCTCTATTTTTCTCTTCTAATTATTCTTATTCATTTTAAAACTATTTTTATCTCATTATTCTATCTACCTATCACTGCTCTGTGATTTATGGTCCAATTCAGCTCCTTTTTTTGTTAAAGCTCATGCCCCACAGTAGTTGCATTTTTTCATTGTATATACTACAAAATTGGTCACACCTTTCTGAAGGTTTTTATGACTGGCAAACTGAAGGTTTAACCGGCTGGTG
This sequence comes from Somniosus microcephalus, assembly GCF_052327205.1. Lineage (NCBI taxonomy): Eukaryota > Metazoa > Chordata > Chondrichthyes > Squaliformes > Somniosidae > Somniosus > Somniosus microcephalus. Next base: position 43,586,546 of record NC_140992.1, on the reverse strand, counting down.
CAATGCCAAGACTTTGCTAGCTGGCTTATTTAAAAATGATGTGTACCTTTGAATTGGTACAATAAATGCACTGCATATTCCAGTAGGTAAGAGTGAAAGAAAGTTTTCTATTAAGAATATTCTCTGCGGCAATGTTCCTTATGAAGATATTACAGCATGGGCCCATTTCAGGAAGATGCAGTTTGGCTATTCATGTTCTGTTCTACAGGCTGAGCTACTGAAAATCACACGGCAAAGATTGAAAAACAATGGTGAGAACATAAAAGTACACATTCCTGATTTTGGCTGCCGCTGTTTTCTCATAACAGATGGTACAAGGATAAATTGTTTTAATCTTTTCATGCTCCGAAAAACTAATTAAGATTTTTTAAATCAAATTAATTCACTCAGGAACATTGCATAAGACTCATTAGGAACAAGCCCATTAAAGTCAGTTTTATGAATTAGGCTTGATCCCAATACTTTTTGACCCCCAAATGGTATACGCATGCTTGGCATTAGTTCTACCAACTTGCATTACACTACATTAAATGTCATCTAAATGCTGGAGTCCTTCATTAAGGAAGCAGTAGCAGGGCATTTGGAAAATCATAATGCAGCGAAGCAGAGTCAGCATGGTTTTATGAAAGGGAAATCATGTTTAATGAATTTGCTGGAGTTCTTTCAGGAGGTAACGAGCAGGGTGGATAAAGGTGAACCAGTGGATGTGGTGTATTTAGATTTCCAGAAGGCATTTGATAAGGTGCCACATAAAAGGTTACTGCATAAGATAAGAGCTCACAGAATTGGGGTTAATATACTAGCATGGATAGAGAATTGGCTAACTAACAGAAAGCAAGAGAGTCGGGATAAATAGGTAATTTTCCGGTTGGCAAACAGTAACTAGTGGGGTGCTGAGGCCTCAACTATTTCAATCTACATTAATGACTTGGATGAAGGGATCAAGTGTAATGTAGCCAAGTTTGCGGATGATACAAAGATGGGTGGGAAAGCAAGTTGTGCAGAGGACTCAAAGGGGTAGATTTTGCCGAACCTGTCGGGAAGAAGGCGGGACTTCCCCTTTCGGGTTTTTGACCCACCTACTTCGACGTCCGGCCAATCCGTGTGATTTTCCCTTGATTGACCTTGTTGAGCCCGCCCAGCGGGCTCAGCAGGCCAATTAAGGGCCACCCGGCAACAGGTGACGTCACAGACTGAAATTTCATCTGTCAAGAGACCTTGACAGATGCAATATCAGTGTCTCACAGCTGTTTGAAGCTGTGAAACACCGACAGTGTGAGTTCTGAAATGAGTCATTCTGCACAGACTCAGTTAGAACTCACACCGGCACTCAAAGCTGAAGGCTGTCACTTTTGACAGATCGCAGCCGTTCAGCTTTAAGTTCCGGCTGAGTGATGCGCTCCCGACAACTACAGGAAAAAAGGCTGTGAAGGTTAAGTACAGGTAAGTAAAAGTTCTTTACACACTTTAGACACACCAAACACACTTACCTTTGCACTCATGCACCCATCACTCACCTGAGCGCCGACATCGCAACCCCTCCAACTCCTTCAACCCGACGGCCCGCCTGCTCTACCTGGCGTGGTTTGGAGCCGTCGGGAAACCCACACGAAACCCCTCAAAATAAGGATTAGGCTAAAAACTACCTGTTAACAGGCAGTTAATTGGCACTAATCCCTTCCCGCCTGGTTTCGGCAGGTCCCAGTGCGGGGCGGGTACTTGCCGCCCCTGAAACTTACGTGGAGCAGAGTTTTGGGCAGGATGGTGTCGGGACCCCCAAATTCGGGATTTCCCCCCCCCACATGCCTGAAACCCCGCCTGACGGCTCCCCGAAAATCTAGCCCATAGAATCTGCAGAGGGATATAGACAGGCTAAGTGAGTGGGCAAACATTTGGCAGATGCAGTATAATGTGGGAAAGTGCGAGGTTATCCACTTTGGCAGGAAAAATAAAAAAGCAAATTATTATTTAAATGGAGAGAGATTACAAAATGCTACAGTTCAGCGGGACCTTGTGCATGAAACACAAAAAGTTAGCATGCAGAAACATAGAAACATAGAAAATAGGAGTAGGCCATTCGGCCCCTCAAGCCTGCTCCGCCATTCAATGTGATCATGGCTGATCATCCAAATTCAGTACCCGGTCCCCGCTTTCTCCCCATACCCCTTGATCCCTTTAGCCTTAAGAAATATATCCAACTCCTTCTTGAATATATTTAATGAATTGGCCTCTACTGCCTTCTGTGATAGATAATTCCACAGGTTCACCACTCTCTGGGTGAAGAAATTCCTCCTCATTTCTGTCCTAAATGGCCTACCCCTTATCCTTAGACTGTGACCCCTGGTTCTGGACTCCCCGACCATCGGGAACATCCTTCTTGCATCTAGTCTGTCCAGTCCTGTCAGAATTTTATAAGTTTCAATGAGATCCCCTCTCATTCTTCTAAACTCCAGCGAGTACAAGTCCAATCGACCCAATCTCTCCTCGTGTACAGCAAGTAATCAAAAAGGCAAATAGAATGTTGGCCTTTATTTCAAGGGGTTGGAGTATAAAAGCGGGGAAGTCCTGCTACAACTGTACAGGGTATTGGCGAGACCACACCTTGAGTACTGTGTACGGTTTTGGTCCCCTTATTTAAGGATATACTTGCATTGGAGGCAGTTCAGAGATGATTCACTAGGTTAATTCCAGAGATGCGGGGGTTGACTTATGAGGAAAGGTTGAGCAGGCTGGGCCTATACTCATTGGAATTTAGAAGAATGAGAGGTGATCTTATTGAAACATATAAGATACTGAGGGGGCACGACAAGGTAGATGCAGAGAGGATGTTTCCCCTCGTGGGGAATTCTAGAACGTGGGGGCACAATTTTAGAATAAAAGATTGCCCTTTTAGAACTGAGATGAGGAGGAATTTCTTCTCTCAGAGGGTCGTAAATCTGTGGAATTCTCTGCCCCAGAGAGTTGTGGAGGCTGGGTCATTAAATACATTTAAGGTGGAGAGAGACACATTTTTGCAAGATAAGGGAATGAATGGTTATGGGGAACGGGCAGGGAAGTGGCTTTGAGCCCAAGATCAGCCATGATCTTATTGAATGGCGGAGCAGGCTCGAGGGGAAAAGTGGCCTATTCCTGCTCCTATTTCTTATGTACTTATCTGCCACATACAGGCCCATTTCCCCCATCACATCTAGATCAGATATTTTTCTTTGCCTGTAAGGTTCTGACACCAGCACAGATCTTCATGTCATCTGCAAACGTGCGGACAAGTTAGACACGTTGCACTATGCCTGGTTTAAAACACCTTTAACTAAAAATTGTTTTATTTCTGGTCAGAATCAAGTTGCCTCTCTTCCCAGTCTGCTCTGTTGGAATTACAGTAAGTGTTCCTATAGTACATCATCTCTTAACAACTTTCAATCAAGACATTACCATGCCAAGTCATTTGTCCCATTCAAAGAGCTACTCTGGCAATAAACCAGACATTTCAACTGAGCAAACATGCTGACTTTTAATGAAGATGACAACTCCATTTTTGAATTTTGCATTTCAAATGAAGCAAAAGCAAGAGAAACTTTTTTTAAAATTCATTCTTGGGATGTGGGCGTTGCTGGCAAGGCCAGCATTTATTGCCCATTGCTAATTGCCCTCGAGAAGGTGGTGGTGAGCCGCCTTCTTGAACCGCTGCAGTCCATGTGGTGAAGGTACTCCCACAGTGCTGTTAGGGAGGGAGTTCCACGATTTTAACCCAGCAACGATGAAGGAATGACGATATATTTCCAAGTCAGGACAGTGCATGACTTGGAAGTGAACTTGCAGGTGGTGGTGTTCCCATGCGTCTGTCCTTCTAGGTGGTAGAGGTCGCGGGTTTGGGAGGTACTGTCAAAGAAGCCTTGGCGAGTTGCTGCAGGGCATCTTGTAGATGGTACACACTGCAGCCACGGTGCGCAGGTGGTGGAGGGAGTGAATGTTTAAGGTGATGGATGAACATAAATTCTAAAATGTCACTGTAATTTCTTATTTTGGTATTATGTTAGCTACTTCCAACAATCTCATACATATGTTAGTACATCAAAATTATAGTCTGCAGAAATTATAACTGAAACTGGCTCAATCATATGCTATAACAAACATTTTTTACATGGGTGTGTTGACATACATGTTTCTGATTGTGTGCTTGTGGAAGCCGAGACCATGGGCAGAATTTTCCAGGTTGGTAGCGGGTGCGATCAGTGGCGGGTCAGGCGGGAAAGTTGTTATTTTTGACAGCAAGTTGGGAACCCGCTGTCATCCCACCCCCTCGTGCCTTTCCCATGGGCGCATTTGCCGGTGCGGCAGCGACCCGACCAGCAGAGGTGGGTGACCTAATTGAAATCATCATCAGGTAATTTACATGCACTTAAGAGCCTTTTCCCCCCTATATTTTAAATTTCCCTGCATGGCCATGGGGACCACACAGCTCGGAAAGCACGCCTGTCAACCTGAGGCGGGAGTTCCAAGGCCATTGCTCCAGCTGATTACTTGACACCATTAAATGTACAGTAAAAGCTCCCACCTGACAGATGGTCACTTCCCTCAGGCAGAAGCTGGTGCTCAGTCCATTTCCAGCACAGATTCTGCAGGCTGCAAGTCTTTTCAACAAAGTCTCCATCCAGTGTCACCTCACTGGAAGAACTCTTTCACCATTGACAGAATGCTTCTGTCATCTATACTTCACCTGCTATCTATTCCATCAAAATGGGTGCCCTTTATACTGTCTCACCTTGGTCCTTAGAATCAGACCACGATGAGCCCCAACACCAGCAGCACCAACAACATCAATCTTCTCGGCAATCACCCATTGCTGCACAGGACAGAGGGCATCAGCACCCAAGCACATTGCTGTCCTGAAGGCCAGGGATGGTCTCATCATGACCAGATTTAGTTAACTTTACGCTGTACACCCATATGGCTGCCACATGATGTGCCAGATTGGCACCACCCCACACCAACACCATAAAGCAACCCTACAATACCCAAGCCATTCCTTTCACGCTCATCACCATTGTGGGGGGTACCGTTATGTCTCACCATTCACTGCAACTCACTAAGCCATTTCCAAAGGTGCACACAAATCTCTCCAAGATCGGTAAGTGTTGAAAACGAAGATTTTTATGTCCGACACCACAGTAAAAGAAACTTTACATAAACATTGGATAAAACACCCAAGTGGCTACCCTTGTGTGTTGTTAGTTGGTATGAATGCACGAGGATGAGGGTGAGTGTGAGGGGTGGCTAGTGAGATGGGGATGTGATAATGTAGATAGAGGGGGATGGGTGGAGGTGCAAGGTAAGTTGGTGTGAGTAAGGATGTGCAGGAGTAGGGTTGGGAAGGCAGAGTGATGGGGATGTGATGAGAGGCACAGCAGGATGAAGTTAAGTGTGGCTTTGTACTAACGTTTCCTGATCTACTGAGATTATTGAAACGTTTGTGGCACTGCACCTGGGTCCTCCTGACCACATCCCTGCTTGTGACCTCCTCTGCAATCTGCAACCAGGCTGTTTTGGTCTCCTGGGGAGGTCTCTTCCGCCCATCAGAAGGGAAGAGGACCTCCCTGCATGCTCTGACTCCTTCCGTAAGCATAGGGAGGGAGTCATCGGAGAACCTGGGTGCAGTCCTTTGCCTCGGTGCGTCATTGTCAGTGTTTGCAGCATTCCAATGTTGTAGAACACTGACAGCATTATGTTAGATTAAACATCGAATCTAATGTGGCCACGGTCCCTTTAAAGATCCCGGCTGAAAACGCGTCATGAGTGACGTCACCAGACCCGCTCCATTTAATTGTGCTGGGCAGGCTCAATAGGCCCTATTAACATAAGTTCGTTTTCAGCAGCAGGATGGAGCCAGCAGCAGGTTCGCGACCCGCCGTGGCCACCAACCGCACCAGACCCGTCGAGGTGGGCAAAATTCCAACCCATCTGATTAAGGTCACATCAACAGTGGGCTGAACATTTACATCATGGTTTCTTTGCTTGGCATAAATTGAAGTATTATTGTATCTCACATAGGACCAGGGAAAAAATTCCATGGGATGGACATGTGTTGCTCTCTTCAGAGCAATCTCTCTGCATCATCATTAAAGTAATTACCAAAATAAAGCTTAGAATTCTCTCATTAGACAAACACAAAGTCATCTTTCTGAACAAGGCACAAATTGTACAATTTTGTTCTTTTTCTTTAACCCCCCCCCCCTCCAGAATGAATGGTGATTTAGTGGTACACCTTTTATCAAACTGAAGCAGATTGGAAAGGTAAGCAATTGGGTGGGGCCTGTAATTCCCTGCATGGCGAGTTCTTGACATCGAGTAGGTAATCAGAGGGTGGGGACAAGTGGAGGCCAGGGAGCTTATAAGGAATATGTAAAAATAAGTGAAGCAGACATTGAGGGAGGTGGCTGTGAATACAAAATATAGGTCAAACAGTGAAATTTGGCTAGATGTTGCTGGCACCGAGAGGGCAGTGTAATAGTTAGGCAAAGGTGTGATATATGGATGACACTGTGGGAGAGGGAACAGTTGGGACCTTGGAGCAGGTCATCCTGAGCAGCCAGGAAATGCATAGGCTAATTTCTACCAATCTTTTGAAGATTAAAAAAAATGATTTTTTACCTTGAGTCATAACAAAAACAAATGGAGAAGGTGAAAGAAATATATGGCAGTAAATGGGAATAACAAGAGTCTAAGAAAGAAACTGAAATAGCTGGGAGAAGATAAAAAAAAGTTTGTTCCTGTAGGTTGTACAAGAACAACTTTCATTCCATTTCCAGGGAAACTGGTTTAAAATCGTAGGATCCTGAATCAATCCCATATAATTGTACTAATTGCACAGAATTATTTTTAACCTAACACCAAGATTATATTTTTGTCTGACTATCATATTACGGTAGTGTGCCATGCTTAAACACAGCAACTGCAGATAAATATAGTTTCTAAATAAGAAATCTTAACACTTCAATGTTCACACGTCTCAACATATAGTGGTAGAAAGGAGCCTTTGTTTATATCTGGCATTGGGTCAAGATGGTTTGTGTTTTCCCAGCCATACTTTGGCAAAGACCCAGGTTGACAAAAGAAAGTTTCTCTGGAAATTATTTTGTATAGATCACTCAAATCCAATCTACACAAGTCCTCTCCACAAAATGCAGTCTAAAAGTGGCATAAGCAAGACTACTTCTTACTGTACATATTACAATGCTTCTGACTAGCAAAGCTGTCAGTTTCAAATTGTATGTATTCAATACAATGTAACAACTTGCATTTTTATAGCACTGTTAACTTGGAAAACCTCTCAAGATACAAAAGAAAGCTGGAGTATTGTGTCCAATTCTGGGCACCACACTTTAGGAAAGATGTCAAGGCATTGGAGAGGGTGCAGAGATTTACATAGAATATACAGCACAAACAGGCTATTCAGCCCAACCAGTCTATGCCGGCGTTTATGCTCCACTCGAGCCTCCTCCCCATCCTTCCTCATCTAACTCTATCAGCATCACCCTCTATTCCCTTCTCCCTTACATGCTTATCCAGCCTCCCCTTAAATGCATCTATAATATTCGCCTCAACAACTCCCTGTGGTAGCAAGTTCCACATTCCCACCACTCTGGGTAAAGAAGTTTCTTCTGAATTCCCTATTGGATTTCTTGGTGACTACATTATATTGATGGCCTCTAGTTATGCTCTTCCCCACAAGTGGAAACACTCTCTGTGTAACCACTCTATCAAAACCTTTCAGAATTTTAAAGACCTCTATTAGGTCACCCCACAGCCTTCTCTTTTCAAGAGAAAAGAGACCCAGCCTGTTCATTCTTTCCTGAAAGGTAAAACCTCACATTTCTGGTATCATTAGCAAAATACTGCGGATGCTGGAAATCCAAAATAACAACAGAAAATGCTGGAAAAACTCAGCAGGCCAGGCAACATCTGTGGAGAGAGAAATAGAGTCAATGTTTCGAGTCAAACTCTTTGTCAAGACTGTCTATTATGTGGGTGTACCTTCACCACATAGACTGCAGTGGTTCAAGAAAGCAGCTCGCCACCACTTAAGGGCAATTAGGGATGGGCAATAAATGCTGGCCTTGACAGCGACGCCCACATCCCGTAAACACATTTTAAAAAACGTGGCACCGTATCGAAGGCCTTTTGGAAATCTAGATAAATTACATCTACTGCATTACCCAAGTCTACTCTCACTGTTACCTCTTCAATGAATTCAATGAGGTTGGTCAAGCAAGACTACCTTTTGAAATCCATGCTGATTATTCATTATTATATTTTTCTTTTCTAGATTCTTTTTATTTTCTCCTTCAGTAGGGATTGTATTATTTTTCATACCACCGATGCTAAGCTGGCTGGTCTATGGTTCCCTGGACATGTTCAATCCCCCTTCTTAAATATAGGTATATCATTAGCTATCCATCAGTCCTCTGATGAATTATTAAACATGCGTAATAGTGCCTCTGCTATCTCTTCTCTGGATTCTTTTAAAATGTGCAGATGCAATCCCTCTGGACCAGGGGTTTTATCCTCTTGAGTTTGATTTGTCTAATATTTCTCTTTTTATTTTAAATGCAGTTATATGGTTTCTAATCGCATCTTCCGATGTCATGTCCACCTGATCTGCCTCCCTGGTAAATACTGAAGCAAAGTAATTATTTAATGTTTGCCATTTCACTATCGCTGGCTGTGATTTTATCCTGTCCATCCCTTAGGTGGTCCTATTTCCATCCCGACTTTCCTTTTTTTAAATTTATGTGCCTGTAGGATATTTTATTGTTTTATGTTCCTTGATAATTGAATTTCATAGTTCCACTTTACCTTCCTAATTGTGATTGAGGAGTTCTTGTAATCTCTTTGTACTCTCCCTTGTCATGCTCTCCCCTGCTGTCCACGTACTTAGTGTATGCCTCTTTCCTTACCCTCAATTTTTCCCTTACGTCTTTAATGATCCAGTGTCTCATTAGTGTTGAGTTTTTTTTTTAGTGGAATATATTTTACCTGGACTCTGTTTAACATAGTTTTAAATGTTTCCCATTGCTGTTCTATATCATTGCCAATATTGTTGTCCATTTTATTTTCCCAAGTTCTGTTCTCAGTCCATCAAAATCAGCTTTTCTCCAATCTATTACCCTGGTCCTTCTCAATTATTATCTTAAAGCGTATTATATTATGGTAGCTATTGCCTAGCTGTTCCCCTACTTTTACTTCTCTTATCTGCACTGGTTCATTCCCCATTGCTAGATCCAGTAGCAAATTCTCCCTTGTTGGGCTTCTTACATACTGGATTAGAAAGGAGTCCTGTACACATTCCCATATCCCCTTTACCTACCTCTTCTGGCCAATTAATTTTGGGGTAGTTGAAATTCCCCCATGATTATTATTCTATGTTTTTTAAATCATTTCCCTAATTTGTTTACATATTTCTTCCTCCATCTCCCTTCCACTATTAGGTGGTCTGTAGACTACCTCTATTAGTGTGATTGGTCCTTTATTGTCTTTTATCTCTAGCCACACAGATTCTATTTCTGTTTTACTGATGGCTGTCACTTTTTTCTACGGCCTTGTTATCTCCAATAAGTATAGCTACTCCACCTCCCCCTTTTCCTTCTCTACCTTTTCTAAATATGTTATACCCGGCAATGTTTAATTCCCAGTCCTGATTTTTTCTGTAACCAAGTCTCAGTAATCCCTACTATATCTGGTTCCTCGTAACGTATTATTGCCTCCACTTCCCCTGTATTTATTACGGACATTGTGTGCAATACTGTACAGACATTTTAGCTCATTTTTAATAGTTCCTCTCACTTTATTTTTATACCAGAATCATAGAATGATACACAAGAACATAAGAAATAAGAGGTCGGTCATACGGCCCCTCGAACCTGCTCCGCCATTCAATAAAATCATGGCTGATCATCGACCTCAACTCCACTTTCCTGCCCGATCTCCATATCCCTTGATTCTCCTAGAGTCCAAAAATATCTATCTCAGCCTTGAATATACTCAAAGACTCAGCATTCACAGCCCTCTGGGGCAGAGAATTCCAAAGATTCACAACCCTCTGAGTGAAGAAATTCCTCCTCATCTCAGTCTTAAATGGCCTACCCCTTATCCCGAAACAATGTCCCCTAGTTCTAGACACTCCAGCCAGGGGAAACAACCTCTCAGCATCTACCCTGTCAATCCCCTTCAGAATCTTGTATGTTTCAATGAGATCACCTCTCATTCTTCTAAACTCCAGAGAGTATAGGCCTATTCTACACAATCTCTCATTATAGGACAGTGCTCTCATCCCAGGAATCAATCTAGTGAACCTTCGTTGCACCGCCTTCAAGGCAAGTATATCCTTCCTCAGATAAGGAGACCAAAACTGTGCACAGTACTCCAGGTATGGTCTCACCAAGGCCCTGTACAATTGTAGCAAGACTTCCTTACTCTTATACTCCAAACCCCTTGCAATAAAGGCCAACGTGCCATTTGCCTTCCTTATTGCTTGCTGTGCCTGCATGCTAGCTTTGTTTCTTGCACGAGGACACCCAAATCTCTCTGAACACCAACATTTAAAGCACATAAAGGAGGCTATTTGGCCCATCATACCTGTGCCAGCTCTTTGGAAGAGCTATCCAATTAGTCCCACACCCCAGCTCCTTCCCCGGAGCCCTGCAAATTTTTCCCTTTCACGTATTTATCCAATTTGAAGGTTGCTATTGAATCTTCCACCACTTTTTCAGGCAACGCATTCCAGATCATAATACACTGCGTAAATTCCCCCCCCTCATCTCCTCTGGTTCTTTTGCCAATTGTCTTAAATCTGTGTCCTCTGCTTACCGACCCTTTTGTCACTGGAAACGGTTTCTCGTTATTTACTTTATCAAAACCCTTCAGGATTTTGAACACTTATTAAATCTCCTCTTAACCTTCTCTGCTCTAAGGAGAGGCCTAGTTTCTCTGTGTAACTGAAGTCCCTCGTCCATTCTATTAAATCTCCTCCGTGTCCTCTCCAATGCCTTGACACCCTTCCTAAAGTGTGGTGGCCAGAATTGGCTACAATACTCCATCTGGGGCCTAACCAGTGTTTTATAAAGGTTATAAGCATAACTTCTTTGCTTTTGAACTCTATGCCTCTATTTATAAAGCCAAGAATCCTGTAGGCTTTTTAACAGCCTTCTCAACTTGTCTTGCCACCTTCAAAGACTTGAGTATACACTGATCTCTGGGGACCACTGTATACCTCCCTCCAGTCTGAAAAACAACTTTTCACCACTACTCCCTGCTTTCTGTCCCTTAGCCAGTTTTGTATCCACGCTGCCACTGGCCCTTTAATCCCATAGGCTTCAATTTTGCTAACTATAAATGCCATAACAAATTTTAATGGTAGCTGTTACAATTCATTTTATGTGGTATTTTATCAAACACCTTTTGAAAGTCCATATACGTATCAACCACAGTACCCGCATCAACCCTCTCCGTTACTTCATGAAAGAACAGAAGCAAGTTAGTCGAACACAATACCAGGGATGAAGGACTTTAGTTATACGAACATACGAATTAGGAGCAGGAGTAGGCTACTCGAGCCTGCTCCGCCATTCAATAAGATCATGGCTGATCTGTTTACTCACATTCGCATCTACCCCTGATAACCTTTCACCCCTTGCTCATCAAGAATCTATCTACCTCTGCCTTAAAAATATTCAAAGACTCTGCTTCCACCGCCCTCTGAGGAAGAGTTCCAAAGACTCACGACCCTCTGAGAAAACATTTCTCCTCATCTGTCTTAATTGGACAACCCCTTATTTTTAAACAGTGGACCCTAGTTCTAGATTCTCCCACAAGAGGAAACATCCTCTCCACATCTACCCTGTCAAGACCTCAGGATCTTATATGTTTCAATCAAGTCACCTCTTACTCTTCTAAACTCCAGCAGATACAAGCTTAGCCTGTCCAACCTTTCCTCACAAGACAACCCACCCATTCCAGGTATTAGTCTAGTAAACCTTCTCTGAACTGCTTCCAACACATTTACATCCTTCCTTAAATGAGACCAATATTGTACACAGTACTCCAGATGTGGTCTCACCAATGCCCTGTATAACTGAAGCATAATCTCCCTACTTTTGTATCCAATTCCCCTCACAATAAACGATAACATTCTATTAGCTTTCCTAATTACTTGCTGTACCTGCAAACTAACCTTTTGCAATTTATGTACTAGGACACCCAGATCCCTCTGCATCTCAGAGCTCTGCAATCGCTCACCATTTAGATATGCTTTTTTTATTCTTCCTGCCAAAATGGACAATTTCACATTTTCCCACATTATACTTCATTTGCCAGATCTTTGCCCACTCACTTAACCCATCTATATCCCTTTGTAGCCTCCTTATGTCCTCTTCACAATTTACTTTCCTACCTATCTTTGTGTCATCAGCAAATTTAACAACCATACCTTCGGTCCCTTCATCCAAGTCATTTATATAAATTGTAAAAAGTTGAGGCCCCAGCACTGATCCCTGTGGCACACCACTCGTTACATCTTGCCAACCAGAAAATGACCCATTTATGCCTAATCTGTTTCCTGTTAGCTAGCCAATCTTTTATCCATGCCAATGTTACCCCCTACACCATGAGCTTTTATTTTCTGCAATAACCTTTGATGTGGCAACTTATCAAATGTCTTCTGGAAATCTAAGTACAGTACATCCACCGGTTCCCCTTAATCCACAGCACGTTACTTCCTCAAAGAACTCCAATAAATTGGTTAAACATGATTTCCCTTTCACAAAACCATGTTGACTCTGCCTGATTACCGTGAACTTTTCTAAATGCCCTGCTAGAACATCTTTAGTAATAGCTTCTAACATCTTCCCTATGACAGATGTTAAGCTAACTGGCCTGTAGTTTCCTGCTTTCTGTCTCCCTCCCTTTTTGAATAAAGGAGTTACGTTCGCTATTTTCCAATCTAATGGAACCTTCCCCGAATCTAGGGAATTTTGGAAAATTAAAACCAATGCATCAACTATCTTACAAGCCACTTCTTTTAAGACTCTAGGATGAAGTCCATCAGAACCCGGGGACTTGTCAGCCGCAGCTCCACTTCCCTGATGATTGTAATTTTCTTGAGTTCCTCCCTCCCTTCCATTTCCTGATTTACAGCTATTTCTGGGATGTTACTTGTATCCTCTATAGTGAAGACCGATGCAAAATACCTGTCCAATTCAAGTGCCATCTCATTTTCCATTATTAATTCCCCAGACTTACTTTCTATAGGACCAACACTCACTTTGTCATTAAATATCTATAGAAACTCTTACTGTTTTTATATTTCTAGCTGGCTTTCTCTCATACTCTTAATTTTTCTCTCATTAATCTTTTAGTCATTCTTTGCTGTTTTTTATATTCTGTCCAATCTTCTGACCTGCCACCCATCTTTGCGCAATTATATGCTTTTTCTTTAAGTTTGATAATATCTTTAACTTTTTTAGTTAACTACAGATGGTGGGTCCTCCCTTTGGAATTTTTCTTTCGTGTTGGAATGTATATATTGTGTATTCTGAAATATCCCCTTAAATGTCTGCCACTGCAACTCTATTGACTGATCCCTTAACCTAATTTGCCAGTTCACTTTAGCTAGCTTTGCTTTCATGCCCTCATAATTGCCCTTATTTAAGTTTAAAATACTAGTCTTGGACCCACTCTTCTCTCCCTCAAACTGAATGTAAAATTCAATCATATTATATGATCGCTGGTACCTAGGGGCGCCTTCACTAGGAGGTCATTAATTAATCCTATCTCGTTGCACAATACCAGGTCTAGTATAGCCTGCTCTCTAGTTGGCTGCAGAATGTGTTCTAAGAAACTATCCCAAAAACATTCTATGAACTCATCTAGGCTACCTTTGCCCATCTGGTTTTTCCAGTCTATATGTAGATTAAAATCCCCCATGATTATTGCCGTACCTTTCTGACAAGCTCCCATTATTTCTTCCTTTATACTCCATCCTACCATGTGGTTACTGTTAGGGGGCCTATACACCACTCCCACAAGTGACTTCTTGCCTTTATCATTTCTCATCTCTACCCAAACCGCTTCGACATCCTGGTTTCCTGAACTTATCATCCCTCTCTATTGTGCGAAAACCATCATTAATTAACAGAGCCACCCCTCCACCTTTTCCTACCTTCCTAAATGTCATGTACCCTTCAATATTCAGGTCCCATTCCAAGTCATCCTGCAGCCATGTTTCTGTAATGGCTATCAGATTGTACTTATTTATTTCTATTTGCGCTATCAGTTCATCCGTTTTGTTTCAAATGGTACGTGCATTCAGATGCAGAGCCTTTAGTTTTGTCCTTTTATTATTTTTGTAACCTCTAGCCTTATCTGTTGATTTACTCTTAGATTTGTACTCTCTATCCCTTCCGGTCATGGTCTGTTTATCATTTCCCATATTAATAACTTTCTCTCTTGCCTTGTTTCTACTCCTTGATTTACATCTTCCCAAATTTGATCCTTTGCCCCCACTATTTAGTTTAAAGCCCTTAAAACATCTGGAAAGACTAGAGAAGTTGGGATTGTTGGATAGCTCTTTTAAAGAGCTGATATAGGCACGATGAGCCAAGTGGCATCCTCCTGTGCTGTAGGATTCTAACCTGAATAGATCATCATTGCAATAAAGCAAAACAGCATCCTTCCTAAATTTATATACTTATGAAAGCATTTACTCTTGCTGCAGCAGACACTAGCAGTCCTCCAGCACCATGCCCATGGTTCTAGCAAACGAGTGGTAGCTTACCATTGTGACCATGACGGAGGTAGTATAACCAAGCCTTCACACATGTGCATTGAAAAGCAAAAGTCACTGAACACCAGACCAGGAACCATTCGTTTATCAGGGGCACCAAGGCACACCCATGTTATTTTATTGTGGGCTTGGGCCCTTCACTTAGTGCTTTCTTTAAAAAAAAAATGAAACCCTACAGGTCAGTTAGATCAGCACATATTACTTGGTTGCAGTTGAACACTCATCAGTTAATGGCTATACGGAAACACTTTTGCCATCCAGCAGTGAAGTCACTGCCGACACTAGCAGATCTCCCATGCCGTTGCTCCCAGGTAGTCTGGGGAGATACGGCTAACCCAGCCTCTCCCTTTAAGGTTACTATTCAAGTATTCCCTGCAGAAAGTGGTCTAAATAGGCAACTCAGGTAATTATAGCTGCTTGCAAATTTCTGGATGTCAAAAGGCAATTGTAAGCGTTTGAAAATTTCTGGCTGCAATTCAGAAGAACCCACTGTGAATTTTCTCTCAACAACTTGTATTTATATAGTGCATTTAACATAGTAAAATGTCCCACGGCGTTGCACAGGAGTATTTTAAGACAAACTGCATCTCACATACTAGATACAAGATCACAGATGTTTTCAGATAGTGAATCATAGAATAGTACCACAGAAAGAGGCCATTCGGCCCATCAAATCTGCACTGGCTCTTTTGAAGAACAATCCAGTTAGTCCCATTCCCCCGCAAATTTTTCTCCTTCAAGTATTTATCCAACCTCTTTTGAAAGCTACTACTGAATCTAAATCTGCCACCTTCCAAATCCAAACCACTCATTGCAAAGAAGTTTTTCCTCATGTTGCCTCTGGTTCTTTTGCCAAATCACCTTAATTTTGCGCCCTCTCATTATTGACCCTTCAGCCATTGGTAACAGTTTCTCTATCTAACCCCTTCATGATTTTAAACACCACTATCAAATCTCCTCTTAACCTTCTCTGTTCTAAGGAGAACCCCAGCTTCTCCAGTCTATCCACATAACTGCAATCCCTCATCCCTAGAATCATTTGAATAAATCTCCTCTGCAACTTCTCCAGCCTTCACATCCTTCCTAAAGTGCGGAGCCCAAAATGGACACAATACTCCAGCTGGGGCCAAACTAGTGTTTTAGTCAGGTTTAGCATAACTTCCAGACTTTTGTACTTTATGCCTCTATTTATAAAGCCCAGGATCCCATATGCTTTATTAACCTGTCCTGTCACCTTCAAAGATTTGTGCACAAGCAACCCCATGGTCTCTCACTTCTTGCACCCCCATTAAAATTGTACCATTTAGCAAGTCTGGTCTCTCCTCATTCTTCCCACCAAAATAAAGATAAGATTTCTGTAAGAATGAGAGAATACATATGTGATTAGCCGTTTCCATATAAAACTTTCCAAGATGCAAGCCAGTTGCGCACATTCATTGCAAAGTTAACAGGATCAAAATCACACAATGGAGCAGTGCATACTTTCGACGACTTAATTAAGAGGCAAAAGCCTAAGCACATCCATTGCAGGCTTCATTACACAGGACAGAATCATTTGATTTTAAACATTATCTACTTACATAACACACACATTTGAAATATGAATCATGCCATTCTTTGTGTTTGTCACTTATAAAAAATTGTTGCAACTGCCCAACGTACTGTGCCAACATAGATACACACACAGGAAATCACACAAAACCAGACGATTTAGACCACTTTACTATTTATTGTCAATTTATGTACAGCTGTGCTTTAAATCCTTGATGGGTACAGCATCTGGAAAAGAAAAAATGACAAGAAACTTAAGACGAATATATAAAATAAACACTTACAAACAGCTTAACGCTTCCATCAAATGAGTCACAACAAATTGAAGCTGTGCTTACACGGAGAAACATACACTTGCCTAACTACTGCTTTATTCAGGGCCATCACTGGACATTTTATTTAAATATGTAATACAAATAAAAACAAAGCAAATACTGGATTTCCATGTTTTGCAATTTCTGTCTGCTTTGAGCAATTGAGGACAGGTTGACTAGAGCAGACAAGCCCCCCAAGTCAGAATTCATTTATCAACGATTGCCTCAACTGCCCACTACAGCACAAGCAGAATGCAATAGATACTGCTAGTTTGCTTCCAAAATATTGTATTTACGAAGAACGCCAAACTTAGCTGGACCAGAAGTGGCTTTGTAGTATCCAGAGAGCACAATTATGAGCTCACTTAAGAAACTTGTCAAAATACTAATATTTCTAGAACCTGAACACCAGTCAGCAACACAGTCAGCCTTGACAAATATTATTCCACTGTATTATTTTCGTAGTCTGTCGCTGGGAGAACCAGACTGGACAGCTCAACGTTGTGGAAAATATCTGAGGCAACATACCCATTTCAACTATATGATGTGCTCCAAGTAAATCCAAATACTACAGACTACTGATTGTTACAACCCACGAGTCACTTTAATCAGGACTTTAAAATAGCATAATATAGCTTTAAGTCAGTAAAAACATAAGAAATAAGAGCAGGAGCAGGCCATATGGCCCCTCGAGCATTCTCCGCCATTCAATAAGATCATGGCTGATCATCGACCTCAACTCCTTTCCTGCCCGATCTCCATATCCCTCGATTCCCCTAGAGTCCAAAAATCTATCTATCTCAGCCTTGAATATACTCAAAGACTCAGCATGCACAGCCCTCTGGGGCAGAGAATTCCAAAGATTCACAACCCCGAGTGAAGAAATTCCTCCTCATCTCAGTCTTAAATGGCCTACCCCTTATCCTGAGACTATGCCCCCTAGTTCTAGACACTCCAGCCAGGGGAAACAACCTCTCAGCATCTACCCTGTCAATCCCCTTCAGAATCTTGTATGTTTCAATGAGATCACCTCTCATTCTTCTAAACTCGAGAGTATAGGCCCATTCTACACAACCTATCATAGGACAGCCCCCTCATCCCAAGAATCAATCTAGTGAACCTTTGTTGCACCGCCTCCAAGACAAGTACATGAAACTTTGTGCTATCCGGCACCGAGCTGTTGCCGTTCCCTCAAAACTGCCAGACACACCAGCGTTAATGTTGAAGCATACGGAGCTTTTCATCTCCGTATCTGACAACAAACACTGTTGCTTAGCAACAGCTTCTAAACAGTCGGCCCGTACCTTGGAAGCGTCTCTGTAGCTTAGCAACAGCTTCAGAGACTTTCCAGAGCCTGACTGTTGAAAAAAAAAGCCACGAGAAGAAAAAAAACCTAACGAAACGGCTCCTGATTTTTGCCGGTGGCTCGAGCTTGCCTCCGGATAACACAGTTTCCTGTATATCCTTCCTTAGATAAGGAGACCAAAACTGCGCACAGTACTCCAGGTGTGGTCTCACCAAGGCCCTGTACAATTGTAGCAAGACTTCCTTACTCATATACTCCAACCCCCTTGCAATAAAGGCCAACATGCCATTTGCCTTCCTTATTGCTTGCTGTACCTGCATGCTAGCTTTGTGTTTCTTGCATGAGGACACCCAAATCTCTCAACACCAACATTTGAAAGTTTCTCACCATTTAAAAAATATTGTTTTTCTATTCTTCTTACCAAAGTGAATAACCTCACATTTCCCTACATTATACTCCATCTGCCACCTTACTGCCCACTCACTTAGTCTATGTATATCCCTTTGCAGACACCGTGTTCTCCTCACAGCTTACTGTCCCACCTAGCTTTGTATCATCAGCAAACTTGGATACATTACACTCGGTCCCTTCATCTAGGTCATTAATATAGATTGCAAATAGCTGAGGGCCCAGCACTGATCATTGCAGCACCCCACTAGTTACAGCCTGCCAACCTGAAAAAGATGTTTACCCCTACTCTCTGTTTTCTGTCCGTTAACCAATCCTCTATCCATGCTACTATATTACCCCCAACCCCATGAGCCCTAATCTTGTGTAATAACCTTTAATGTGGCACCTTATCGAATGCCTTTTGGAAATCCAAGTAGACTACATCCACTGGGTCCCCTTTATCTACCCTGCTAGTTACATCCTCAAAAAACTCTAAATAAATTTATCAAACACGATTTCCCTTTCATAAAACCATGTTGACTCTGCCTAATCATGCTATGATTTTCTAAGTGACTTGATACCACTTCCTTAACAATGGATTCCAGCATTTTCCTGACGACTAATGTCAGGCTAACTGGCCCGTAGTTTTCGGTTTTTTTCTCCCCCTCCTTTCTTGAATAGCGATGTTACATTTGCGACCTTCCAATCCGCTGGGACCATTCTAGAATCTAGGGCGTTTTGGAAAATCAAAACCAATGCATCCACTATCTCTTCAGCCACCTCTTCCAGAACCCTAGGATGTAGGCCGTCAGGTCCAGGGGATTTGTCAGCTTTTAGTCCCATTAGTTTCTCTAGTACTTTTTCTCTACTTATATTAATTACGTTAAGTTCCTCACCCTCATTAGGCCCTTGGTTACCCACCATTTTTGGTATGCTTTGTGTGTCTTCTACTGTGAAGACAGATACAAAATATTTAACGTTTCTGCCATTTCCTTATTCCCCATAATAATTTCTCCTGTCTCAGCCTCTAAGGGACCAATGTTTACTTTTGCTACTCTTTTCTTTTTTACACACTTGTAGAAACTCTTACAATCTGCTTTTATACTTCTTGCTAGTTTTCTCTCATTTTTTCCCCTTATTAATTTTTTGGTCAATCTTTGCTGGTTTCTGAAACTCTCCCAATGCTCAGGTTTACTATTATTCTTTGCAACATTATAAGCTTCTTCTTTCAATCTAATGCGATCCATAACTTCTTAGCCACGGTTGGATCACTTTTCCCATGGAGTTTTTGTTTCTGAATGGAATGTATTTTTGTTGAGAATTATGAAATACAGGAAACTCTTTGGTATCCAGCACCGACTGGACCGGGATGGTGCCAGTTGATTAAAAATTCCGGATGACGGAAAGGGTTATCTACTGAGGCTATTTTTAACAAACAAAAAAAATCAAGAAATGTGCAGTATACAGTAATTGGGTACTCACCTACAGAATGTTGTTAAATGAATGATGGTGGAAGATGCTTGATTAAAAGTACAGTACTGCCAGTTGAGCATAATAACAGTAAAACAAAACTTATACAGTAAACAGAAAAATGGCAGATCGGAAGAGATGACTGGCAGCACGGGAGAGTCAGACTCCTGTTATTGAGGTGTTTGGACATCCGACAGCGCCAAGAGGCCGAGTAGTGGCGGTTTGGAGAACTACCCCCACTGACTAACTTGGCCACCGCGGGAGACTCGGCAACATTTCCGGTTATTGAGGTGTTGTTTTCGGAGTATGAATTTTGCCGGTGTTGGAGGAAATTTTAAAATGGCACTGTAGTGCCTGCTGAAATACTTGACATTCATTGACATTTTGCAGACACTGGCATAACAGACAGCTGACTTGATCTGCTTACACCAAACGTGTGATGTCACTTGTACAGAACAGTAATATAATTGCAAAATACTGCGGATGCTGGAAATCTGAAATAACAACAGAAAATGCTGGAAATACTCAGCAGGCCAGGCAGCATCCGTGGAGAGAGAAACAGGGTTAACGTTTCAGGTCTGGGACCCTTCATCAGAACTGGAAAAAGCTGGAGATGTAACAGATATTAAGCAGGTGCAGAGACAGGTTGTCTGCTAACGGTATAATAATATAATCAACTTGTTTTTGACAGAATGTGATTAAGGGTTGCTAAGGTATCGGATTGGCCAAAGTTAAAGGATGCTAAAGTACCAGATTGGCCATGGAATTAATGTAATATGGTATCTTTCCTGTTTTAAAATTGTGTAAAAGGAGCGCGGCTGCTATTGTAAAGCTGAGAAGCTGGCGATTGCACCAAAGGGGTGTACAGCACTTCTCCCAGAGCGCTCTGTAAATAAAAGTGTACTCGCACATTCCAGCAAGGTCCGCAGTAGTCCGAGTTTATTGCTCTATAAGTCGAAGTTGGGTATACGTCGACCCTGTATATCACTGGGTCCGTTCAGGCTCCAATTCGGTGGTAACACCGGTTAATAGAGAATTCCGGATATTTAGGTGCCGTTTAAATGAGAGTTTCCTGTATTTCTTTAAATGCTAGCCACTGCTTATCTACCACTATACCTTTTAATCTATTTTTCCAATCTATCATGCATAACAATCAACTACTGCTGAACTATTAAGCTACAGCAACCTAAACTCTGCTTGGTTAAAGCAGAATTTAGACCACTGTTTATACTGAACAGACCCCATAAACTTCTAGACCACTATGAGGATTTGATCAGTACTGGGAGACCAAATATAAAATCAGCATCTTAAAAAAAGGTCGCTTCCTGCACTCACCACACGAATCCTGTGCCCAATAGCCTTGGCGGGCAGGTTACTGCTGAACTTGGCACGGACCATGCCACTGTTTCCATGAGCACGAGTCACTTTACCCCAGATGACACGAGTCTTGTTTGGTTTACCACCAGGAGTGACAGTGTTGCTGTAAAAGGAACAAAAGAAAGTTACATTTGACCAACACAAACTACAAAGTCAACCATGTTTGTTAAATTGGAAACAAATGGAGCAAGGATCCATTATTGCAGTAATGTAATTGGGAACTAAATCCCAACTAGAAATAATACAATAGAAGCCCAGCAAATTAAGTGATTAAACAAGAAACAGTTTTGGAAGCAAGATTATAGAAAATCATTCATGATTATAGAAAAATAAATCCAAAGAATTGCTCACATACGTGCCCAAAAGTCCCTGTCAGCCGTATGAATTAGGCAATCTGGGATATTAAATTTCTGCAGAGAACACCATTGCACCAAGCAGTTCAGCTGTAATGTAACTGCACCTATAGCTACATTTTGCTCCCAAGTAAAAATGTAATCTACATATAAAACTGAAGTTGAAGCAAATACAACCCAAGCATCCGGACCACACTGACAACTATACTTGAACAGTGCAATTTTGCCGTTGAGTAAAGGTTTAGCGAGTTCAGTAACAACTTTAATAGGGTTAGATGAAGTAGGGTGGGAGGACGTGCATGTGGAGCAAAGACCAGTTGTACCAAATCTCCTGGTTCAGTGCTGTAAATTCTATGCAATTCAAAAGTAAAACACTATGTAACTTTTAAAACCATTAAAAGGTTCCTTGCTTACTTAATAACAGATGTTGTGATGAACAGAGATTCAAGATGCGATTCACAGCAAGCTTAAGACATTTGCTGGAATACAACATTTTAAACCCTGATCAAAGTTCAAAAGTCCAGTGCAATATGGGCAACAAATTCTAGTCTTCTGTCAAATCAAGAAATATTACAAGGACAGACATGCTTATGTCACTGTAAAGACAACTCACTGGAGCAACAGCTGCAGCAAACATTGAGTAGGTACCAAAGATAACCACAAAGCCTCAGCACAAGAACAACATTTACACGCATGTCAACAGTGAATTAAAACCACCTATCTCCCCAGAAATGATTGCGTAAATGAGCATTACAGATTGGTCAAAAGGAATACAGTGTACACAATTCAAAAATAGGCACTCTCACTTCTTTGCTTTGTAGACGTAGGCACATCTCTTGCCCAGGTAAAATTCTGTTTCATCACGGCAATAAACCCCCTCAATCTTCAGGAGAGCAGTATGCTCTCTTTGGTTTCGAAGGCCTCGTTTATAGCCAGTAAACACAGCTTTGCACCACAATCTGTGGAATAAAAATATACAAGTAATGACACCTTTGTCTTTCAGAACTAATTACAAGTTAAAAAGCAAAATGGTTTTTCAATACCTATAATGACAAAAGACCATCATGTCAAAGCTTTCAGATTGCCAAATTTCACAAGATTAAGATTCCGTTAAGTGTTACTACCCAAAATATTAATCTTTTCAAATGCCGGCCTGTGTATCTGCAATATTTTCTGTTTATTTCTATTGCAAAAATCCCTCCTTTTGAAAACCACAGGCCAGATCTGAAACTCTTGCTATCTCCCAGTGACCTGGTTTATATTTATTTCAATAATCTTACATTTAATCTGTCACAGTAAACAGCAACAAGGTGATCATTACATATTTCTTTATACGAAAACCCAGTGGCCAGCTTGACACATTATCAAAAAGGGGAATAAGAGCAGATGTCAGGTATAACATTTTCGCCAAAAGAATTGTGTAATTTGTCAAGGATGCCACTGAAATATTAATTCGGCAATTAGATGCTTCTTGAGATGAGAATGAGGGATGTAGTGAGAAGGTGGGTTAATATACGAAAATTGGACAGGCCCGGTAGGCTTTTTTTTGTCACTTTAAAAAAGGTACTTGCTTAATGGACAACCCGCACTGTGAGTGACTGATAAGCAATGCAGGAAAAAGGAACACGTTTCTAAGAAAACACGGCGCAGGCCTTATGTGCCTCGTACCCCACCCACCCACCCAAAAGCTTCAGATGCACCACAGGCACTGAAAGCAGGAGATCCCCGTACAGTCCGAGCGGATAGTGGATTTGAAGAAGCAGCCACAAGCCGAAGGAGGGTCTAAGACGCGGCCCGTCCATCTCTTACCTTCCAGGCATTGCGAGCGCGCGCGGGGCAGCTGAATCTGGAAGAGAGCGAGAGAGACGGTCAAACACCACCGAGTACAATCCGGTCAGTATCACAAACATCCGCCGCCACACACACTCCCCGATAACAAATAACCAAAGCACACAATCTCGTGCACTGGCCCAAGCTACTTTGAGACGCCATAACGCAAAGAACAAATGTCAAAAAGCGGTGACAAGTCAGCAGCGCTCAGCACTCACGGCCTGCCCGAGAATCCAAGATGGAGGAAGAGGCCGCGGCAAGGCACGCTGGGAAATTGCTAGGCCTATGCTGGGCGCCGCAGCTCAAACCACCAAACTACACAGGGCACTTACTTTTGAAATAATTTAATTTTACAACGGTTAAATTGAAAAAATTTGGGGGAAAAAATCACATCAAAATTTGAGCAATTTAATAGACCCAATTTGGCAACACATTTCTTCAAAGTAAAACAGCTTAAAAATCGAACATTCTTTTAAATAGACGTTTATTTAAACTAGTTATAAATCCTCTAACTCCTCAAATGTATAAATATAATTGTTTGATCAATGATGAACTTTGTGCACGCTACAGGGCAGCTTCATAGACAGCACAGCCTGCAGTGTAAGCCCCGAAGTGTTTCTATGACAACCTGTCAACAATGTATGGCAGCAGAGCACACAGGGAAGCTCTTCGTAACGTCCCCGAGACGAATACTACAGGATCAACCATAAATAATGGGACAGAAGGGTGAGTTGGTCGGCGTAAGTTGAAGGTATCTATGATGTCTCAATGGGTAAATGCACGGTCCGGTGTGGAACTCAGCCATGCACATCTCCAAGGTTTAATTCCTGGCTTGTGCTGGGATCTCAGCCATAGCAGCAATATCAGCCACTGTCTCTGCTGTTGATTCCAATCTAGTGACTCCGGCTTGAAATTGTGTCTGTGTAAAGGATTGAGCTCAGCTCCGATTCATGGGAACAGGAGTGGGCCATTCAGCCCCTCGAACTTGTTCTGCCATTCAGTTAGATCATGGCTGATCTGCATCTCAACTTCAATGCGATAACAAAATACTGCGGATGCTGGAAATCCGAAATAACAACAGAAAATGCTGGAAAAACTCAGCAGGCCAGGCAACATCCGTGGAGAGAGAAATAGAGTCAACGTTTCTGGTCGAAACCCTTCTCAACTTCAATTACCTGGCTTTGTTCCATATCCCTTGATACCTTTACCCAACAAAAATCTATCGATCTCAGTCTTGAAAATTTCAATTCACCCAACATCCACAACCTTTTCAGGGAGAGTGTTCCAGATTTCCACTACCCTTTGTGTGAAAAAATGCTTCCTGATTTCACTCCAAAATGGCCTGATCTAATTTAAGATTATGCCCTCTTGTTCTAGATTCCCCCACCAAAGGAAATAGTTTCTATGTATCTACTCTATCGAATCCCTTTATCTTTTTAAACACACTGATTAAACTCACAATTTAACCCTTCAAGCCCTGGTATAATTCTGGAGAATTTACATTGTACCCCTTCCAAGGCCAATATATCTTTCCTGACCATTAAGAAAATATTTTGGTTTGTCTTTCTCAGATGCAAAGTGGATGACCTCACACTTCCCCACATTGAACCCCATTTGCTATAGTTTTGCCCGTTCATTTAGTCTGCCTATGTCCCTTTATAAGTTCCTGCTCCCATCCACACAACTTACTGTGCCTTATAATGTCGTGTCACCTGCACACGTGGACATACAGCAACTCAAGAGGCAGAATTCGAAAGAGTGACGTCAGAGTAGAAAAAGTGATGTCGGCACAAGGGAAGGAGCTGATTGGTGAGTAGCTGGCGAGTGTCTTTTTTAAGTTTTAAGTCCTGTGCCACGTTGGATGTCCTGGATGCTTTGCATAGCCTGGACGACCACACGTGCAGGAAGTGTCACCAGCTACAGCAGCTCGAGATCCGTGTTTCAGAGCTTGAGCAGCAGCTGGAGTCACTGCGGTGCATCTGCAAGGCTGAGAGTTATGTGGATAGCATGTTTCTGGAGGTGGTCACTGTTAGATCCGTGATTCAGAGAGTGTGATGTTTTTCAATAACCACACGGATGCTGTAACTTAACAATCAACAGGTATTTACTGGAGTAGGGTAGTCTCAAGACTGGGGGTACAGAGGCATGCTCAAGGCTTATATACAGGTGTGGTCACTGCCGGTACTACAGTATACAGGAGCTGTAAAAGTAGTTCTCTCTTAAAGGTACATACACTACAATTCCTCCCCTTTTAGATTAGCAGTACCCATAATATTCAAATAACAATTAACACTTTAACATGTACATTAAACAACAATAGTCCATTTATAGATTCAGTCTTTGGGGCGGCTTCCTGATCCTTTCGGGATAGCGCCTTTCCTGAGGTTCTTGTTCTTGGTGCGGAGGCGATTCTGGCCTCTTTTCGCCGGTTAGTTCATCGGTTTCCACTGCTACTGGTTCTGAGGTAGATGCTACCGGTATGTCGGGTTCATCCCCAGGTACTCGAGACATGGGGTTGACTCGTTCCTGTGACGCCAAGATCTGATCAACGTGGCGTCTCAGAATGTTCTCCCCGACATCCACTGTGTACATTAATGGCCCCTGCCTTGTGCATATTGTTCCGGGTTGCCATTTCTCTGTTCGGTAGTCACGGGCCAAGACTGGTTGTCCTACATTGAAGCTCCTTGTCGGCTTCTCATTGATGTGCTGGAATTGTTTATCCTCAACATTTCTTCGCACATTTGGTCTGAGCAAATCCAGACGAGATCTCAACCTTCGGTTAAAGAACATCATGGCCGGGGTCTGGTTGGTGACTGCGTGTGTCGCATTTCTGTAGGCTAATAGGAAATTGTCCACCTTATGCTGTAGTGGAATTTCATCGTTGCACATGGCCTTTATCGCCTTTTTAAAGGTTTGTACGAACCTCTCAGCCAATCCATTTGTGGCTGGATGATACGGGGCGGATGTGTAATGCCTGACCCCATTCCTTCTCATAAATTTCCGAAACTCTTCGGACACAAACTGTGGTCCATTATCAGAGCAAATCTGCTCTAGCAAGCCGTTCCTGGCAAATATGGTCCGTAGGACTGCAATCGTTTTCTCTGTAGTGGCTGAGGACATTTTTATCACCTCAGGCCATTTCGAGTGAGCATCCACTGCTATTAAGAACATTGAGGCGGCACGGTGGCATAGTGGTTAGCACTGTTGCCTCACAGCGCCAGGGACCCGGGTTCAAATCTGGCCTCGGGCGACTGTCTGTGTGGAGTTTGCACATTCTCCCCGTGTTTGCGTGGGTTTCCTCCCACAGTCCAAAGATGTGCGGGTTAGGTTGATTAGCTATGATAAATTGACCCTTAGTGTTAGGGGGATTAAATACGTGGGGTTACGGGGATAGGGTGGGATATGTGTTGGTGTAGGGGTTACAGGGATTGGGTGGGATATGTGTCGGTGCAGGCTCGATGGGCCGAAATGGCCTCTACCTGCACTGTGGGGTTTCTGTGATTCTGTGATTGAGTCCATGAATGGACCAGCAAAATCAATGTGCACCCGTTGCCATGGAGAGGAGGGCCACTCCCATGGGTGTAGAGGGGCATGTGGTGGTGCATTTTGGACCTTCTGGCATCCTGAGCAGCTCTTTGTCAGGTCCTCGATTTGTTGATCGATCCCCGGCCACCACACATAAGCCCTAGCAAGGCTTTTCATTTTCACCCCTCCCAGATGACCTTCATGAAGCTCATTTAGCACTCTCTCCCTTAACTTGGGTGGAATCACCACTCGGGATCCACACATCACTGTCCCCTGGCATACTGACAGCTGTTCTCTTCTGGATGAGAATGCTGGCAACAGTGAGTCGCCATGTGTTGGCCATCCCCTCACCGTCAAATCATATACCCGAGACAGTGTCGGATCATTGCGGGTCTCCTTCTCTATATCCGCGTTCGTTACTGGCAATCGTTCAATTATTGACGAATAAAATATCTCGATAGGGTCCACTGCTGGTGCTTCCTCCACAGTAGGCAGTGGCAGGCGTGATAGCCCATCAGCGTTTCCATGCTGTTTCGTGCCTTTATATTCTATTTCATATTGATTCGGCCCTAGAAACAGGGACCATCTTTGTAACCGTTGTGCAGTCATCACTGGAATGCCCTTCTTAGGATTAAAGATGGAGACAAGTGGTTGGTGGTCAGTCAGCAAGGTGAACTTCTGCCCATGCAGATAGTGGTTGAATTTTTTTACTCCCCATACTAGGCTGAGGGCCTCCCTGTCAATCTGGGCGTAGTTGCGCTCGGCTGAGGTTAGTGACCGAGAAGCAAAGGCTACTGGCCTCTCCAACCCGTCTGGGAATTTGTGCGACAGCACCGCTCCAATACCATAGGGTGATGCATCACATGCCAAATGAATTGGTAGTGCTGGGTTGAAATGGGCCAACACCTCTTTTGATGGGATCAATTCTTTACACTTCTGGAAAGCTCATCTACGTTCGTCATTCCACTTCCATGGTACCCGTTTGCAGTAGGGTGTTCAGTGGGTGTAATACCGTGGACAAATTTGGTAAGAACTTATGGTAGTAGTTTACCGGCCCGAGGAACGACCTCAGTTGTGACACATTTTCCAGTGCTGGAGCCTTGACTACTGCCTCAATCTTTTCAGGGGACTTATGTAACCCCTCTTCATCGATGATGTGGCCACAATACGAGATCTGCTTCTGGAAAAACTCGCACTTGTGGCGATTAGCTCGTAGCCCATATTCCTTTAATCTGGTGAGCACCTTCTCCAAGTTGGCGAGGTGATCACTGTCATTTTCGCCCATGACCAGGATGTCGTCCAAATAACACTGGGTCCCTGGAATCTCTTGCAGGACCTGATCCATCGCCCTTTGCCAAATAGCCGGAGCCGATGCTACCCCGAACACCAGCCGGTTGTATTGATAGAGACCTTTATGAGTGTTGATCGTGAGGTATTGTTTCGAGGCTTCTTCTACCTCCATTTGCAAGTACGCCTGGGCTAGATCAATTTTGGTGAAGTGTTTACCTCCAGATAGCGAGGCGAAAATATCCTCAATTCGTGGAAGCGGATGTTGTACCGTGTGAAGGACTGGGTTCACTGTCACCTTAAAATCCCCACAGATGCGGACCTTCTTTGGTTCCCCAGGCGTATTACTCAACGACCTCTTCATTACAGGAACGATGGGTGTATCCCACTCGCTCCAGTCTACTTTGGACAGTACTCCTGAATGTTCCAACCCTTCCAGCTCTGCTTCGACGGCTGGTCTTGATTGCATAAGGCACTGGTCTGGCCTTAAGAAACTTTGGGCTTGCATTTTCCTCTATTTTAATCGTTGCTGTTATGCCTTTTAGTGTTCAGAGTCCCTCCTGGAACACTTCTTTTGCGTCAGTTAGCATTTTGGACAGTCGTCCAGGTGTGACGTCGTCATCCTTTTTGGCCTCAACCTTCAGTGCCAGTATGGAATGCCAATCTAATTGTATCTTCCGGATCCATTCATGTCCTAGCAGTGGTGGTCCTCCATCTGGCAATACATAAGTCCATTTTAGGTATTTCCTGGCCTTTGTATATCACTTTCACCCTTATTTTTCCTTTGGGGTAGACTTTTTGCCCCGTGTACGTCTTCAAGACAATCTCTGTAGCTTTCAAGGGTATATGTGAAAATAGCCGCTTGTAGTCCCTTTGGTTTATGACTGTTAGGGCTGATCCTGTGTCCAATTCCATTTTCACTTGGACTCCGTCTATCTTGAGTGTAACCCAGATAGTCTGGTGATCCTCCATTTTGCTTACCTTATGTAGTTTCAGACAACCTAGCTCCTTGCTTCCGGAGTCTGTGTCACTTTTCTGTTCATCTGAACTACTCTCCATCACCTTGTGTACCTTTTTGTACTGCTCCTGTGGAGATTTCTTGCTGTTGGTTTTCTTCCCAGACCTGCAGACTCTTGCTTTGTGTCCTGCTTTTCCACACTGTCTGCACACTTGGTCCTTGAACCAACAATCCTTCTGGTCATGTGTTGTTCTGCCGCAGCGATAACACTTCCCTGTTCCATAGGACATTTCATTGGTGCCATATTCTTGCGGTCTCCGTTGTATCTCTGCAGCGCCACTTTGAAGCCCACACACAAACTTGTCCCTTAACGTATCTGCTAGTCCCACTCCAAACTGGCAGTGTTTCGATAGCTTGCGCAGTTCCGTTAAGTACTCAGCATTGCTTTCGTCTTTGTGTTGGTTCCTTTTATGGAACTTAAATCGTTCTGCTATCAGCAGCGGTGTGGGGTTTAAGTGGTCCTGTAGGATTTCTGCTATGCTTTTGAAATTCTTATTCACAGGCTTCTCTGGGGTTTTTAGGTTTCGCAGTAACCCATAAGTTTTTGCACCCATGGAATTTAACAAAACCAGTGCTTTCCTAGCATCTGGCACTTCATTCGCCCTGCAGTACCCCTCAATACGTTCCACATATGTCGCCCAATCTTTGACTTCATTGTCGAACGTAGAGATACTGCCACTCTTCGGCATCCCTGGGTGTGATTTAACTGTCAAAAATGGCGTCTCCCGCGCTTTCCCTTCTTCTCCGCTGGCACAAAATGGCATCTCCCGCGCTTTCCTTTCTTCCCGCGCTCGCCCTTCTTCTCCGCTGCGGCTTCTAAAAATGGCGTCTCCCGCACGCTTCCTTCTTCTCCGCGGCTCAATGGCGTCTCCCGCGCTCTCCCTTCTTCTCCCCACGGACACTGTTCAGCCCTTGAGCCCTGGCTGCGCTCTGCGCGTTTTTTTTTCTGTGCGCCTTTCCCGTTTCTGCCGCTCGGTCCTGAACCCGGCTGCTGCTTACCCTCTCTCCGTTTTGTTTTTCCTCGATGCCGCTCGGTTTTCAACCCCCGGCTGTGCCCTGTGCGCTTCACCCTCTATCTTACCCCGTCGACGCTGCTCGGCTTTTTCTCTGCCGTCAGTCGGCTCCAGCCGCCGCTGTCCGGGAAGGATCTGCGCTGTACCTAGTACCTGTCGTCAGTCTGTTGCTGATCGTCGTGGCTGGGGAACCAAGCCCGGCTCTCCACAGCCTCCCCTGCGATGTTCACTCTCTGCCGGACGACTGGGCGGTTGCTCGTGGTCGACGCCCATGTTTCTGGCCTCGACTTTCTTCCACCGCCCTCCCGGAGCGAATCCTCGATGGGAAATGCAGAGTTACAGGTAGATTCAAATCGACACTCGTCACCACTGTTAGATCCGTGATTCTGAGAGTATGATGTTTTTCAATAACCACACGGATGCTGTAACTTAACAATCAACAGGTATTTACTGGAGTAGGGTAGTCTCAAGACTGGGGGTACAGAGGCATGCTCAAGGCTTATATACAGGTGTGGTCACTGCCGGTACTACAGTATACAGGAGCTTTAAAAGTAGTTCTCTCTTAAAGGTATATACACTACAGTCACCCCGCAGCTTAAGAGTATGCAGGCAGAGGGGGAATGGGTGACCGCCAGACAGAAGAGGATGACCAGGCAGGTAGTGCAGGAGTCCCCGGAGTGCATCTCGCTCTCCAACCAGTATTCTGTTCTGAGTACTGGTGGGGGCAATGGTTCTGCTGGGGAGTGCAGCCAGAGACAAGTCCAAGGCACCACTGGTGGCTCAGCTGCATGGGACGGGACAGGACGGGGAAAAAGAGTGGAAGAGCAATAGTGGGAGGGGATTCGATAGTTAGGGGAGCAGACAGGTGTTTCTATGACTGCAGACATGACTCCAGGATGGCATGTTGCCTCCCTGGTGCCAGGGTCAAGGATGTCACTGAGTGGCTGCAGGACACTCTGAAGGGGGGAGGGTGAACAGCCAGTGGTCATTGTCCATATCAGGACCAACAAAATAGGCAGAAAGAGGGATGAGGTCCTGCAGGCAGATTTTAGGGAGCTAGGAGAGATTAAAAAGCAGGACCTCAAAGATAGTAATCTCCGGATTACTCCCGGTGACACGTGCTAGTGAGTACAGGAATAGGAGGATAGAACAGATGACTGCGTGGCTGGAGAGATGGTGCAGGAGGGAGAGCTTTAGATTCCTGAAGCGGGACCTGTACAAGCCAGACGGGTTACACCTCAACAGAGCCGGGACCAATATTCTCGCGGGGAGGTTTGCTAGTGCTGTTGGGGAGGGTTTAAACAAGCTTGGCAGGGGGATGGGCACCAGCCTATAGGAGTAGAAAAGGGGAATAAGGTGCATGAAAGAGTGAGTGTGTTGGATAGTACTAGAGAAGAATGTAGTACTAGAGGCGGAAGTAGTACCATATTAGATAGGAACAGACTAAGGAAGACTACGAAAAATTCAAAAATGGGTTTAGAATGCATGTACGTAAACGCACAAAGTGTGGTGAATAAGGTTGGTGAGCTACAAGCACAATTAGCCGTGTGGCAATAATGGAAACGTGGCTTAAAAATGGTGAGAACTGGGCACTTAATATTCAAGGGTACAAGGTGTTCAGAAAAGATAGGGAAGGATAAAAGGGAGGTGGGTGGCAGTGCTGATTAAGGAAGACATTGTAGTGTTGGAAAGGGAGGATGTTCTTGAGGGGACAAGGACAGAATCCATTTGGTTAGAGTTGAGGAGCAAAAAGGGAATGATCATGCTATTGGGGGTATTCTATAGGCCTCCAAATAGTGAGAGGGAGGTAGAGGAGCAAATCTGCAGGGAAATCACAGAGATATGCAAGAGCTATAGAGTGGTGATATTGGGGGACTTTAATTACCCAAATATCAATTGGGATAATGCTAGGGTAAAGGGAAAGGAGGGGGGAGGAATTTCTGAAATGTGTTCAGGAGAATATCCTTGTCCAGTATGTTCTTGGCCCAACTAGGAAGGAGGCATTGCTGGATCTGGTGCTGGGGAATGAGGTGGGCCAGGTCCACCAAAGTGTCTGTGGGAGAACACTTGGGTACGAGTGATCATCGTATCATAAGATTTAGATTAGCAATGGAGAGGAGCAAGGAACAATCTAGAGTGGAACATCTAAACTGGAATAGGGCTAACTTCAATGGGATTTTACCCTGGAAAGGATCTAGCCAGGGTAAAATGGAACCAAAGACTGACAGGAAAAACTGTAACAGAACAATGGGTGATCTTTAAGGAGGAGATGTTCCAAGTACAGGCGAGGTACATTCCAACAAGAGGGAAGGGCAAGGGCTCCTTGGATGACGAGGGAGATAGAGAAGATGATGAAACAAAAAAAGAGGGTGTATGATGAATGTCAGGTGAATTCTTCAAGGGAAAACCAGACCAAATACAGTAAGTTGAGAGGGGAAGTGAAGATGAAAATAAGATTGGCAAAGAGAGAATATGAGAGTAGAATGGCAGTTAACATAAAAGGGAACCCAAAAATCTTCTACCGGCATGTTAACAGTAAGCGGGTAGTAAGGGGGGGGGGCGGTGGGGCCTATTAGCGACAAAGAAGGTGTTATATGCGTAAAGGCGCAGGGCAAAGCTAGAATACTCAATGAGTACTTTGTATCGGTGTTTGCTAAGGAGGTGGATGCTGACAAAATATCGGTAGCAGTGGAAAAGGTAGAAGCAATGGAAGGGGTGAAAATTGATAGACAGGATGTACTAGAAAGGCTGGGTATGCTTAGAGTGGATAAGTCACCTGGTCCAGATAGCTTGCATCCTAGAATGCTAAGGGAATTGGGGGAGGAGATAGCGGATGGGCTTGCCATAATTTTCCAATCTTCCCTAGATGTGGGGGAGGTGCATGAGGATTGGAAAGTGGCAAAAGTGACACCATTGTTCAAGAAAGGGTGTAAGGACAATTCTAGTAACTACAGGCCGGTCAGTTTAACATCAGTGGTGGGTAAAGTTTTAGAAACAATAATCAAGGAAAAAATTAATGGGCACTTGGAGAGGTTTAAGCTAATTAAGCAGAGCCAACACTGATTTGTAAAAGGCAGATCATGCTTGACTAATCTAATTGAATTTTTTGATGAAGTAACAGGGAGGATCAATGAAGGGAATGCAATGGATGTTGTCTACATGGATTTTAGGAAGGCGTTTGACAAAGTACCACACTGAAGGCTGGTTAACAAAATTGAGGCTCATGGAATAGGTGGGTCAGTGGCAGCTTGGATAAGGAATTGGCTTAAGGACAGAAAACAGCAAGTTGTGGTAAATGGCTGTTTTTCAGACTGGAGGATGTTAGACAGTGGTGTTTCCCAAGGGTCGGTGCTGGGGCCACTGCTTTTTTTGATTGTATTGTATCCAGGTCATAGAATATCTAAGTAGAATTTCTAAATTTGCTGATGACACCAAACTTGGGGGTGTGGCAAACAGTGAGGATGATACCAATCGACTGCAACAGGACATAGAAAGGCTAGCAGAATGGGCCGGCAAGTGGCAGATGGAATTTAATACAGAGAAGTGTGAGGTGATGCATTTTGGCAGAAGGAACAGGGAGAGGCAACATACACTTAATGGCACACTTTTAAAGAGTGTGCAGGCACAGAGGGTCCTGGGAGTTAAAGTGCATAGGTCCCTGAAAGTGGCAGGACATTGAGAGAGTGGTTAGCAAAGCATATGGGATCTTGGGCTTCATAAAGAGAGGTATTGAGTACAAAAGTAGAGAAGTTATGCTGAATCTTTATAAAGTGCTGGTTCGGCCACAACTGGAGTATTGCGTCCAGTTCTGGTCACCACACTTCAGGAAGGATGTGAAGGCCCTCGAGAGGGTGCAGAGGAGATTTACCAGAATGGTTCTGGGGATGGGGGATCTTAGCTAGAAGGACAGGTTGGAGAATCTGGATTTGTTTTCATTAGAGCAAAGGAGGTTGAGGGGTGATTTGATAGAGGTCTACAAGATTATGACGGGTTTTGATAGGCTAGATGGGGAAAGGCTGTTCCCACTAGTTGATAGTACAAGGACTAGGGGAAACAGATTTAAGGTTTTGGGCAAGAGATAGGGGAAGACGTGAGGAAAAACTTTTTTACGCAGCGAGTGGCGAGGACCTGGAACTCGCTGCCGATGGAAGTGGTGGAAGCAGAGACACTCGATGTTTTCAAGGGGAGACTGGATAGGCACTTGAGGGGAATAAACTTGCAGGGCTACGGGGATAGAGCGGGGGAATGGGACTGACCGGATTGCTCTACCGAGAGCCGGCACGGACTCGATGGGTTGAATGGCCTCCTTCTGTGCCGTTATGACTCAATGACAACTCTTTATACCTTCACCCAAGTCATTAAACTATATGGTACAACACTGAGGCTCCAGTCCAGATCCCTGGAGAACACCACTCGTCACATCCTGCCAATTAGAGAATAAACCCTTTATCCCTACTCTCTTCTTCCTATCTCCCAACCAATTACTGACCCACTTCACAAGGTTACCTCTAATTCCGTGTGCTTTTATTTTTGCTAATAATCTCTTGTCAGATGCTTTATGGAATTCGATATAGACAACATCCATAGACACTCCCCTATCCACCATGCTCGTGACCTCAAATTCAACTAGATTAATCAGACATGACCTACCCTTCACAGATCCATGCAGACTCTCTTTGAGAGTACCCTCTGGTTTTGAAAAGATGTGTACAATCACTATATTCCCACATGAAAAATGGTCACTTTGGTGAGGTACCGCAGATACCTTAAGTTAAAGTCTCTGAATAACATCTTCAGCAAGCAAGTTCCAGCTTTTGTAAACTTATCCCAGTCAACACAATTTTCTGCAGAGCAAATCATGATGATACAGACAGCAAAAGGCATGTCTAAAACTCATGGGACTACTTTGCAGGTTAGTGTTACTGTCACTGGCCTGCTTTTACTGATTGTGGGGATTGGTTACTGTCTTTCTGATAATCTCAAATGTAGCATGAGGACAACATCGAGACTAGTCTCAGGGAGGTATATAACTCCCTGGAGAATGTGCAGCAGAGTATAATTAGGCTTGGAATAACTTAGGCAAGACAATAGCTCTTCATCGGCACTAATCCATCTTTTGAAGGACCTCAAAACTGTAGAATCCTTCCCTTACACCTATAATTGACAGGCTTTTAAATCCCAAGCTTAGAATCGTCTAATCATTAATATATTTTTGGCTTGAATATTGAATTGCAGTGCACCACTGTAAAAACTGCACATTTGTGTACTCAGCTTTTTCCCCCTGTAAAACAAATGACAAGAATATTGGATATATCTGATGTTTAAGTCCTGACAAGTTCATGTTACACAGCACTCCCATTGTAATTCTTTTTTATGTGTTATACGAGAGGTCATTTTCACAGAAAAACAGAATTATAGAATGTGATCTCAAAGCATTAATAAAAGTCATGAAATCCAATCTAATAAAGAGGGATTTAACTTATACAGCTGCCTTGAAGTAGTGGGCTTGGTCAAGACTGTTTTTCAGTTGTGCATTTTTTTTTTGTTTTTTTTTTTGTGTTGTCAGCTTTTTGGGGTCTGCGTATTCTAATTTTTTGAAGAGGTCACCAGCTTTTCCAACTTTTGTAGGTTGGCATGGATACTGTCCTGAGGTTGGGGCTTGCAGGCACTGTGGGTTTAAGAAGCTGCTTTACTCTGCATTGGGCTGTGCTATTCCTACCATGGCAGTGTTAGATGTTACAAAGGGTACCTAAAACTTAAAATTTTTCCATTTTCTAGCAGTTATATTCCTTACCTTGATTCGCTCAAATTTATTTTTAATTGATTCAAATTTATTACTGTTAAATTAATTATAGTTGATTCATGAGCAGAAGCTTATCTCACTGAATAACTTTCAGCTGAAGTATAACACCACTTTTTTGGTGATACTATATACCTGCTATTTTCTGGGGTTATTTACTCCCTCTTATTTTTCATATTGCACTGGGTTACATGCCTACTGCAGGCAACCTGTTCCCTGGCCTCTGCCTACACTGCTCTTAAACTGGCCACTAGTAAGTGTGCAAAAGCAGTCTTGTATTGAGATTCCTCTGTGGTGAAGTGCTTAACTTCTCTGTAGCAACGGATGCAAACCCACATCTTACAATTCCATGGTACTGCGCAGGGAGCCCTGAACATAAATTCAGATGGAATTTTGTCAGTAGGAGTTAGTTTGTGCCCTGTTGATGATGCAATCTAGAGACTCCTTCACCCACAGTAAAACTACAAGGCATTAATCTAAGCCGTTCTAGTCGCAGGTTAGCAAATTAATAGATGGTACTGTTGACAATCTAATCCTTACTTAAATACAGTGTGACCTCTTTTCCTTTTTTTCTTCCTTTAGTGAGGCTGAGGCAATACAGCCACTTTCCCAGGCTGATATTCTGCGGATCTGCAATGTGCTGGAAGGTTGCATAGATCAGTTAACCATTCTTGGCCTCATCATGCCAGTCTCCTATGAGGAAAGGGCAGATGCAACCAGTGTAAGTGATTCCATTAATCTTTGGCCATCTGTCTGTGTATCATTACATCTGCAAAGGTATTAAATAAATTGCTTTCTGGACAAAACAAGACCAGTTTTACCATGGGCATAGAAGGAGGTTTTTTCAGTTAGAGGAATTTATATGTCCCAGGGAGACCTACAGCAGCAGGGAGAAAATAAAAATAAATGTAAAAATTGGGGAGGTGAACTATTTAAGATACCAGTCTCAAAACCTTATCTCCTCAGTCCTCTATTAATTCCAGTACTTTTAATGGTGTTTATGAAACCAACTGTATCCACCAGCCTCTGCATGAAACAGCATCACAACACCTACTGATCTTTGCAACGATGCTAGGTGGTGTCAGGCAAATGAGGAAACTTTAAACAATATCTACTTAGACTAAATCGCTGTAATTACTGGTGTAAAGAATCTGGTGTGAAACCAATTGTTTACACCTTTTGTGAGCTTCTGGTGTCAGAATCTGTGACAATTTCAGTACTATCAGAAGCACATTTCTCAGGAGAAACCCTATTTCACATGTTTGTTCATCTCAGAATGCAATAATAG
This sequence comes from Somniosus microcephalus, assembly GCF_052327205.1. Classification (NCBI taxonomy): domain Eukaryota; kingdom Metazoa; phylum Chordata; class Chondrichthyes; order Squaliformes; family Somniosidae; genus Somniosus; species Somniosus microcephalus. Next base: position 43,549,191 of record NC_140992.1, on the reverse strand, counting down.
TCACATCACTGTGTGACAGTTCTGGTACCCACAATACAGCACTGAAAATGGCTTGCAGAGATACTGGAACAGAATGCTCAGTAAGCTGGTGGTATTCCACTTCCCACCCCAGCCATACTTACAGACTCTCACTCAGAGAAGTCACAAGATTACTGGTGTGAGTTGGAAAAATTTACACTATTTCAGCAGGATATGCCCTTCTGAAGTTGGGGTTTAGAGGTGAAGTTACTTGATTATGACACTAGGGGCTAAAAATTGAGTAGCGCCCCAATTGGGGCGCTAACTTCGCTGGGGCGCTAACCCGGAAAAATGAGCATCTCCGCGCCGGAAATTGAGTAGTTGCGCCCCAAGAGGGAAGCGGGCGCTATTGGAAGCGCCCCGCATCCCTCTTGGGGCACTGTGAGTCAATATTGCGGTGTTATGTGCCGCAGTGCCACACGCTGCAGCACGTCACGCCGCAGTATTGCAGGCCTTCCTCCCCTTCTTAAAGGGGAGGGGCCTTGTGCAGCGCGACCTGGGGCCCAGCTGGGCCCCCGGGGATCGGGAGTGCAGGCAAAAGAGCCCGGCCCTCAAGAGAAGGGCCGGGCTCTTGGAGCGCAGCCAGCACTCCGTGGGGGGGGCATTTCAGGAGGTCCGGGACGGGAGCGCTGGCAGGCGGCCAGCAACAAAAATGGCCGCCCCGCACCTCGCCTTTAAATTGTGCCTCCCCGGCCGCAGGTACGCCCCCCTGGGACATAGCGTCTGGCTTCAAGTCAGGGGGCGCTCCCGAAGATCGTGGCCGGGGCGTGAGCAGGGCGCTGCGCACGCCAATGACGTCATCGCCAGCGGCGCAGCGCGCTACCTGTTAGCGCCACCACTAACCTCCTGCTGAATTTTGCGGGAGGCGTGGGCAGTGCCGTGCCCGGGCGCCAGTTGCTTTCCGTCCCATTAGCGCCCTCTTAAGGCGCTAACAGGAGGCGCAACCAACTGAATTTTTCCCCCTAGATGCCCAAAATCTATTCCCCATCACATCTTTTACCTTGATGAGCACAATCCCTCTCAAAATATTAATTTAAATTGGGGCAAAAAATATCCAGTTGGGTACTTATAGTGACAAAAGGAGATTAGATTCTTCCCAAAATCTGGGATCCATTTATCAAACTGAATTCAGAAATGTCACCATCATAAACTGTTAGCTCTTCAGTTGTAGTTCTCGCACTGATGACTACCAGTATAAACTGGCAGTAGACTCATGATCCAAATCCCTGTTATCCAGCTAATGTTATCCATCTTTGCCTGATGTACAGCCATGAACATTTAAAACAAAATTTAAAATGTAAAAATGCCCACACGTATAGATACTGATGTATGAGGTGGATAAATGCACACTCCAAACTATTTTATGATACCCCTGCAATTTTCTCCTATCCTGCAGCCATCGATGCATACTGGAGAACAGTTTTACAGGTGCCAGCATCCCTTTGGTACCTTGCCTAAATGGTAGTTTTTCCACATGCAAGCGTTTCAAACATGTGAACATCATAGCTAAACCCAAGCCTGTATACTCATTTGTACTTTCCAGCAGCAAGTGTATCCTCAGCGTGGAAACCCTTAGGATTTCCCCTCTCTCTAGCCCAGGGCTTTTTTGCTTTAAAATTTATTTAAAGTATAAATGGGACAGTCAAACTAAACTGTCCACATAGTTTTAAGTGTTGATTACAGCACTGTATGTCAGTATAGACAAGGCATAAATGTGGTTCCTGCCCTGCATGTCTTGGTGTCTGAAAAGGTCTGGTGCAGTGCTGTAATGGTTAAAGTCTAGGCTGTTTTAATCTCTTATGATATTTCAACTAGCACCTGCAAAACAACATAGCTTGTTCAGTTACAGAATCAAAAAACAAATGAGCTCAGGTTTATTTTATGCAAATTATGCTTTTAAAGATTGTAAAGTTCTTAGAAAACCTGAGCATAACATCATTTTATTTCTCCAAAGGAAAATCTTACTTTTTTCATGTCCAGATTGCAGGGAATGACATTGACCTGATACTGAAGGGTCAGAAGCAGGCGGAGTCCAAGTTTCAGGAGCTGATGTCTTCTAGGTCAGATGAGAAGGAGGAGACTGGAAGAGTCTCTACAGAACGACTGGTTGAGCTGGGAGTGCAAATCCAGGAAGCTGCAGGGGACCTGAAGAGGAGCAGTCAGCTCTTCAGCACATCCCTGAAACAGAGTCCACTTACTGCTGATAATCTGACAAAGGTGCAAGCTGACAGGTGAGGTCCCAGGGACTAACTTGTAAGTGCCAATACACTTTAATGTAGTCATTTTTGTCTGAGTATATTTCCAAGTCCTTCACTACAATCTATGATAAATCAGGTAAAAATGTAGTTATGGAGTCACATTTTTATAATTTGTCTGAAATGTTTTGTATTTATACATGAACAGCACAATTTTTCCTATCATTGTTTTATCAACCAAACACGTCCATGCTTTCGATCATTGATAAGGGCATCACCAACCACTTCTTTATATCCTTCACCACCCAAATAATTTTGCTCTCCTTCAAACCCACTTCCTTCAGCATTATTCCAAGTCAGTTACATCCATACTATTAAACTCAGTAGAGTATACCTTTCACTTTCCATTCTCCCAGATAGCTTTGCAGCTGCTGATTTGCTCACCACTCCCTCATGTCCACCTTTGATGCCCCTCTCCCCATCAAAACCTTCACCATCACCCATCCCAGTTGTTACTTCATTTTTGCTCTAAGTTCAAGAGACCCAAACATAAGAACATAAGAAATAGTAGCAGGAGTAGGCCATTCGACCCTTTGAGCCTACTCCGCCATTCAATGAGATCATGGCTGATCTTCTGCCTCAACTCCATTCACCGGCCCCATCGCCATATCCCTTGATGCCCTTACTAGTCAGAAATCTATCGACTTCTGTTTTGAATATACCCAATGACTGAGCCGCCACAGCCCTCTGGGGTAGAGAATTCCAAAGATTCACCACCCTGTGAAGAAATTCCTTCTCATCTCAGTCCTGAATGACCTACCCTTTATCCTGAGGCTGTGGCCCATGGTTCTAGATTCCCCAGCCAAGGGAAACATTCTCCCAGCATCCATCCTATCAAGCCCTGTTATAATTTTGTATGCTTCAATGAGATCCCCTCTCATTCTTCTGAATCCAAGAGAATACAGGCCTAGTTTACTCAATCTCTTCTCATATGACAGTCCCGCCATCCCAGGAATCAATCTTGTGAACCTTCGTTGCACTCCCTCTATGGCAAGTATATCCTTCCTTAGGTAAGGAGACCAAAATTGTACACAGTACTCCAGGTGTGGTCTCACCAAGGCCCTATATAATTGGAGTAAGACTTCTTTACTCCTGTACTCAAATCCTCTTGTATTGAAGGCCAGCATACCATTTGCCTTCCTAATGGTTTGCTGCACCTGCACATTCACTTTCAGTGACTCATGTACAAGGACACCCAGGTCCCTTTGAGCATCTGCATTCCCCAATCTTTCACCATTTAGGAAATACTCTGCCTTTCTGTTTTTTCTACCAATGTGGATAACTTCACATTTATCCACATTATATTCCATCTGCCTTGTTCTCGCCCACTCACTGAGCCTGTCGAGATCCCCTTGAAGCCTCTTCACATCCTCTTCGCAACTGACACTGCCACCTAGCTTTGTATTATCAGCAAATTTGGAAATGTTACATTTAGTCCCCTCATCCAAATCATTGATATAGATTGTGAATAGCTGGGGCCCAAGCACCGATCCTTGCGGTACCCTACTAGTCACAGTCTGCCAGCCTGAAAAAGACCCGTTTATCCCTACTCTTTATTTTCTGTCTGTTAACCAATTCTCAATCCATGCTAGTATATTACCCCCAATTCCATGTGCCCTAATTCTGTTCACCAACCTCTTGTGTGGGACCTTATTGAAGGCCTTTTGAAAATCCAGATACACCACATCTACCGGTTCCCCTTAGTCTACTCCATTAGTTACATCCTCAAAGAACTCCAATAGGTTTGTCAAACAGGATTTCCCTTTCATAAATCCATGTTGACTCTGCCCAATCTTACTATTAGTTTCTAAGTGCCCAGTTATTGCATCCTTTATAATAGATTCCAGCATTTTCCCAAACTACTGATGTGAGGCTAACAGGTCTGTAGTTCCCCGTTTTCTCTCTCCCTCCTTTGTTAAATAGCGGGGTTACATTTGCTATCCTCCAATCTGCAGGAACCGTTCCAGAATCTATAGAATTTTGGAAGATGACAACCAATGCGTCCACTATTCCAATGGCCAACTCTTTCAAAACCCTAGGATGTAGGTCATCCGGTCCTTGGGATTTATTGACTTTTAGTCCCATTAATTTTGCTCGTACTGTTTTTTTACTAATTTCTTTAAGTTCCTCATTCTCGTCACGCCCTTGGTTTTCTCATATTTCTGGGAGGTTTTTTGTGTCTTCCTCCGTGAAGACCGAAACAAAGTATTTATTTCATTTCTCTGCCATTTCCTCATTCCCCATTATAAATTCTCCCGTCTCTGACTGTAAAGGACCTACATTTACCTTCGCCAGTCTTTTCCTTTTCACATACCTATAGAAGCTTTTACAATCCGTTTTTTATATTTTTCACTAGTTTGTGCTCATATTCCATTTTCCCTTTCTTTATCAATTTCTTGGTCCCCCTTTGTTGATTTCTAAAAAGATCCCAATCCTCAGGCTGACCACTTTTTCTGGCAACTTTATAAGCTTCCTCCTTTGACTTAATACTAGCTTTACTTTCTTTTGTTAGCCATGGTTGGATCACTTTTCCTTTTGGGTTTTTATGCCCTAGAGGAACATATGTTTGTTGCAAATTATGCATTATTTCCTTGAATGTCAGCCATTGTATGTCCACCTTCATACCTTTTAGTGTAGTCTCCCAATCTACCATGGCCAACTTATCCCTCATACCCTCATAGTTTCCTCTGTTTAGATTGAAGACCTTAGTTTCAGATTGGACTACATCACTCTCAAACTTAATGTAAAATTCAGTCATATTATGGTCACTTGTCCCTAAAGGCCCCATTACCACAAGATTATTGATTAGCCCTTTCTCATTACACAGTACCAGATCCAGAATAGCCTGTTCCCTGGTTGGTTCCTCCACATACTGATCCAGGAAACCATCTTGCATGCATTCCAAGAATTTGTCCTCCACACCATTAGTGGTAATTTGATTTGCCCAGTCAATATGTAGATTAAAGTCCCCCATGATTACAGTATTGCCCTTGTTACATGCACTTCTAATCTCTTGATTGATACTGTGCCCTACATTACCATTACTGTTTGGTGGCCTATACACAACTCCCACCAATGTTTTCCGCCCTTTGCTGTTTCTTAGCTCCATCCTTTGCTGTTTCTTAGCTCCACCCAAACTGATTCCAGTTATACATCACGATCTGCTGAGCCAAGATCTTTTATCTCTACCATACTGATCTCATCCCTTATTAACAGCGCTACGCCAGCTCCTTTCCCTTTTTGTCTGACCTTCCTAAATGTTGAGTACCGTGGAACATTCAGTTCCCAGCTTTGGTTACCCTGCAACCATGTCTCTGTAATGGCAATGACATCATAGAAACATAGAAGATAGGAGCAGGAGTAGGCCATTCGGCCCCTCGAGCCTGCTCCGCCATTCAATGTGATCATGGCTGATCATCCAAATTCAGTACCCGGTCCCTGCTTTCTCCCCATACCCCTTGATCCTTTTAGCCTTGAGAAATATATCCAACTCCTTCTTGAATATATTTAATGAATTGGCCTCTACTGCCTTCTGTGGTAGGGAATTCCACAGGTTCACCACTCTCTGGGTGAAGAAATTCCTCCTCATTTCTGTCCTAAATGGCCTACCCCTTATCCTTAGACTGTGACCTCTGGTTCTGGACTCCCCGACCATCGGGAACATCCTTCCAGCATCTAGTCTGTCCAGTCCTGTTAGAATTTTATAAGTTTCGATGAGATCCCCTCTCATTCTTCTAAACTCCAGCGAGTACAAGCCCAATCGATCCAATCTCTCCTCGTACGTCATTCCTGCCATCCCAGGTATCAGCCTGGTGAATCTTCGCTGAACTCCTTCCATGGCAAGAACATCCTTCCTCAGATAAGGCGACCAAAACTGCACACAATACTCAAGGTGTGGTCTCACCAAGGCCCTGTACAACTGCAGCAAGACATCCTTGTTCCTGTACTCAAACCCTCTCGCTACGAGGGCCAACATACCATTTGCCTTCTTAACCGCCTGCTGCACCTGCATGCTTACCTTCAGCGACTGCTGCACAAGGACACCCAGGTCTCGTTGCACTTCCCCTTCTCCCAATCTATTGCCATTCAGATAATAATCTGCCTTCCTGTTTTTGCTACCAAAGTGGATAACCTCACATTTATCCACATTATATTGCATCTGCCATGCTTCTGCCCAATCACCCAACCTGTCCAAATCATCCTGGAGTTTCTCGGCATCCTCCTCACAACACACACGCCCACCCAGCTTTGTGTCGTCTGCAAATTTGGAGATATTCCATCTAGTTCCCTTGTCTAGATCATTAATATATATTGTGAATAGCTGGGGTCCAAGGACCGATCCCTGTGGTACCCGACTAGTCACTGCCTGCCACTCAGAAAAAGACCCGTTTATTCCAACTCTTTGCTTTCTGTCTGCCAACCAGTTCTCTATCCAAGTCAGTACCTTGCCCCCAATCCCATGTGCCTTTACTTTACACGCTAATCTCTTATGCGGGACCTTATCGAAAGCCTTCTGAAAGTCCAAATACACCACATCCACTAGTTCTCCCTTATCTATTTTACAAGTTACATCCTCAAAAAATTCCAATAGATTAGTCAAGCACAGTTTACTCTTTGTAAATCCATGTTGACTTTGTCAGATCCTGTCACTGTTTTCCAAGTGCTCTGCTATTACATCTTTTATAATAGACTCTAGCATTTTCCCCACTACCGATGTCAGGCTAATTCCCATTTATTTCTATTAGTGCCATTAATTCATCCACCTTGTTGTGAATGCTACATGCATTTAAATAAAGTGCCTTCAACTTTGCCTGTTTAATATTTTTCTGCACTTTGACCCTCTTTACTGTTGGCCTTTGTTTCTGCTTCTTACTACTGTAGTTTTGCTGACTACTTTTCTAACTTGCACTTCCAGCTTTGTTTCTCTCTGTTCTGGGCCCACACTTAGGTTCCCAGTGTAGTGTATGTACCTTTAAGAGGAGAACTACTTTTACAGCTCCTGTACACTGTAGTACCGGCAGTGACCACACCTGTATATAAACCCTGAGTAGGGATCTGTACTGTTAGTTTTTAGAATACCCTCATCCAGTAAACAGCTGTTGATTGTTCATCTGCAGTCTCCGTCTATTTATTGAAGAACACCATACCTTAAGATTCACGGATTTAACACCCAGCCCCCTGACAAACTAGTTTAAATCCTTCCCAACAACACTAGCAAACCCCCGTGAGGATGTTGGTCCCGTTTCTGCCGAGATGTAACCCGTCCAGCTTGTACAGGTCTCACCTTCCCCAGAATCAGTCCCAATGCTTCAGGAATTTAAATCCCTCCTTCATACACCATTTCTCCAGCCACGCATTCATCTGGTCTATTCTCCTATTTCTGCTCTCGCTAGCGCGTGGCACTGGGAGTAATCCTGAGATTACTACCTTTGAGGTCCTGCTTTTTAATTTATTTCCTAGCTCCCTATATTCTGCTTGCAGGACCTCATCCCTCTTTCTACCCATGTCGTTGGTACCGATATGGACCATAACCTCTGGCTGTTCACCCTCCCCCTTCAGAATGTTCTGCAGCCGCTCTGTGACATCCTTGACCCTGGCACCAGGGAGTCACGTCTGCAGCCACAGAAACATCTATCTGTTCCCCTTACGATAGAATCCCCTATCACTATTGCTCTCCCACTCTTTTTCCTCCCCTCCTGTGCAGCTGAGCCACTCATAGTGCCACAGACTTGGCTCTTGCTGCATTCCCTTGAGAAACCATCTCCCCCAGCAGTATCCAAAATGGAAAATCTGTTGGAGAGGGAGATGGACCCAGGGCACACCTGCACTACCTTCCTAGTTCTTTTACTCTGTCTGGCAGTCACCCATTCCCTGTCTACTCTTTACCTGCGGTGTGACCACCTCGTTAAACATGCTAGCCACGAAGATCCCAGCCTCGCGGATGCTCCACAGTGACTCCAGCCGCAGCTCCAGCTCCGAAACACGGATTTCGAGTAACTGCAGCTGGAGACACTTCTGCACGTGTTCACCCTGGACACCGAAAGTGTCCCTGACTTCCCACATAGCACAGGAGGAGCACTCCACGCTGCCGAGCTGCCCTGCCATGTCCTACCCTTAATTTACTCCCTTTACTTCCTTTAAATTAAAGAATATTAAATACACTAGGGACCTTACTTCACTTTAAACACTACTTACTCTAGAGACCTTACTTTTATTTTAACGACTGGACTGTAGAAATACTCACCAGGTCCTACTTACCAATCAGCGGCTTCCCTTGTGCCGACATCACTTTTAATCTCTGACGTCACTTTTGAATGTTGCCTGTTGAGGTCCGCTCTCGCTGCTGCTCCTAATAGCTTGGTGTGGGCCTCGAGCTTTATTTCCTCGCTCCTCCTTTGCCTGTTCCCTCTCAGGTCGGTCCGCTCTTGCTGCTGCTCCCAACACAAATCGACCTGGCGCATAGCTGGCTTAGTAATTCATCACCAGATGGATTACTAACCACATCAAGCCTCACTCTCCTCTGCCAAAATGGCCACTACTCCAGGAAAATTCAGGATCATCCTGGCTTTTCTTTACTACTCCTTAAATCCACTCCTCTGCCCTTTTTGCATTCTCAGCTCTAACAACAAATGCAAGGAGCGTGGATTTCTTTGTTTCCAAGATAGAGACCATCTGTTCAGCTGCCTTTGCAGCTACCCTTCCTTTCCCTTGCCCATGAATCCAAACCCTTCCCAGACCACCTCATACTCTAGCCCTGAACTCCCATCTTCCTACCCTCTCCAAGCTTCTCATCCATGAGACACACCTGCTCTCCTGCTCCTTTGACCCCATTCCCACTAAACTCCTGATCACCTAATCTCTCTTCCTGGGTCCCATTTCAGCCAATATTGTAAATGGTTCCTTCTCCTCACACACTGTTTTCACCCCCCCCCATTTCAAAACTACACTATCGCACAAAGTTAAGATGTACCCCATTATCTTTATTCTTTATTCATACTGTTATGGTTCGGCATCGTGTGGCCATTGTTTTCCATAAATAGGACCCAGCCTTGAGCTGGCATCAAATGCATTTTGAGCAGAAATTTCCCTAAAGAGGTTAGCTACTCCAGACATTCCCTTGCTGCATTGAGAGGTGTTTTAAATGTGGGATGGCTGTTGTTTTGAAGCGTTTTTAAACAATAGCATTTTCTGGTTACTCAGGAGACATCTTCACCTTAGTGGTGAGTTTTTTTTAATCTCTGCTAGTCTTTGAAGAGAAGCTTTTAAAAATCAACACAGGCACCAGAGATCAGTCAAAGCAGCTGTGGGGGAGAAGCAACCTCTGCTTTGGTTGTTAAGATATGTAACAGAGAGGGGGCTTATTCTTTTATGTTAAAATAAGATTCTCTGAAGTGGGCTATTGGAACATGTGTTCTCTATTTTTTCATAAAAATGCACAAACAGACATTGTACTGATTATACCAACGAATTTCATCATACTCCGTGTTCTGTTTTGTCTACTGTGGAATAAAGCAGCATACAAACCAAACCAAATGACCCCCTCGCCTGGTGTTGACCTTTGGATAGATTAAAGGAGCACGTGTTTAAGACAGCGATCCGGTCCAGAGCACAGGGAAATTTCATTGTTACATTCCCAAGTCCTGCTACCGCACTAGCAGATAAAAGACTGGGTGTCAACTTCTGGGGAAAAAAAGCAGGCAACTAGACCACTTAAGGGAATGACTGACATCACTGAACCCAAGTAGATATCTGCAGAAGACCCAAATTCATAACACATAGCTTTACTTTAAAGTGGGTATACCCCGGTATATCCTTCACTATATCCCCATTTGTTGTCTTATTAATTGTTTTCATTCTGATAATAGGCAGTTTGCCTCTGATGTGATCAAGGACGCGTTGCAGGAGCTGAATTCTTCTGGAACATTTCTGACTCTACTGAATGTTGTTGAGAGGGAGAAAAAGAAAAAAATCAACACCCAAAATGTTATCATCAGGTTAGCTCTGTCATCTATAGAACTCTTAGTATCTTCCTGAATGAGCAACACACTCAGTATCTACCTGAATAAATTATACTCTCAGTACCTAGCTGAATTAATTATACTTTCAGGATCTAACTCAATAGGTAACACTCTTGTGTGTACTGGAACAGCCACTCCGCCATATTCCTCTCATACTTCAGTTGGAAACTCTGAGTGTACTGGAACACGTGTTCCAGCTGTAGTTCTCTCACTATGCCTCACCCTTTTCAATTAAGAGTAGCAAATAATTAATGTGTGTCAAATGAGGGACGGTAATGTGCGTCAAATGAGGGACGAGGAAGAGTACAGAATTCTATTGGTAAACATCTGTCTAAAATCAAATCAGACTGAAGTACATCAAAGTGCATCTCCTAATTTCCCCATTTTTAGATGCGCTGCTGCTTCCTAATTCCTTGCTACCGCATTCAGCTGAGAGGTTTGGACAATCGTGGCAGCTGCAGAACTCCCCACATCTTCTGCCAGTGTTACACCATTATTAATTTGACAGGAGGTTCAATGTGTGTGAAGTGGAAGGGTTCTGCATATATCCTCCTCCCAGAGAAGTGTTCCATCTAATGGTTCAGATGTCAATTGGCAATACTGATCCTTGAAATGAGTTGGGTTTGAGTAACAGTGGAAGCTGGCATTCTAATTCAGCACCACTGGATAGATATTCTGTCAATGCAGTTGCCAGGGCACTCTTTTTAAAAAATCGACAGAGTACGTAAATGATGAGTAAAAGAGACTGCCTACAAATATTCTCTGAAGGATGGGAATGGGAAGGGATTTTGAAAACTTTTGCTGGCAGCTTACCTACCCTGATGAACAGAGAGTTAAAACATTAAACCAACTGATTGGTAAAATGCTCTAAAATGTAAACAAATTAAAGCATGTCATGAATGAGTGACTTGGCCATAGTTCTGACTTTGGGGTTAGCTTGAAAATAAAGGTTTGGGCTTTTGGGCCTAAAGGACAAATTGCACATTTTTAAAAGCAGATCAAGCCCACTAAAATCTGAAACTTTGCTTTAGGCCCGGCTATATAACATTAAAAAAAACCTGATTCAATTTGGATTTAGTTTGGTTTCCTATCTCGGATTTCACTCAATCCTAATTACAACAGTTGTAACTCTAATTCTTACAAACGTAAAGTTAATTTTAGTTTTACAAAAACTTAGTTAATCAGTGAGTTGCTACAGGTTTTGGGGCTAGTAGTAAATGCTGTTATGTCTTCCTGTTGTACTTGCACTTGTTTTTTTAAACATTTCACAGGGAGGAAGAAGGCAGAAGAAAAATTAAAGTTCTGAGAAAGCAGCTGCAAAATTTACAAAGAGAAAAGGAGGCTGAACAACAGGTTTTGAGCTTTTCATTAACTGATGTCTTTCATGCACTCTACTACAAAATTTGCTGATGTCACCAAACGGGGGCTATAGTTAATATTGAGGAAGTCTGCAACAGAGTACAAGAAGATATTAATAAACTTGCAAAATGGGCATGTAATTGGCAAATGAATTTCAGTATAGATGAGTGTGAGGTGGTGCATTTTGGTAGGAAGAATAAGGAGGATAAGGAGAATAAGAATAAACTCCTTGGATAATAAGAATCTAAATGGGATAGAGGAGCAAAGGGATCGAGGCCAGTGGTGAGCAAAATACGGCCTGTGGGCCATTTCTGACCCGCCAGTTCACTCTATCTGGCCTGTTGGAGCTCGAGCTGCACATTCGTTTGAGTCTTGCGAGGGGGGTCTCTGAGGAGAGCTCACGCAGGGTTACTGTGGCCTGGGAGTAGGCTGCGCCCCTGAACTGGGGCAATTAAAAGAAATAAAGCTGCTGGGACTGCTGCTATGTGTCTGATGCAGATCTGTTTCCCTTTTGTGTCTTGGAGCCAGTCTAACGTCTATCTGCGGCTCTCTCCCGCTCTGGCTTCACGAACCACTTTTCTAAAGCCCACCACTGTCTGATGGGGGCGCTGCTGTGCGCGCGCACTGGACGCTCCTCCCGAATCATGGCTGCTCATCTCGACAACTCCGAAGAAAGAGACTGGCGCTGCAGGTTTCCTATCCTGGAACTCGACCCACACTCTCCGAGCCCCGAACTCGACCCACACTCTCTGAGCCCCGAACTCGACCCACACTCTCCGAGCCCCGAACTCGACCCACACTCTCCGAGCCCCGAACTCGACCCACACTCTCCGAGCCCCGAACTCGACCCACACTCTCCGAGCCCCGAACTCGACCCACACTCTCCGAGCCCCGAACTCGACCCACACTCTCTGAGCCCCGAACTCGACCCACACTCTCCGAGCCCCGAACTCGACCCACACTCTCCGAGCCCTGAACTCGACCCATACTGAACCCGGACGACTTAGTTTTACCGAAGAAAGACACTGGTGCTGCTAGTTTCCTCTCCCAGTACCCAGAGTACGATGGCAGGGGAGTTCTCATCACCATCTTAGATACAGGAGTGGATTCCGGAGCACAAGGACTCCAGGTAACACTATTGTAGTTCAGGCCTTGCGAAGCCTCGGGCTCTTGTACTCGGCCCACTAAAAAGCGAACACCTCTCGCGTCAGAGGTCCCGCAGACTCGAGCCACGTAGGCTTTCAGTACATGTAATTGATCGATCAATCATTTCATTCATTTACTAATGGAAGATTTTACTATTTTACATGACATTTGGTGTATTTATGATAATATCTGACTACTATCTGAAGTTCTGTTTGTGCAATGTTCCAATTTTTTTAGTGCGCGGTCCCTTTAAATTTGCTGCACATGCGCAGCATCTCTTCCAGCAGCAGGAGGTGGTAAGCGGCCTGTGCGGGACCTCGCGATTGGTGTGTGACCACACGGCTGCACACCTTAGGGGGACATTGGTGTGCGGCTTTCAACAGCTCACCAAAACTTGTTAAGAGGCCCTCCAGCTCAAATAATTGCCCACCCCTGATCTAGGGGTACAGATACACAAATTACTAAAGGTGGCGACGCAGGTTAATAAGGCCATAAACAAAGCAAAGTACTGGGGTTCATTTCTAGCGGGATAGAATTGAAAAGCAGAGAAGTTATGTTAAACTTGTATACAACCTTGGTTAGACCACACTTAATACTGTGCACAGTTCTGGTCCCCATATTACAAAAAGGATATAGAAGTACTGGAAAAGTGCAAAAAAGATTTACAAGGATGATATCAGAACAGAGAAGTTATACCTATCAGGAATGATTGATCAGCCTGGGGCTCTTTTCTCTAGAAAAGAGAACATAGGAACAGGAGTAGGCCATTGAGCCTCTCGAGCCTGTTCCGCCATTCAGTGAGATCATGGCTGATCTGCAACCTAACTCCATATACCCGCATTAATATCTTTGGTTAACAAAAAGTTAGCAATCTCAGATTTAAAATCAACAATTGATCTAGCATCAATTGCCATTTGTGGAAGAGTTCCAAACCTCTACCAGCCTGTGTGTGCAGAAGTGTTTCCTAATTTCACTCCTGAAAGGTCTGGCTCTAATTTTAGCCCCCCTAGTCCTAGAATCCCCAACCAGCGGAAATAGTTTCTCTCTAGCTACCCTATCTGTTCCCCTTAATATTTTGAAAACTTCGATCAGATCACCCCTTAACCTACTAAATTCTAGGGAATGCAACCCTAATTTGTGTAATCTCTCCTCATAACTTAACTCTTCAAGTCCGAGTATCATTCTGGTAAACCTATGCTGCACTCCCTCCAAGGCCAATATATCCTTCCTAAGGTGTGGTGCCCAGAACTGCTCACAATATGCCAGGTCTGGTCTAACCAGGATTTTGTATAGCTGCAGCATAACTTCTGCTCCCTTGTATTCTAGTCCTCTAGATATAAAGGCCAGCATCCCATTAGCCTTTTTGATTATTTTATGTACCTGTTTATGACATTTTAATGATCTATGTACCTGGACCCCCAAGTCTCTTTGGACCTCCAGTGTTTTTAGCTTTTCACTATTTAGAAAGTACCTTGTTCTATCCTTTTTAAGTCCAAAGTGGATGATCGCACATTTGCCTACATTGAAATCCATTTGCCAGTTTTGCCCGTTCACTTAATCTATCAATATCCCTTTATAATTTTATGCTTTCATCTACACTGCCGCCTATCTTTGTGCATTCGGCAAATTTGGATATATGACTTTCTCTGCCATTATCTAAGTCGTTAATAAATACTGTGAATAGTTGAGGCCCCAACACAGATCCCTGCGGGACACCACTCGTCACCTCCTGCCAATTTGAGTACCTACCCATTATCCCTACTCTCTTGTCTTCTGCCGCTCAGCCAATTTCCTAACCAAGTCAATAATTTGCCCTCAATTCTGTGGGCTTCTACCTTAGCTAACAGTCTCTTATGTGGGACTTTATCAAATGCCTTCTGGAAGTCCATATAAATAACATCCACAGACATTCCCCTGTCCACTATTTTAGTCATCTCCTCAAAAAATTCGATCAGGTTTGTCAGGCATGTCCTACCTTCCACAAATCCATGCTGGCTCTCTCTGATCAACTGAAAATTTGAGGTGTTCAGTCACCCTATCCTTAATTATAGACTCTAGCAATTTCCCGACAACAGAGGTTAGGCTAACTGGTCTATAATTCCCTGGTTTCCCTCTCTCGCTATTCTTAAATAGCGGAGTGATGTGCACAATTTTCCAATCTAAAGGAATGGTTCCTGAATCGAGAGAACTTTGGAAGATTATAGTTAGGGCATCTGCAGTGTCCTCGCCTACTTCCTTTAAAACCCTGGGATGGAAACCATCTGGTCCTGGGGATTTGTCACTCTTTAGTGCCATTATTTTCTTCATTACTGTTATTTTACTTACATTAATTTTATTGAGTCCCTGATTCAATATTAGTTTCTTTGGGATTTCCGGCATGCTATCCTCCTCTTCTACTTTAAATACTGACACAAAGTAATTATTCAACATGTCCGCCATTTCCTTATTTTCATTGACAATATCACTGCTTTCAGTTTTTAAGGGGCCCACATTGCTCCTGACTACCCTCTTTTTTCTAATATAATTGTAAAAATTCTGTGTGTTGATTTTGACATCCCTTGCAAGTTTCTTTTCATACTCCCTGACATGAATCTTGTCATTCATGTGGAAATTACTTATGAAATAATACTGGGCGGCCTTCTGGTGGCACTGTCCAGGGAGAGTATAAATACTCGGGCATGAGCCCAGCTTGCTCAGGACATTCCTTTACAGGAACTAGTGAAGGACACAACTAGATCTCCATGTTGTAAAACAGTTGATTAAAGCTTTGTTTAACACTTAGACCAAGTGCCTAGTAGTTTTCTTACCTCACTCCCTTTTTGTAGCTCTTACTGTTTTGTGTCCCTTTGCTGTTCTTTGTATCTTTCCCATTCACCAGGATCTGTGCTACTTTTTGCATTTTTATATGCTTTTTCTGTTAGTTTTATACTGTCTCTTACCTCTTTAGTCGTCCATGGCTGTTTTTTTTGGCAATTGGGCTCTTGCCCCAGGGGTATAAACTGGTTCTGTATCACATTAAATTCTTTTTTGAACATCTCCTACTGATCTTTTGTCATGTTACCCATTAACAGATTTGCCCAGTTTATTGTGGACAGTCTCTGCCTCATCCCGTTGAAGTCGGCCTTACCTAAATCTAGAATCTTAGTAGCTGTTTCGTGTTTCTCCCTTTCAAACACTACATTGAACTTGGTCATGTTATGATTGCTATTGGATAAAAGTTCATGCAGTTAGGCGGTTAACTAAATCTGGCTCATTACTAAATCTAATGTGGCATGCCCCCTTGTTGGCTCTAGGCCATATTGCTTGTTGTAGAAAACTATCCCGGACACATTCAAGAAATTCACTACCTTTCTGACAGATGCTAGTCTGCTTATCCCAATCTATATGAAAGTTAAAATCCCCCATTAGAACAACTCTGCCTTTACTACATGCTTGTCTAATCTCTGCATTTATACAATCTTGCACTTCACAGCTGCTACCAAGGGACCTATTCACAACTCCCACTACAATCTTAATCCTATCCTATTTCTTAATTCTACCCATAGTCTCCACTGCCTGCTTACCTCTCTTTATATTCTGTCTTATCATTGAAGTGATTTCCATCCTTAATCACTAAGGCTACTCCCCCCCCCCCACCATTTTCCCTATCTTTCCTGTAGACCTCATAACCTGGTATATTTAGTTCCCAGTCCTGACCGTCTTGCAGCCATGTCTCAGTAATGGCTACCATGTCACACCCTTCAATTTGAATTTGCGCCTGCAGTTCATTCAATTTACTCCTTCTACTCCGTGCGTTTGTATAACGAACGCTTATTTGAGCCACGCACCCTAGCCTGTCCTTCAGCTCTAATGTTTTACTCACGTTTATTTCTCTCTCTCGGTTTAATCACTTTATATCTTTTAGTTTTCCCTTTACCTGTAGTGCCTAAAGCACAATTTTTGATTGTCTACTCTCTTCCCTTTTGTTTGTTTTTGAACTACTATTTGTACTGGTGGTGGTGTGGAGACCAAAACTAGGGGCCATAAATAGAAGATAGTTACTAATAAATCCAAGAGAGAATTCAGGAGAAACATTTTTACCCAGCGAGTGGTTAGAATGTGAACTCACTACCACAAGGAGTAGTTGAGGTGAATAGCATATACATTTAAAGGGTAGATAGATAAACATATGAGGCAGAAAGGAATAGAAGGTTATGCTGATCAGATTAGATGAAGAGGGTTGGAAGGAGGCCCGTGAGGAGTATAAACACTGGCATGGACCAGTTGGGCCAAATGGCCTGTTTCTGTGCTGTACATCATGAGCCTCTGTTAATACAGCAGATCAAGACATTTCCAATATTTTTGCAAATTTAAAGAATAATGTTTTTCCAAATAAATTAAGGCAACATGGAATTTACTCTCTATAGCACTTCAGCTTATAATCAGTGAGTTGTTTTTAATTGTTTCAATGATTTCTTGTTTTAATCATAGCCTCGGTCAGATTTCTGTGTAAAGTTAAAGAAAAATTAATTTAACTAAGCTGTTTTTATAAACCAATGATAGGTAGAGAATCTTGATTTAACTTTACACAGAGGGACATATACTCAATAAACACTTCCAGCTGCTATGAAAGCTGGTGTTTTGGAACACTGTAATTTCCATTAATGAGTAGGAAGTGAAGCATCATGAATTGCAATGTTCTGACAACAGGATGATCTGTTTAGACAGCAGAATTCTCCATCTTTAAAAAAAAACTTATTTGAGGAATGGGTGACAATGGCACATTACAACCATCTGCTTTCGCCTCAACAACTTGGCCAGTCCAGTTGAGAAGAAGGGTGAAGATCACTGCATTAATGATGAAATGGGAAGACAGCTTTGTTCCCTGCAATTCCAATGTGAACACAGTTCAGACAGAGTGGATGAAAATTCAGGCAACTTCCAACTGTTTCTTAGAACGCAATCCACCTTCATCTTGGGCACAAATGAGTTTAAAAAACAGAAATACAACTATATCTACTCAGGTTATTGATCATACACAGAAGTAACTGCAGAGGTGTAAAGTAATTGCAACCACTGACCCCTGTCTACATTTTTTCTCTGACCAGCATAAAAATGAGATGATTGCTCACCTAAAAGACCAGATGCAAGAGATGAAGGCAAAAACCGCCATGGAAGGGAAGTACATGAAGAAAAATGCAGAACTGCAGGTCTTCCAGACACAAAAGAAATGTACTGATGAGGAGAATAAGCTAATGGACGAGGTTCAGGTCAGAAAAAAGGAAGGGAACTCAATCTTAACTGTACTGGTTTTGTGGTGACAAAGATTTGGAAGTTTAAAGCAGTAAAACAACAGTCCAGATTTTGATGAATCTATGACATTGCTGATACTGGTCTTTTTCAGTATCTGCTAGATCTGATGTTCGTGATATTGGCACCGGTACATTCTGTGTTCCCGATACTGGCACCGGTACATTCTGCACTCCCGAAACTGGCACCGGTAATTTCTGCGCTCCTGACACTGGCACCGGTACATTCTGTGCTCCCGACACTGGCACCGGTAGATTCTGCGCTCCCGACACTGGCACCGGTACATTCTGTGCTCCCGATACTGGCACCGGTACATTCTGTGCTCCCGATACTGGCACCGGTACAATCTGTGCTCCCGATACTGGCACCGGTACATTTTGTGCTCCCGATACTGGCACCGGTATATTCTGTGCTCCCAATACAAGATAGTGATCTGAAGCAGGGACCCTGGCTGACCTTTCGTCTCTGGCAAGGGGACACGGACATGGCCAACTGTAGTGTCCCAACTGCTAATCCGGCTGAAATCAACCAATTCAAGGCAGAGCAGGAATTACACCTGTGACAATCCTGCTCCGTATGGTTCAGTACCACACCTAATTTACTCAGTGAGCTATCAAAGTAGCTCTCTTTCTGTAATTCAAAGGCCAGACATATTTTTTAAAAAAAATTTCAATTAGTGACTTCTGCATAAAGGGGCTCATACTGTAGGAATGGCTAGATTCCTAAGGACTGAGGTCGAGTCAGTCTATCAAACAAACGATGTTTAATACTATTCAACAGAGTTTAACACGAAAACACAGGAGAATTAAATTACAGGTCTGTACTCTTTGCTGGCTCCACGAGGACCGGCTAGGGCGGCTCCCCAGCCTGACGTCATGACGTTTTCCCGCCGCTGGAGGATCACGTGATCACGTCATCGCGTTTGGTCTCATTCTTAAAGGGACCGCACTATGTACATGCAATAATATGAACAAAAATACAGATTCATTCTGTAGCTAATAATTTGTTAAAGATAATTATGTACATTAGATCAGAGTCCCCTGGTGGCTCTGCCACAATACTGTAATTAACTTTTTACATAACCAGTTTCAGCTGACAATTTCCTCAGTTACCATCTTGAATAAAAGGGAGGTAAGTTTTGCTTTTAATCTCGCCAGTCAGCTCTCCATCCTTACACCAAATGAAGTAAAAGCATTCTCCATAATCTCATTTCACTGTATAGTGTTGGCCAAGTGGAGAACTTTTTCCTAAATGCTTAAGGAGACAAGTAGGATACAGTGGTCCGGGGATGGGGAATGAACGGAACCAACACTTAATAAACTGGCGAGGTAGTAGGTATGAACATTGTACAAATGTCCCATGTTTCTAGGCCATCTCAGTAAGCACACAGGGAGTTCACGTGAACATAATGTGGGCATCTTTAACGTTGGTTTGGAACGGAGATTAGGACGGTTATATTAAAAAAGCATTTAACCTCTAATAGTTAAAATGCACAAACTGTTTTTAATATAGTAAAATATTGATGGTGTATTTCCAAGTCAACATTTTAAAATCTCATTAAATTTACTTTTCTTTAACCAGCTCTTAAAAAGTAAAATTGATCAGGAGATTCGGATACACTTGGAGATTGAAAGGTTCCTGAAGCAAAATCAGGCAGTAAGTATTCAAGTTGCTCAAATTAAATGTAAAGGACTCTACTTCTCGAAGATAAAAAAAGGTGGACATGCTTGAATTACAGGAATTGCTACCTCACAAAATTCACGAGGCTCATAACAAGGGCTAATACATTTTTTATGCATGTCAGGACTGGGATCAGCCCTAGCCCATGGTTTGGAAATTTATTGGGCAAAAAGTTTAGGGAACATTTGATGGGGTTTCACCGAGGCTTATCCAGACAAAGGCATTCCTTTATACACCTGACCTCAGAGGCTACATTTAATAGCCACTGGTGGTAAAGCAATCCTAATGTGTGGAAATAGAATTCCTCTAAAATCCCCCTTTTTTCTTCTAGTGAACGATCCTTAGTCTATGCCCCACTATTACTAATTCATCAACTAGTGAAAACAATCTTTCATTCCCAAAATCTTTCCAGAATTTTGAAAACCTCTACCCATCTTGTCTTTAAATATCTCCTACTGCCATTTAATCCACCAATTAATTTGGGCTAGCTGCCCTTTCATCCCACTGAAATTAGTTAATCTCCAGTGCAACAATTTTACATTTTCTCTTTTTCTTTATCTATTTTTAATGTAAACCAATTTAGGTTGTAATCGCTACTTTCCAAGTGTTCTACTTTCAGGTCGCTTACTTCTCCAGCTTCATTACTCACAACTAGTTCTAGCACTGCATCATTTGTTGCTAGACATGCAACACACTGATTAAGGAAATAGTCCTGTATGCATTCTAAGAATCTATCCCCCTTATGACTACAACATTTTGTCTTATTCAAGTCTAGCTTAGGACAGTTGGTCCTTCTAACCTGTAATACAATATTCCTGAAATTACTCTAATTTCTTCACTTGATTTCCATTCTTCACTGTTGTTATATAACCCTGAAAAATTTCACAGGCTGTTTAATATCTCAAACAGGGCAGTGCTACAATGGCTTTGACATTCCTGGCCTGGGAAGGAAGAAATAATCAGCCAAGTTTCCTGCTGATAGGTATATAGAGAACCATGCCAGAAGCAGGTACAAGATTGGACTTGGTCGTAATGGCCCGGACATCAAATACACTGTTGACACTAACTGTCTGGGCTCAAACAAAGACTGGTCATTTGCTGCTTATAGAGCTGTAGAGCTGCTGCCAATTCTCAGAAGATTAAGTTGTGGTCAGGTTGCTGTAAATATTTTCCTTACTAAAGTGGTTTTCATTTTGCTATTTTTTTATTGAAGTACATCTCATTCACAAAATCCCATGTGGTTGTGCAATTATACAATGTAAACAGGTAACTAAAACTAGAAGAGGAAACAAGAATTGAAGTTAACGCTGGAGCACCCCAATGGCTCAGCTGGTTAAGGCAATGATTAACTGAGCTATACCAATCAGGAGGGTCCCAAGGTTCAATCTGTATGACATTCGTTGATCTCAGAAGGGTGGTGGCAGAGGCATGACAATTGGCCTTTGGCTTAAGGAGGGGTTAATTGGTCCACATTCCCATTTCTGGCCGTCATTCACTGATCCCTATTGGAAATAGATGTGAAGACATAATTGGGTTCAGCTATGATGCCTCCCAAAGTCTACAAACACTCAAGTCTAGATTTTCCAGTTGGTGTCATTTTAATGTCAGTGGTAACCCCATTTACTGCCAGTATTAAAATAATACTCATTAGAAAATCTAGGCCTCACTGTCAAGCTCAAAGCATAGCCCCTTGGACAAAGTACTACAGGTTGACCAGAAACTATAAACATGTACTCCTGCAAGAGGGAAAGTATTCAGGAGAAGGGGAGAAAAAAATCTATTGCTGATTGCACTTTGTTCAGCTTTAAATATAACTTCATTGTTGAAAGCGATAAATTGGGGGCTAAAAATAAATTAGCTACAAAAAAGCAAAAATGTCCATTAAAGTTGAAAGACAAACTAAAAACACCATCCAGACCATTATATTGTCTGTTTATTATTGTTAAAATACTATCTGAAGAAAAATACTTAAGCATTATATCTAATGTAGTACCAGCATTTAATAAAATATAAAACATGTGAGAAGTCTAGTGTGAGAGAGAAATAGAAAGAAAATAACCACAATATTCTACCTTTAACTATTTTAAACTTTCTGGAAACTACCCAATTTTTTGTTGATTAAAGTACCTTGGAGTTCTACTGTTATTGCTCTCCACTCTTTCTCCGTTTGTCAATCAGGAACTGGAAGAAAAGCTGGAATTTTGGATGGAAAAATATGATAAAGATGTTGAAACAAAACAGAGTGATCTGGTT
Organism: Somniosus microcephalus; assembly: GCF_052327205.1. Lineage (NCBI taxonomy): Eukaryota > Metazoa > Chordata > Chondrichthyes > Squaliformes > Somniosidae > Somniosus > Somniosus microcephalus. The sequence continues at coordinate 43,527,173 of NC_140992.1, read as the reverse complement.
GCTGCGAAAGCATCCAAGATCAGTGATTTACAACGGCTCAAAGAATACTCTGAAAAGGTAATGCCACTGATCTACTTTTTACAAATCATGATCAGAATTTTCCTGACTCTCTTTCCTGTGCTCTGGATAGGTTTCTCTGTACAAGCGCATTGATAAGATTGCACCAAGTGTAAAAATGGTTAGGCTATTAAAATAAGCTGTGTGTTTGAGAAAGAAACAATTTAATGCAAAATACTTAGGATATACCGAAGGCATGAAATGTGCTTTATAAATGCTTTTCTTCCAATCACACACAGTCCCTGTGGTGGCAGGAAGTTCGGTAAGCTTGGAAAATGGAGGAGGGATTCAACATATGCTTCAAAATTTAGGACTGCAGAACTACATAGAATGATTGTCTTTATCTTCCAAGAACATGTTGCGTGCATAATCACTGCACTCCAAACAATTCAGCGCACTGAACTGTTTTGAGATGTTTGTGAGAGACATAAATAAATGCACATCATTCTTTCATTGTGCTGCTCAAGAAGCACATGGACTAAATATCCTAACGATGAGAGTGTTGATCCACTGGAATTTCTTGAAACATGTTTTGGACTAGGCTGCTTTTTCATTAGTTTATTCAGTTTAATATAATTAGGAAAGGGAAAGAAAAGGAAAATGTCTGCTAATATTTTTCCTTTTTATCTCTTCAGTACTTGACATATGAACGAGTGATAATCGAGGATAGGGTTGAGAAGGAGAATGAATGGAAGAGAAGGACACAAGAAGAGACAGAATTTAGAAGCCTTATTAAGGTAAAATTACATGCAAGAATTTCACTCTCAATTAAATGATATGCATATTAGAATGAGGGTCTGGGACCAACTCAATCAAACTGTAATAACAATAGAAAGTGCTGGAAACACTCAGCAGGTCAGGCAGCATTGAGAAGAAACAGTCAACGTTTCGGGTCGAACCCTTCGTCAGAACTGGAAAAGGTTAGGGATGAGAGATTTTTAAGCGGGGCAGGGAGGAGGGGAGGAAAGAACAAAGGGAAGGTCTGTGATAGGATGGAAGGCAGGAGAGATTGACTGACAAAAGAGATGATAGTGCAAGGCAAAAGGAGAGGTAATGGGACAAGAAACAAAAGATGGCTCTAGATGATGTGTGAATGATGATGGCAGCAACATTAACAGCTACCATGTGAGGAAACGAGAAAAAAAAATGGAGAAATACAGGGGCCAATTTATAGTCTGAAATTATTGAACTCGATGTTAAGTCCAGAAGGCTGTAAAGTGCCTAACAGAAAGATGAGGTGCTGTTCCTCGAGCAAACTGTTAATGTCTGGCTCCAGGAAGCTCACCTGAATGATGCAATAGAGCCATCTTCTTCACAATTTAATAATGCAACATTTTCTTCTGACAGGTTTACACTGAAACAAGGATGTTCTGTTCACTCAAATTGTTCCAATTATTATTAGTTTAAAAAAAAAACTTTATGCCATTATATATTTTAGCAAAATCACAACAAAAAGCAAGAAATCTGAATCAAAATCAGAAAATGCTGGAAACACTCAGCAGGTCATGCAGAGAACAGACAAGTTGATGTTTTAAGTGTAGACTTATAATCAGAACTGGAGGTTATTATAGATGAACAGCATTTACAAAGGAACAGAACAAAGGGAAGGGGTGGAATAATACACACACATACAAGAAATAGAATGTCCTCTAAAGTGCTTTAGTGGAAAACAGAAGATGGTTAAATGCAGGTGCTATTAGCACGAGACAATGAGGCATAATGAGAAATTAAAGATATTTATGAGATGGGGAGAATGTGTTAATAGTTCAGGAGGTGGAGGGTAAGATGGGTAGAAATGCCAGCATGAAAAACTGGCAAAGTAAAGCAGGCTCCAGTGGCTCAGGAGCCTGGGTGGAGAAAAACCACAGGTCAACATCTATCTTCTATTTATGGTCCCTAGTTTTGGACTCCCCATAAGTGGAAACATCTTCTCTACGTCTACCCTGTTGAACCATTTCATAATTTTAAAGACCTCTGAGAGGTGGCCTGTTAGATAAATAAGTAGATGAGGGAGAAATGAATAAAAGGATGTGTTGATAGGGTGAGATGAAGTAAGGTAAGAGGAGGTTCGTGTGGAGCATAAACACTGACATAGACCCATTTGGCCAAATGGCCCATTTCTCTGCTGTATATCTATGTAACATGAATAGTGCAGATCACTCGCCAGAATGGCTGTAGACCCATCCACATTGCCAGTGCTTCCTGCCAAAGAGAAAGTGGGAGCTAAAGTTAAGGTCTCAAGTTATTAAAGTCAATAGTAAGGCCAGAGGGCTGCAATTTGTCTAATAGAAAGATAAAGTGCTGTTCCTTGAACTTGAATTGAAACAGCATAAATATAAGATAGTCACTAATAAATCCAATAGGGAATTCAGGAGAAACTTCTTTACCCAGAGAGTGGTGAGAATGTGGAACTCACTACCACAAGTAGTGAGGCAAATAGCATAGATGCATTCAAGGGGAAGCTAGATAAACACACGAGGAAGAAACAAATAGAAGGTTATAGGGTTAGATGAAGAGGGGTGGGAGGTGGTTTATGTGGAGCATAAACACTGGCATAGACCTGTTGGGCCAAATGGCCTGTTTCTGTGCTGTACATTCTCTGTAATTCTATGTAGTATAGAAGGGTAAAAGGCAGAAGTCAGAGTGGGAGCTGGATGGGGAATTAAAGTGACAAGTGCCATGGAACTTGGGGTTGCACTTGCAGACAGAATGGATATGTTTGACAAAGTCACCTAATCTGCATTTGAACTTAATTTAAAGGGGGTTGCACTATGAGCAGCAAATACAGTACATTAGGTTGGAGGAAGTACAATTACTGTCTACCCAGGAGTGTTTGGGGCTTTGGACATCGGTGAAAGAGCAGATGTTGCATCTCCTGCACTTGCACGAGATGTCAGGAAAGTGAAGGGGAGGGGAACATGTACTTGGTGGTAGGATCACATTGGAAATGGTGGAAGATCATCTGCTGAATGTGGAGGCTGGCATGGTTGAAGATGAGGACAAAGGGGACCCTATCACAGTTCTTAGTGGGGGAAGAAAGAGTAAGGGGAAAATCATGGGAAATGGATCAGATTCAGTTGAAGGTTCTATCAGGGGAATCCTTGGCTGAGGAAAAAGATAATTTTAGAAGGTGGCATCATCAGAGCAGATGCAATGGAGAATTTGGGAGAAGGTAATGGGAAGAAGTATAATCCAGGTAGTTGTGGGAGTCAGTGAGCCTTGTAGTATAAAATAAACAGAAAATGCTGGAAACACTCAGCAGGCCAGGCAGCATCCGTGGAGAGTCAAAGGGTCACAGACCTGAAATGTTAACTGTTTCTCTCTCCACGGATGCTGCCTGGCCTGCTGAGTGTTTCCAGCATTTTCTGTTGTTATTTCAGATTTCCAGCATCCGCAGTATTTTGCTATTGTAGTATATGTCAGTAGTCACCTATCCTGAGAGATAGAGACCGAGAAGTCCAGGGTGGGAAGGGAAGTCAGATATGGACCAAGTAAAGGCAAGGGAAGCAGCACTGACGTGGTCATTAATGTAATGGGAAAAGATCAGAGAGGGGACTGGAATAAGAGGGGGAAAAAAGTGCTCAACATATCCTACAGAAAGACAGGCATAGCTGGGAACTATGTGGGTTTCCATAGCGACTCTTATCTGGAGGAAGTGGAGCTAAAAGAAAAGTTTTTCCAAGATGATAAGTTCTGCCTGCTAGACAACCAGGAAAGTCTTAATCCAGTCCCTAGCAGGTATGGGCCCAGACCATGGCACAGTTGCCCACGAACTGCACTCAGAGTGGCTGCAGGATAACTGTTGCAGAGGTTGAGCACCGTAAATCCAGTTCCTAGTGGTCATGTGTTCACAGTAAAAACGTCCCCTAATTCAGCATTAGTTGACCAGCTGACTTTGAAAGGTCACAGAATGGCTGATGTGGGCAACAGAAATTTTGTAGGTGGAACATGGCAACTTTTTCTTACAAAGGTAGGCCAATAATTTTTAAAAGTACGACAGTCTGGGACACTACCAGTTTACATTGGCTGACATTTTGTTCAGCCCAGAGGTTCCAAGCATGTACAAATTTTAGACTACTTTTTTAAGGCCATTCTATCAAGGTAATGGGGTATAGGGAACCTAAACAATACACTTTCTCCATAACAATTTAACACTGACCTGCAACAGTAGCACTTTGTAGAAGATATCTCCGGCAATCTGACATTACCATTCTTACCTGAAAACAGGCACAAAATGCTTCTAAACCTCAGTTTCCTGAATAAATAATGCCTACTTAATTTGCCACCTGGAGGATGGGACTTCCTGAGCTCCTTAGCATATAGCCAGAAACCCTGCCCTAGAGCATTTGACTCAGGATGATATTAATAGGGAAGGGTGAAATTGCTCATAAAAAGAAGCATAAGACAACATATAAAGGAAAGCCAAAATTGTTGAAATGAAAACTATTAGCTAGGTAAAGTACATCTTCCAGCATGTTTTGTGATCTGGTGTGTGCATATGCAAAGCCTATTAAGCATAGAGTACAATGAAACACAAAGTGACACCATAGGCACAGTGAACCACCTAGCTTTTCCTAGAAGTTTAATTGCTGCGTTTAACTTTTGTCAAATATTTGCTATTGAAAATAGGCTCTGCTATTCTTGATTAGTTTTCAGTAGTTGGAACATGACGACTTTTTAAAATATAAATTGCTATAGATGGGATCCTCAATTTTGGGATTATTTAAATAGTATTGTTCTGGTTAAGTTTACACAAGTGTTGACTTATTTCCCCACTGAATAGTTAATGGGATGATGATCGCATTAGACCAGGAATTGAGAAATCCTTTAGCAGTGCTCCTAATCAGTCTTGGAAATGGTAACTCACATCAAAAGACCACACGTTAGTACATTTTCAGAACATATTTCTGTACTAAAAAAAGTTCAATCAAGTTGATATATTTTAATTCATCCACCACACAGTACTATAGGTTTGTAGTTGGACAATATTGGGCATTTACATACACAAAGTTATGATCTTTAGAGTAACTTTATGGAAATATGTAATATGCATTTTGCCTTTGATAGATCAAAAGTATAGATCATTGAAGCATTCCTATGAGCCTCCAGTTATAGGGTACCATGATCAGTAATGTATCAAGAAAGTTTTGGGTTCCTGGTGTACAATTATTAGTGGGGAAGAAATCAGAGTCAAGTACCTTGTTTTTAATCTATATTGCGATCTGACACTGCTACAGAAATCCCTAGATTTTCCCTTGTATGAAACACCATCTTTTTCCTCTCACAGCTCCAATCATGGTGGCGAGGAGTCATGGTTCGCAGAGGAATTGGAATCTACAAGTACATGAAAAAGAAAGGAGGTGGAGGAGGCAAAGGAAAAGGGAAAGGGAAAGGAAAGGAGGCCAATAAGAAGAAATGAAGCTACTTCATTCTACACATTTTCAGCATCAATCAAATGATTTCTTTTGTGTCAAAATGGAAGGTTATTACTGGACAATACAGACCAATTGAAAAAGCCAATTTTACAGCGTTAAGTTGTATTGACTGAATAAAGTTGCAATTAAAAAAAAAGTTCTAATCATAATAAATGTTAAACTATTACATTCTTCAGCCTGGCAAAGTAACAAAATATACTTTTTAGTGTCATAATGCTGGTAGTTTGACTGGTTTCATAGCATTTTAATCCCTCTCCCCGCGGCCCCCCCCCACAATTTTCTTCCTCTCCTGAAGATGCTGGCTGTTCCTGGGGTAGTTTCCCCGACAGCTGCCTTCTGGTACTTTGCCTAAGTGACCACTTTAATGTATGAGCCCAGTGACTGTCAGCAGCCCATGATACTGGCAACCGAGTCCAATTCTGTTCTCATGCACTGACTGCACATGTACTTTCCAGCAGAGGTCACTCACGCAGACATTCTAACTACAATTATTATCAGATGGAATTCCACTCCCGAAGTCTATTTCTGTATAGCAGGATTGGTCTGGTTAAGCACAGTCAAGGAAGCCAAAATTGAATCACTTAACTATTTGATATCTATACAGGTTAGAAATAAATTAGAATTTCAGCAGGGACTTCCATCAGACTCTCCGTTCCTTTCAAAAATGGATCTAGTGCAACCAAACCATCAACGTTGACTGGCTACTTAAGTTACAGATAGTCCTAGCTACAATTTAATCAATAAGCTGATGTGTGAAAATTTAGTTATCAATTCATTATATAAATCAAAAACTATTCAATCAAATCAACAGACAAAAATTCAAGTTGTGTATTGAAATCTTTTGAATCTACGTTGTCAGATTAAGGTGGTCCACAGCATGGTGTTCAGGATTTACATGTAATTTCATCACCATCAGTTATTTATAAAACACTATCTCATTTTCAAAATAAGGTAGAAACAATCATAATTGAGCTTTGTTAAAAAGTCCTGTTCATCAGCCCATTCTTCCAGGTTAAAAGGTCTGTATAAAGATGCATGTCTGTCAGAAGAGCAATGGGAAGGAGGAAAATCAGGGATAATGAAAAGGACATAAACATCTGTAATAGCAGAAACTGGGGTAAAAAAATGAAACAAACCTGTGAAGATGTTTTAGTCAAATACAGATTTTGCAGTGGCACTTGTAAGGAAAACTTGCCTTTATCCAGATGGACACTGTTGGATGCATTTGATCAGTTTCTTTCCCTCAAAATACATATTATTTTGGATAAGTGTATAGTGGACACAACAGAATGTCACTTTCCTCCCTGGAGCAGTATGGTAGGTCAGTGGTTCTCATACTTTGGTTGAAGGACTCCTTTTCACATGGATTAGTAATCACAAACCCGTCCATCTAAATAGGCCCACCACCAATCTTGGTAACTGCGGGTCTACCTGGCGATCTTTGTGCCACTCTCCGTGCTCCTCCATGCAACGCTCCTAGGTTTTCCTCTTTAGAGCTGTAAAAAAAAACTCACCTAATGGCAGGCAAGTTGGAATTTCAGCCAACCCATGGTCAGCAATTCTACAGTTAATTAACATGGTTTAATATGCATCATTACCCCATTTTGCTTTAGTGGCTGCTGTAGGGTCACCTATTAGTTTTCAATCAATTCTCATACACAAGTATATATCATCAGTAAGTTGCCTGCAGCATTGAATAGTTTTTTTACATTTACACAAGATGGCGATAAGAGTGGAGAGAGATGCTTCAGAAACTCATGCCACAGAGCCACCCACTGGCAAGAGCCTGCAACTACATCGTGACAATTGCCATAACAAAATTGAATGAAAAATGTTGACATTGTAAATTGCTATGTTCATCAAAAATCTTAAGAACAAGGTTCATGGGCAGGAAGTCCACTTCTTACACAAGGTTTTTAAGATAGAAGCTGCAGACTGGGCACTTGTTGGATTCTAAACCTGCATTATAACTGGTTATCAAATGCGAATAGTATAATCTATTCACACACCATCAACAAGACCAGATGGTAAAAGGAACTCAAAAGCAAATCCTGTCTGGTGCAGCAAATAAAGTAAACAAAAAGCAAAATACTGATGCTGGAAATCTGAAATTAGAAACATGAAAACACTTGATGTGTCAGGCAGCATCTGTGGAGAGTATAAACTGGCTGAGTAAGGGCCCATACCCGAAGCAGCTTGCTTGTTCTTCCGCAGATGCACCTCGACCTGCTGAGTGTTTGCAACGTTTTTGTTGTAGCAATTAAGGAGTGTCGGGAATCGAATTTCCATTGACATTGTCTTCTGACGGATGGATCCATTGGTCAATAACCTTTCGCCCATTGTTATGAGCTTACTGATGGAGTTTATAGCTTCAGTCTGCATGCTCTGCACCTGCAAGGAATGTTTACAACACACACGTGCTGCGTTTCTATTCAATAGAAGTGCTCAGTAAGCACTTTCACATTTTATCGCAGGCCCCGTGGAAAGTCTCTACGGACCCCAAGGGGTTTGAGAACCACTGTGAGGTCATAAAGGACACATAAATGCATTAAAAAAATCTTCTCAAAAGTCTTATTTAGAATTAGCGGTTTCTAAAATTTGTTTCCAAGGAATTGTACTGACCATCCTTACCTCTGCTCTTTTCAAAGCCAAATGCAACATTTTATAGCGAATAGTTGATCAATGTTTGTACCTTTTCATTTTTATTTAAATTAATAAATCATATTTTAAGGAGTCAACTCTTAAAAGGTTTTTCATTGTCTGCATCTGCAGTTTTAAGTTATAGATTGATGTTCAATAGGAAGTAAATTACAAAAGCCAATTCTGGATCCCAATAAAGCCGCTGGGAGGAAATATTCATTCTATCCAACTAGTCCGCAGCTAAATCTGGGCCAGTGTTAAGTGATTTTTCTAATACAGTACAGTAGTGTCCTTACATTTGCAAGCATTTTACATTTCCAAAAACAAGTGGATATGCATTTAATAGTTTGTAATGAGGCAAGGACTAGGATACTGTCTGAAGGAGAAAAACCCCCAGTAAAACACGCACATCTTCAGGCCAATTCCAATGTACAGTGTTTATTCATCACAAAAGCCTCATAAACATATGCTGTATGTTATACATATGTACAAAGGAGACAGTTAGAGCAAAGCTGGAGTTGACAAACATGCCTTTTCTTTTTACATGACAAATATCTACACAATATAATCAAAGCCAAGGCCTCCAAGTTTTCAGTACAAGTCTACCATAGAAAACAGTTTTAACACAATACATATCCAGTCTCTCTCCAGCTGTAAAAACATACACATATGAAACAGGTCTAATTGCTCACTGCAAAGGAACTATAATATTTATATAATTTTTAAAAGGAGAAAATGGTGCACATATAACGTCCAATACCGTGTACAAATGACCATACTGAGCAACTACAATACCAAATGTATTTACAACAGTGTACAAATGAAAGACAAACAAAAATTATACTTAACACACAGTTGCCCATGCATGTTTACCACAGACTTTTAAGTACTGGTTCCAAGTAGCTACGGAAGTAGTTATCTTCCTTGTAAATTACTTTGTTTCCACGAGTCAGTTTCAATCTGTTTCAGCTCAAAAGGTTGACAGCAGTGAAGTAAGTCAACTTAACCTGATGCATCTCAGTTCACTTCAAAGATTGTATGAACAGGCTTCCAACCTGGTATCAAAAATGGTTCCAAACCTGAACCAAACCAATTTTCAAAAGGTCAATGTGAATTCTCGTTGACTAAACATGAATTTTCCTGCTGAATAGAAGTTAATTAGGCACTTAACATTTCCCAATTATTTCTCGTAGTGGCCTACAAGAAAGATTTTGGAGATTTGGAAAACTGTATTTTTACAGGATGCAATTTTCGAATTAGAGGTTGGAACCAGTGGAAAATATATCAATATACAGCAAAAGCACATCAGAACATCTTCAAATGTTTAAAGTACTCTATGTGTGTGTTTCTTGGGTAGACACGAGCAACAGGATACGGTAGATTTACTTAGAAACTAGAATACAACTGAAGTGTTCTTCAAGAAATTCTCATCTGATCCATTCAACTATAATGCAGTATCTAGGATGACCTGAAACCCCTTAATCTGGATACAGTACTGTTTAGTAATCTATTTGCCACAGCTTTATTTTCAAAAAAATCTTACTAGTAACTTCTTTTGTGAAATTATCACCATTTCGTGAATGTGTTTTTAATGTAGTGACATGCTTGTATGTGAATATACAGAATAACAAATAGATAAGATCACAATGTTGGGACAAGATCTGAGCCCATATATGATTTTATTTGTTTTGCTCAAATGAGTGATGATCAAGACATGACTTTTGCACTAGTTTTCTGAAAACTCGTTGATTTCGTAGAAGAGATTTTTAAGTTACCGTCTGTATTGGAATGGTAAAGTTAAATTAAACAAATGCCTCATTAAACGAGTACTATCAACAGTTCCTACAACTTAATTTGACCAAAAGAATGATAAAAATGAGCTCCCCAAACTCAAGATTCTATCTTGTACCATTCACCATCTGAATTTAGGATGAGCTTTACTTGGAACTGAGAGGGTGCGAATTCTGGTCTTAAGTCGTTATTGGTACATTGAATACGGCTGCCAGGTTTGATGAGCGCAGCAAACTCCACTCTGCCGCTGCTTCTATATTTTGAGTTGTAATTTGTCACTTTTTATTTTCCTGTTACTGTTATTCAGGTCTCTAATTTAGCACAATTACAAACAGCACCAAACTTGCCATATCAGGGTTTAAAACTATAGCCCATTTCCAAAAATTGTGTTGAAAGTAGCTCCCTTAGCAAAAGACAATAAAAGTATAACAAAAGCAGAAAAAAAGTATATTTTGAAAATGCCAGTTATAAATCACATGAAAACAGATCAGTTTGATCGACTTGCTAATGGTCATTTAGTTGCGGGTACTACAAGTAACTCAGCAGCTGCAACGTTGCTGCTTCAGTACTGCTCGCTAACTGCTGCAATCCAGCGGATCCTTTTGACATGTGGCAGACAAAATTCTATTTGCTCATCAAAAATTAACCCCACCCCCCCACCTCACTGTAACATAATCAGGGAATAGAGCCCAAATAATGCTTTTCTATGATGGACTACTAATCGAAGATTCATTTTAAAAAAGTCACTCTACTCCTCACTCTGTTACTTACCCCTGCCCGCCCTACCAAATAAAAAGAAACATCTGGAAAAGATGATCTAACCTCAGAGTCTGGCTTTAAAGTTTGTGTTTCCGAGTTGGAATCAGGCCCACAAACAAACGGCTACTGTCCCAGTAAGGCATAATTCAAGTTGTTCCAGATAGTATCTGTGAACAAGAATGATGTACTTTTCTGCTCAGCGGGTTTTGAAGAGGAGAAACATGGCTGGTGAAAACTACTGTAACTGAAGTGGGCTTGTACAGCTCAGTTCACGTCAAAGTCAACGTGAAAGATTTTAACCTGGTCCTGACCATTTGCACCTCAGATCAAAGTAACTTTTTAAAAAGTTCAACGGGTTTCTACCAATCAATCAGATATTGGTTAGTAGACTTGAAATGACAAAAATGAAAACACAAGTAACAAGGTGATCAACATTTGGTAACAAAATCATAAAAACATATACAGCATAACAAAATAAAAACACAAATTAATTTGAAACAAAGCCGTACGCGAAGAGGAATGTGAACTGTTTTACATAAAAACTAGAACACATGGAATGTATTTACATAGAAAAAGGAAAGTGCAGGCAAAACTCCATCTGTTCAAGTCATAAATTAAAAAACTGAATTTCCTTCTGCTGGCTACCTATGCTGCACTTAAAAGCTATCCCAAGCTTAAAGTAAAGAAAAACACATTGAAATGTTAAAATAAATCACTTTGGCAAAGATCACAACAAAAGTTTGGTGCTAGCATCCAAATTGTTTAAAGGTGGATTACAAGAATAATTCAATCATATGCAAGTTTGAACATTTTAGGTTTACAATTATTACAAGTGTACATTTAAGTTTAAATAGAGATTACACCATGAGAAACAGTGGGTACACAATTCATTCCACAAGGACACCTTTCAAGTCATAACCCACAACTAATTAAGTCATAAAAGGATGGATAAGTGCTCATTTAAAACTGACATGAACTCTGTATCCCACTATTTCTCACTGTATTCAGTTTATACTATTCATAAAAATGTAGACACATAAATTAAAAATGTAGTGGAAGGTACTATAATTCATGTAGAAAGCCTACACTGCAGACAGTTACGTTTCTTTCTGATGCCATAAAGTTGACTGACAGCATTATCAATGCTACTTCATGATAAAGTGCTATTCACTACATTACTCAAGTACAGCTGAGCAACCAGGGGTTATTTAGTGGTTGTATTATCATACTTGTGTGCTATGAATAAATAGATACATATGTATACTGCATGAACATAATCTAACAAATATGAAATGTAAATTCTAGAAGCACAATTAAACCATTTACAGTAGATGTGAAAAAAATGCATACATGAAGCCAACAGAAAGGAAAACCTATGTAACAGTGCTTAAAAATATATAGCCAGGACAAAGGAAACCCTGTAACCAAACCTGGAACAATTCATACAAGTACTGATCCATTTAAGAGTACAGTCAGTGCATAATTTCTAGAAATGATCTTCTAGAAACACCATGTAACATTCCCTTATAAGAACCTTTACAGTATTCAGTGGGGTTCAGCTACCGGTGAAATATACCATTCCTATACGAAAAAAAAGCGGCAGACTAGATTTTCATGTACTTGTGCAACTTCTCATAATATTTCCTACCAGAGAATAGGCAACGTTAAAAGAATATTTTTCTCACACCTCAGGAGATTCTGCTGCTGTTTGTGAATTTCTTATTCCTATTTATGTCTGGGAATCAAAGTAAAATTATACTGAGTATTATGTGTAACTTTATTGTGAATTTCTTATTCCTATTTACGTCTCAAATTCGTACTATTCAAGCTAAATTATATCTTACTGGCCACCAGGCAAACATTGAACTATGTCAAATTAGAAATCCAATGCATAGTCGAGCTACTCACTAGATTAGAGTCACGACAGGAGATTTCTTGATCTAGTTCCTAGGCCCGTTAGTAAGTCTACTCTGTGCAATGTATCACCATTTTAAATGCCACTATGAAAACTATTCGGATCATGGTACCCAAGTTGGAAAACAAATGGAGTGCTGCCTTTTTGGAAAAGTAACAGAATAGAGGGATCAAAAAAGTCATGTTTAGCAACTGGCTGATAGAACTGACAAGTCAGAAAGTCATCATGCAGATGCTAAAGAGAGTGATAAATGTGATCACCATGGAGACCAACTTGGAGCATATTCTATTGTGCTGTTACAGTGTTTCTTGGGTGAGGTGCCCATCACTTGCAGTCTCTAGCCAGTTGATTAATGGTGCTGTTTGGTAGGGGCGAGCTCAAGCAGAGTTTCTATAGTCACGGCTACCTGTGCCAGTCCTTTCTCTTCTAGAATGTGAAGGGGCAGGCACAATCGATCCTAAACAAAATGAAAAAAAGAGAAAGGGAGGGGAATAAAAGAAGAGAGGGGAGAAAAACAAAATTAACAAATGACATACATGTGAAAAGATAAAACCAAACTTAGAAAATGGAAGACCTGAAAAACGAAATGACAATATAAGACATCAAAATTAACTTGTGAACACTAACTGCTTGCATACAAATGAATTGAGATGAGCAGCAACAAAGTGGGAGGGGGGCAGGGGTGCAGTTGCCAATGGTAACTTCAGGAGTCTATCCCTAACCAATCCCACCAACAAAACTTTAAACCTCACCCCCTAACGCAGATCTCCATGCACCCGTGCCCACAATGTGACTGACAGATGATGGAAGTGCAAAAAAGCAATAAAACTGTATTTTGCTCTAGGCTAGGTGATTTTTGGATGCCTATTTATATTCCCAACTTCAATGGAAGTAAAAAAGTACTGCTGTACACTTGCTGTATGTATGTGAGGGAAGATAAAAGTTTTAAAAAAGATGTTGGGTTAGGTTTGATTAAAAAAATTAGAAAACTCTATTTCCCACTTGCAAGATGTTAAATGTAGTGCTATAGTGATTTGTGTGTAAAATTCCTATTTAAAATGAATAAAAGGCAGCAAATAGGATCTCAATTATTGATATGTTAATTCATTGCAGACTTATCTTCAGAATGCATTACACAGAAAGAATTTTGAATAGCAAGAACAAGTAGGACCTGGACTAAAATACCAAGTAGTGATCCAGACTGTCAAGGTTATCCATCGTGAGACAAGTTGCAAATTTATTACTTATGCCTTTCCTCATCAGTTAAGGAAAATGATGGACTCTGTTAAAATATGTAAAAACTACTGCACGGTTAAATCATTTCTAGCAATCTTGGTTTTATACAAATACTGTACAGTAATGTAATAAAATCAATAAATAATTAGAAAAATAAAATCCTCAGACAAAAATTGACAAAGAACATGTAGTAGGAATCTATAATTTACCACTACAAAGAAATGAATTGGTTTTATATTTTATCAGTAGTGATCTTCTCACGGTTAAATGAAAAACCCATCTGAATTGTAACATTCACTGGAAAGCCAATGTTTCGGTCAGGAAATTTCTATATATAAACTCCTATGTTTTGTCAGTAGACTGTGTTTTCATAAATTAAAAAGCTTTATTTTTAAAAACTGTCATTTAAACAGTTTATAGATTCCCACCTGCCATATTACATAAAACCAACAGTAATCTTGAGTTAATCCTCATACTGATGCACTTCAGTGAGCCCCTGTTACACCTCAGAATCAGTTGAATTTTAAATATTTTTCAATTCTGCAGAAAGTTGATACATTTATTTACAGAATATTGTCTGCTGTTTCTTCAAAGTTACAGGATTTTACTGGGGCTATAGTGTTAACTTACTATTAAAACCTACATTTGACAAGAGCCCTTTGCTGGTTGAGTGGGTAAATAGACTGGTGTGGTCCTGAGTTGTACAGACCAGGAAGGTCCCAGGTTTAAGCTCTCGTTAGAAATGAATTAGCCAATCTCAGTCAAACAGCAATAGAGCTGCTAAAATTGGTCTCAGAGATTGGGCTAAGAATGAAAAATAAATCAGCCCAACATTCCCACTCCTGATTTCTATCCTGCTGGAAATGGATGCATGTAGACAGTGGGTGCAAAAATGACTTGTTTCAAGCTGTGATGTTTGAATATCCTGCTGACACTCACTGTCCAGGATCACACTGGAATAATAACCATCTGGGCATGGCACTAGAGGGTGGGCGCTGCCAGTGGAACCATACCCCAGCATGAGCTACAGCAGGGGTGGGGATACAAAGGGAAAAATTTGGAGAAAAGGAGGAAAAAGCATTTATTTATTAAAATGGCTTGTGTCCCTTTTGGCATTTACTCAGTTCTCATAATTACTGCCTCACATCATTGGACATTGCGGTACACAAACCACAATGGCAGTATTTCTTATGCATGCTTTTTTAGCAAAAAGTTACAGACGGGTTTCATCTTTGGTACAGAGCAAGGGTATTTGCTGTGATTTAGAAGTGCAGAAAATAGATTTGGATGAGGGAAATAAATATGGATGGAATATTTATTTTCATATTGTAACTTTATTTTTGGCCACCATAAAATTACTTGCAGATGCTAGTGGCCACTAACTCTAGCACAATGTCCACTGCTCTGAATACTGCATGTGAACATTTGAAGGCTTATTTAGCAAAACATATACCTTCTTTACTGCTGTGCAAGAAAATAACCTGTTAAATGAGCATAAATGAATGAACGAATAAAATTAGTTGGAAGTCGATTATGCAATTCATCTACTCACACAAAAAAGTTGTGCTCGACAGTTAAAGATGCAGTAATATTTGGTTTATACATCTAGCGTGACAAGTCACTATGTAAAAAGCAAGTTTTTCTTTTCAAGATTTATGATATTATCAAATATCTTCAACTTTAATGTTTCAATGCAAAGGAAAAAGGAGGATGTTCAACTTTGTATCAGTGAGGTAATTTTTTTCTGCTTAAATCAGAAGATATCAAAAATGTCAATAAAATGATGGTATCAATGATGTATTTGGATAGGTAAGGTACCTGTCCGAGAAAAGTGAGCGAGTTTTGCCATTTACAAGACACAAGAATTCTGTAGCAGAAGGCTTTGCCTGTTCCCACGTGAGACAATCTTTACTCCATTAATTTTGATTATGTTCTCTATTGTACAACATTAAGTTGAATGATATGGATATCATTTACTTCCCAAGAACAGGCGGAAATTGGTTCACAACAGTCTGCTTTTGCTTATAAGTTTTCAAAGGTGGTGAAACAATAACTATGGGGGCAGGACCAAAGGCAGATAGATGGTGGTTACACTTGACATATACAAAAAATTAAACACAGATTTTTAAAAAATCAATTCTGTTCTCTAAAATAAACAAAATAAGATTATCTTATTGCTACTGAAACTATCCATCCTTGCCATGGCTTTTAATTGAATTATCCAGCAGTTGTAGTTTAACAGTAATATATATGCAGTAGTAATACTGTAATGCAGTGAAGGCAGGGGCACAACATGTATTGTATACTTAATTTTTCACATTCACAAGTGCAGAATAGATTCACAGTACATGAAGATAATCAATACCTCTGCAACCACCAACTTCTACACTAGCCACTCAACCACACCGGAAAGGTCAGGATTAACAACTTGATATTAATATAATGGATTCAATCACAGGCTGTTAAACATAATCAAAAGAGACCAGTGTTTGGTAGACCAAAAACGAAGGAATTGTTTTTGAAGGTACAGTATTTTAATGCACTGCCTTTCCACCTCAGATACAGTCCAGGAAGAAGGGGGATGAAAGTTCACTAATGTTAATAGTAACAGCTTGATCCATCTTCCAACAGGCAACAGGTCCTGCCCTTGGAACTAGCCCCAACAAAAGTGTAAATACCAGCCTTGTTATTTTGGGAATATTTTAATCTGATTAACAAGATAGTAACAAAATGATTCTGATGGTATGGCAATCACTTAAAGAGCTTTTTACTAAGAACAGCTTATAATGTCAGCCAAGAATGCATGAACTTTTCAGTCAAACAGTGGGTCTGCGAGTGGACTGAATATGAGTAAAAAAAGTGGTCTTGACTTCAAAATCTGTTAAATGTCAAGAGAAATGGTATGAAAGGCACTGTGAATGGCTTCTGTTCCAAAATATTAGGAGTCTGAGCATAGATCTCTATTAAAAATAATCTCATGACTGTACTTGGAAACATTTTCTATGGAATTTTTTCAACTAAGGCCGATAGTACAGAGCCTTTGCACAGTCTCTCTCTCTCTCTCTCCTTCCCCTTACACATACTTTCTCTTCTAATTAGAACATAGTGACCCAATGGTACAGAGCAAAAAGCAGAAGCATCACATTGATGTAAAAGAGAGCAAAGCCTGCAAGCTGGCCACCAGAGAGAGGGGCGAGAACAGGACTGGTTATGCTCGCTCCCAAAGTCAGTAGCATGTCAACCGTCTTTTGAGTGCTGAGGAGGTTGGCTTGGAGCACATCAGATGAAGAGCAAAGGTCATCCTTCCAATGTTTCAGTGAGTGCAGGAGAGAAACGATAGAGAAAAATTAGTCGAGAAAATCAGCATGCAACACTTACTTAGAATTACTTTCATCTTTGTCCCGTTTCAGACTCATGCGCAATAAACACAGGGTGCACAATTAACTTCAAAAAGTCAGTATCCAGTTTAAAGGGAGCATTAATTTTAAATACAGTTTCTGATTACCAGCTACTCTCATCTTTCACTCCTTGTGGGAGATTTCCTAAGAGTCAAACAGTAATTCGTTGATTTAACTTTTGAAAATCTATTAGATCACGTGTTTCAATTTACCAAGGCAGTTTAACTGAAATTCTTTTTACGCAGATGAACTTCTGTGCTGTAGAAGTTGAAACGGGTTGCTGTTGCTTATTTTAACTATATTCTTACATCCAAATTAGAGTTTGAACACTAGGATAGGCCAGTTACTGTGGTAGCTACACCACTGGATTCAATTTCCAATCATCACTGCCTCATGGGTGGCCACTTGCCACTGCTGGGTCATTTTTAGTTGTCAGCCAGGCTGCATTGTGGAGCACCACATGTCAGCACTGACTACTGCACAAATAGTGATTGTAACAATTGTTAAAAGTAATGAATGGAAACTCCTGAATTCCTCTCTGGAAAAAATGTTTGGAAGATAGAGGCCTTAAGGTGGGACAGAAGAATTTAATTAGGGCTAGAGTAAAAGATGAATGCAGTAATTCTGTAATTCTAAAGTTGTTTGTCTTGTCCCACAAAGTAGTTCCTGGGTTATATCAAACATCATGTCTATAGAAAGGTCTTTCAATTAGGCACTTTACAGTCTGCCGGACTCAACATCGAGTTCAACAATTTCAGATAATTATCCCTGCCCCCATTTTTCATGCAGTATGATTTTTGCCACTCCCATTTGCAACATTTTATCTTTCCTGCCTCTTACAAAAGTACAGGATGTTCTTTCAATTCCCTCCTCCCCTCCTAACCACCCCCCCCCCCCCCCCCCCCCCCCCGTCTCTGCACCTGCTTAATATGTTACATCTCCAGCTTTTTCCAGTTCTGATGAAGGGTCCCAGACCTGAAACGTTAACTCTGTTTCTCTCTCCACGGATGCTGCCTGGCCTGCTGAGTATTTCCAGCATTTTCTGTTGTTATTATTTCTATAGAAAGGGCGTCTTATTTAGATTTTTTTTTAAATGGTTTGAAGTTCTAATGGTATAATTTTCACAGAATCAACAAAAATTACAGCTGCTAGATGCAACCTTTGCATATGAAAACTGTTCTGATAGCACTTCTGCATTTGATTTCCCACTAAGTAAGTACAAGAAGAAGAAAGAAAAGCAGCAACAAGTAGATTCCAAGGAAAGGAATTCAGAGAGATAGCAACTTGGACACCTGATAGCAGCTAGCTGCAAAGCAGAATATGTACAGGCCTGCAAGGAAGTCACCCTCCTCTCCTGTGACACAGAACAGTGCACGATACAGGGGAAATTAAATGGGAGAAAATGTTTTACCTTACACCCTCTCGTTGTAAATATGAAAAATATTCACTTGTTTCCCAGCTTTTGTGATCCACTTAAAACTTTGCTGCTCAATGTTTAAATGCTAAATATTTTAAATTTACAACCACTACAGGTAGACTATCCTTTATCCGAACTTCCGAAAACCTCTAAAAACCGAAAGTTTTTTCGTTCAGCGTAAGTCGTGCGCATGACTTACGCTGAGCAGGGCAGAGGGTCACAGAGTTCCCTCCTGGGTAGGAGATTGCAGGCCGAGCCTGGCAGTGTGAAGGAGGTATCGGGAGAGTGAACCCAACAATACAGCGGCCCGTCCGATAGCTGCAACGGCCCGTCCGATATTCTTTTCTCCCCCCGACCCGAACCGCGGCCCGTCCGATATTCTTTCCCCCCCCCCCCGCCGACCCGACCCGTCCGATATTCTTTTCTCCCCCCCCACCCGACCCCCGACCTGATTTGCGGGCCAGCTTAGTAGAAGTCAGCCGATATCCGGCTTTCCAGAGAAGCAGGAAGAGGAATGAGACACGGAACAGTCGCAAGAGGTAGCCTGAACTTTTAACATTTATATTAAATACAAATTTCCCAGTCTTATAATAATACCTTCTGAAATCCGAAAAATTCCGAAAACCGAAACTCAGCTGGTCCCAAGGCTTTCAGATAAGGGATAGTGTACCTGTATTATGATTTTAATTTTTACAGCACATCCTTGAGCTAGACTCAATAAGAATCACTGCCGAACAATTTAAGACTCTGGTGAATCTTAGGAACGTAGCATATTATTTCCAATAAACAATGGCATTGATGATAAAACTATTATAAGGATGGATACTGTCTTTCATAGTTTATGCTAACATAAAACAGGAATTTAGACCAGATCAATACATATTTAACAAAAGCGTGAAGGAATGGGATACGCTGCTGGGACAGAAAAGATTGATTTGAAATCATAAGCCACAAGACCAGTGCTTCGTGAACATTCTTCGACTCCTTTGAGGTAGATTACAATATGTTGTTTATGATAAGTGCATTTACATAATGACTGCACTGCTGTTAGCCAATTGCGATGCACACTGGCAGAGGAGATTTTAAAGTTCAGTACCATATGGAGTGGAGGAATACAGCATTACACGATGGGTATTAGGGTACAAGGTTAATTTCTGTGGTTTGCAGGTTATTTGATACACAATATGTATTCACAGATAGTAATCAATTGCTGGAGATCTCCCATGGCATTGCTCACATTGAGTCAGAAGATATGCTGTTTTACTCCAATGGGGTACAATCAAAAAAGTGGGGCAGGGAAAATTTTACAGGAAGTAACAATGACAATTACAGGACGTGCTGCTGTACACAGGCTGGCCTGCATTACACTACTGTACTTGTTCTTGGCCCGAACTGCTCGATCCTCTCAGCTGAAGCAGGTAGGATTTATGTGAAATTTCTCATTTGAGAGAACAGTATGTTCAATATGCTGTCATGCCCTAACACAGTGTGAAAAAGGTTACAGAAAGCAGAAACATTATGATCTGGTCTAAATACAGTCAAAGTATGTTAAGTTATAATTTGTTAGAGAATTGAAAGCTTTTTCAGCACATGCAGGTATAAATGCAGCCAAAAGATTCATCAGGTCACCTGCCTTAAAACACTCATTTAACCAACCCCCACCCCTCCATGCCCCAGAACATAAAATTCAAACTTGATAGGAGACCTAGGCCACTGAAAACACAGAATATTGCTGAAGTGAGGAAATCCTCAGAAGACTTAAAAATACAACTTTAGATCACAAATTCCCAGCTGCTGAGTAGTTTAATAGACAAATTAAATATTGTAGTAAAAGACCTGGCAAAAGAAGCAGACCTATAAAGACAAAATTGTAGTCATCAGTAAATTTGTATTCCAAATGTAAAGCGTCCACAGTGCATACCAACACCAGTTCCAGAATTCAGCAGCGCAGCTTAGCAATTGCTTGGCTAATTTAAAAAAAAAAAAACGACTTGTTACAGCATAGTTAAATGCCTCAGGTTTATGTTTTTCATGAAATAATGGTTGGAGTTGCAAAATTCAATCTCAAAATTCTAGAAAACCATGTAATTAAAAACAGAATTCAACATTCAATCTCTATAAACCAATGTTCTAATGGTAAATAGATTCAATCACACAACACAACCCCAAAACACAAAAAAAATCCTAGAATCCTTTCTGTAACTGAATTTGGTTAATTCACTCACTTAAATCAGTAGCCCTGGCCATAGTAACTTAATTAAGGTTCAACATTAACTCTAAAACAAAGCAGAAATAACAGTAACTATGGGATCTCCCGCAGTGTTGCTCACAGTCACAGTATCACGGAGGGAGAATTTGGGAGCTAGAGACTCTATGATAGGGGAGCTGGTCATAGTGGGGGAGGGGCAATTTTCAGGGCAGAGGCGGTCAGCTGCAATACTGGGAACAGGTACTGGAATTGGAACTGCACATTTCAGTGGATGGGAAGAATCAGAGATGGAGCACTTGGGGTTGGCCTAGGAGGTGGGAAAGAGTGGGAGCTGGAGCACTTAGGATGGGAATCAGTGGTAGGAAGAGAGTGGAGCTGCAGCATTTGGAGGAAGTCCTGGGAGTGAGAGGAGTAGGGCTTGAGTAGTAAGCAGGGGTACAGGATGGGCAGAGTGAGTAAAATGCTTGGGTTGGGGAATCAACAGGAGAGAGGATTGAGGAACTATCACAATGATGTACATAGGTTTTAAATCTTCTTCCAAAGATCTGATTGGTCCATGGTGTCATGTATTTAGCGTGGGCCAAATCAGCAATGTTAGAGGCTCACTACAATGGTAAAATCAATCATGCAATAGCACAGATACAAGATTTTTAATGATATAGACCTGAAATAACCCATTGTAATATAGAAGGGTACATACCTGTGGTACACCAATTCTCTTACAAGCCTCTAGGAAGTTCTCCACATTTCGTCTGCATTTTGCCATAGTCAGTTTGGGCTGCAACCAGAAGTGGAACAAGCAAGCAAACTCGGTCAGTGAACAGTACGTGGTAGTGAGGGCAGGAGAGGGTTTGATAAAGGATGAGGAGGGGGGTAAAAAAAAAGCTGGAAACATTCATAGAGAACAAATCCTGAAATTCAATCAATCCTTGCAATTATAAACGCATGGGAAACAGCAAAGCAGTTCTCATCATGAGCTGATCACACCAAGGTTTGAGATATTAGCTCGACTTTTGGACCTCCCAGCTGAAATCCCATTATGCATTGTTAATTATAAAAAGATCTGATTACACTTTTCACTGGAGATTCTTTAAAACAGGTATTGTTAAACAGCAACAACACACCAAAGGGAGCCCTTGAAAATGCACCTCAGTGAGCATGTCAATGTCATCAGCAGAGGAGGAAAGGGAAGAAAGTTGGAAAGTGAAAAAACAAGCACCGTTAAACTCTTCTTAATTTCATTAAAATTACTGAAAGAGATTCGTGTGATGCCACTGATAGCCTAGTGCTAAAATCAGCATATTTGATGTATTAATCTCAATAAACACAACAGTTCTTAAAACAAGAGAAGATTCATTGGCTACAGTGAAGTTACTATGTGCATTTTCCAGAAATTCATTTGCTTTTTTCTCCCCCGTTGAACATGCACGCACTTTTCCACAAGCACCAGCAACCCCTCCAGCACATCACCCAAGTGCCCACGTGAGCCCAAGCAAGAGTATCAACTGGTTATTTGATCACATAATTGAGCAGATTCCTATCCAGTCTGCACACAACGCAGATACACACCCTCTCTCTCTCCAGCAGGAGTCACGTAGCCCACAAAAGCGGAGGTCAACTGTAGAGCTCCCTCTGTTCTATTCATGCCTGGCTAACTTAATTCAGCACAGACCAGGCAATCTTTGCATCTTCCTGATCTTTCTGGTTTATCATAAAGTGCATTTACCTATTGGGTCATCAGGGGAGCCAAGATTTAATTTATAAAAATAAAAGAACTGAAGAAGAACATGCAAGAATTGGGTTATATGAGCACACCAGCTTAATTATGGCTAAATTTTTCCTAATTATGCCATTGTCTGGATGCAACTATTGCCCACTTCCTTACTCTAATAGAAAAGCTTGATATATTTGTCACTAATGTCGTTGTTTTGATAGCATCAGACTTCAGAATACTCACCACTGCTGGAGATGGGACATGTATACTGGGCACCGACCGTGGTCTCACGTGATTAGCCAGATGACAGAGGACAACACCATCTGTAAGTGCTGTACCAAGATCACTTGGGAGAGAAACTTTTAACCGTGTTTCAATGTTCTGAGAAAGAAACCAGAGAGAAACGTACAACTATTTGATCATTAAGTGGAGGGGAGGGTTGGGTGATGCACTGACCTCTCAGTTCTGGAACCTGTGCTTGAATCCAACATAGGTTGATGGGATAAAGTAATTTTAGTCTGCTGTCACAGTGTAAGGATCCTATGTTAATGAGTTTGGGTGTTCCTAGTGGATACGTGACCACAGCACAAAGCCAGCCTAAAGTGGCACTGATTGGCAGCTAGTTGGCAATTTCACTCAAAATGGTTGATGTTGGAAATGGAAAAATTCCCATTGTTGCATTAGACATGCTCTTCTGAGCCAGAGTGGGATGGATTGGGTGGCATGAAGGGGAAGGGAAGAATTTAAAAAAACTGCTTGCATGGAAGTCCCTGTGGGATAAAATTGTGGTAATGGGGTAGGTATGTAAAAGTGCTAATTATTAAAACAAAATGTCCAGACTTCTGTGATAAAGCTAGCCTTAGTGCAATAACAGAAATAGTTTGAGCTCTAACGCTGGGTGCATTTCTGATCAGCTAGCTACACACAACGTAAGGCTCCAATTTTATTTTGGCAGGGGGGAGGGGGGAAAAGAGAAGGAATGGACGACAAGAAAATAAATGAACAAGTCAAGATGAACGTATTTCCCGGTAAATAAGTACCAATTGGAATCATTCTACAATTAGCACATTAATACATTCCCCGTGGATTTTATTTACTGCAGGTTCGTGCAATGATGCTTCTGTTCTGGTGAGCAAATGAACAACTGATTACCTTCCGTAGCTGCTGCACCACTCTTTGTTCATCGTCATATGGCTTTTGGTTCTGCAATATCAAGGGGTCTCCAGAGTCCTGGCTAGGGGTAACAGAGGAGGAGGCAGAAGTCGTCCCATCTAGAGAGACAGAAGATCAATTATGCATAAGAACAGATTACCACAGGAACATTCCTGCTTTACATCAGTATCATTTGTCCTTTCATGTACTTTTTTTTTTGGTTCAAACTTGCTCTTTAAGATTCAATGGGACTGAATAATTTCTGGCCTTAAGATACATTGTAGTTTTTTTGTTGAGAGCCACTCTATTCAAGGCATCAAACCAAGAAATTAAGGGTCAATTAGAAAAGAAAGTCTGTCCTGAATAATGGGAATAAATGTACAACTTGGCTGATCCTTTTTTCTCTTCAAGGCATTTACTCGCTTAATGCAGTACAGTTCTACGGTTGCCAGGTCCCCACCTATACATCACCCAAGGAATCATTATTCATGTGGAAGCCTGGATTGAGTGCAGGTGGGTCATCTATCTGATACTTTAAAAAAAAAAAAAATCAGGAATCCATACATGTGCATTTCCAGCAGGGATCACAAATAATGATCAGAAGCAGGACTTGTGACTATTTTCCCCTTCTCCAAGCTGAGGCATAGAGGCCAGATGTACCACTCCTACTGCTGCCATCACCGAGATCAGCTACAGGCTGGGCATCAGACCCAGAACCCTCTTGGTCTATATGATTCACAAACTTTAATTCTGAGCTATCAAGATGGATAAATTTACATTTTTTAAATGCAACATGATGGTGCCAATGTCATACTGCAACAACAACTTGCATTTCTATAGTGCCTTTAATGTAGAAAAATGTCTATGTTCAAAAAAATGTTCACAGAGCCAATGAAGGAGATATTAGTAGCCATGACCAAAAGCTTGGTGTAAGAGATGGGTTTTAAGAAGGATCTTGAAAGGAGGAGAGGGAGATGGAGTGGTTTATGGAGGAAATTTCAGAACTTGAGGCCTACGCAGCTCAAGGCATGCCTGCCAATGGCGTCTACATATTAATGTAAGAGAAAGACATTTTGAAGCCCGACTAAGCATCGAGTGCTTATTGTTTACATATGGATAGACTCTTGGAGCGGCAAAGCATGAAACCAACTGCGACCGCTGGATTCAAAATCCATTATTGCTTCAAGTTCAAGTGGCTACCAGAAGTGACTATTCATTCAGCACCTGATCCAAGTTTGCACCTGATTTATATCATACCATTTTCTTTTTAACACTGTTTCTCTCTATCTTCCCCATATTTTTACTAAATGCCTGTTTTGAGCATCATCTCTTGTTAATGCATATGTTGCATATTACCTGCTGGTAATATAATCTAAAATATTACACACCTGTATAGAAACAAACAGTTAAGTGACAAATCACTGCTGATAAACCCCTGGTTATTATGGCACACTCGGGTTATGTAAAATTCACTTTCATGTCAAACCTACCTTTCTTCATCTCATCTCTCATGGCTGCTCTCAAGAGGAAGTTCTCAGGCCGATAAGCGTGTGTGGGCTGTTTGTAAGAGTGGGGAGAAGAACTAGGATAAGGAGGGGCAGGCTGAACTGCAGCCAGAGACAAGAGTGTAAGAATGAGCAGAATTTGATGATAAGATTCAGAAAGAGTTTAATCAACAATCAGTAGAAGCAAGAAATAGAGATAGAAATGAGAAAACAAATATTAAAATGGGTAAATATCAAACTAGCATAATACAGTAACACTGCAATATTAAGGTAGGTGATAAATGGTTTGGTGCATTAGGGATGGGTTGGTTTAAAAGTGATGACAAGTTTTTAATGGTGAGCACATAGTTTAGGTTTCACAGCTAATACTCATTTCTTTCTGTATCCAAAATGTTATCCGGATGCTGACAAACCTGTTGTGTATTTTGAGCACTTTTTATTTTGATTTTGTATTTCCAGCATTTATAAGTTTTATTCTTTTTATTTACATAAGGAGGCTTCAGTATATAACGGGGGATTGTTTTGTGGAATAGGTTTTGTAAAGCCTGCAGTTATTTGGGACCCAGACTCAAAAGTAGTATAATTTTTTCCTCTCCTGTCCTGAAGCCAGTTACTTCTGCTGGCACCAACAGGCCTCCATTACATCACCAAGTAGCTCTTTTTCATCTGTGAGCCAAGACAGCGAGATGTGCAGGCTATTTAACTGGGGAGGGGTGTTAACAGTTGAGCGTGACCCCAACATCACCAGCAGGGAATGCCGGATACTTACCAAGAGCAGGACTGATTTGTCTCTCCTTTAAGTCAAATGATACTGAGACAAATTGTAGAACAGCAACATAGGCCCAACTGAGATCAGCTAACTCAACACAGATCAAGGATGGAACTCCGTTTGTCAGTACCACACACCCGGTTCCATTTACCACGAGCCATCAGGTAAAATCGGTAGGCTTATAGGCTTACTCACATCAATGCATCGCCAGTCTCCCTACTTTCTATCTGGAGGAGTTTAACTAGGTGTTATGGGATTTGCAAAGGCAGAGGTGTTCGAACAGGTTATTGGAGGGGGTTCAGAGCTTTACGAACAACATGCGCCATATCAGACTCACTGCACATTTTATAAGACACACTATATCATATTTTCGTTAACTAACTTGATAGTTAAAACTGCAAAATTTAATCACATAGCTGAATTTTGTTCCTTGTATCAAGATTTACCTTTAACACAAAGCAATATTGCTTAATATTAGCTCTAAACAAGGAAAAATAAATGCTTTGCTTGCCATCAAATGGAGAAAACACAAAATACACAAACATGTTACATATATAGACCGAGTGACAGTACAAAGGTTTTTACAATTAGTTTTCTCTTACCTATATGGACAGATGATTGGGTAATAGAGGCACTCGGTGACACAGGTGGTCTTTCTTCACTCTATGAGAAAGAAGATCAAGAACTTTTACAGTAGCAGATAAACTGCTCTGAGGGATTAGAAATAAGGAGTGTGGAGCAAGCTCTCACTGTATTAAACTCAGCTTGCTTCAGAATAGCAGACAGCCTTTCTGCAATGCATCTTACTTCCTCTTCAATGCCAAAGCACATTAACACCTTTTTCATTCCTTCAGACAGAAGCAGCAGATTAAATTGTAAACAGGGGATCTAAATCAATTCACTCTAACAATTTTTGATCCAGTTAAATAAAATGGTTAATTCAAGTTAGGAAAACTCAAGTATGCATTTGTCCTGTGCAGGTTACTGGTAAAACAACTATAGCTATACAGGGCAGTCAGTCTGGAGGGGACCTGAATAAGGAGGCTTATTTCATCCTGCTTAATTTCAAAATCAAATCTAATCTCTAAATATGAACTGACTGAAAGTCCAATCGAATCTAATTGGTTTGTAATTGACTCAGTTCTACTAGTTTCATTACACAAGGCATCACACAACAGATTTTACTAGCAAATAGACTGTACTCTTGGTAAGATACTGAAAGAACACGGAGAGTTGAAATTATTCTATGTAGAAAAATCTACTTATACTATTGTACATCATAATCCTTTTAAGCAGATGCCCCCAGTGGGCCAGTAGTAAGCCATCCATGCCAGACAGATCTCAGGTTTGATTCCATCTGTGTTGAGCATCCTGGACAGGAGGGAGAAATGGGTCAGCCAGGGTTCCTCCCACTTGCAAGTGCTATCCAGTGACTCCAGCTGGGAAATAGGTACACATGGCTGGTGGGTGAGGGCAGGTTAGGCCTCGGTACCCTCCAGTTAAACAGTCTGATGCCAATCACTGTATAGGCTCACATCCAAAAACCGGGCACTTGGTTGGTGTATGAAAGGGCTACCAGTGCCTATAGAACCACACCGCAGCAAGTTGGCACCTTCAAAAAAAAAATGGAGAAAATGCATCTGAAAGCACGAACCCATTCTGTGGTAAGCTCCAAAGGCACCATTTCTTACCCAGGCATCCCCCACTGCCCAAAAGTGAAGAGATTCTGGCATCCCAAAATGCTTCTCCAACTGAGATTGAATAACAGCAAAGACCAAGGACCTTTTGGCTTGTATGGCTCAATAAATACCCTCCCACATAATGCATATGCTTACTTAAGTCTCGAGTGGAATCTCACTTAGTTAACTCCCAAATGCAGACTTCTTTATTTTATTGAATGGATAATATTTTCTAGTTTAGTTTATAACATTAATTATTTTTAATAAATCTACTTAATGTATCTTTGAAAAGTAGATTTTTTTTACACTGCAGGAAACTTTCGTTTAACCGGAGGTTAAAAGTACGGAAAGCTCTATTTACCGGCAAAATTCAGGAGCCGTTTTCTATAAGTTTTTTTTACTTCTTGTTGCTTTTTTTTCCCCCCAGTCAGGCTCTGCAAGGTCTGTAGCTAAGCAACAGCTTCAGCTAGAGACGCTTGCAGCTGCAGCCGACTGTTTTGAAGCTGTTGCTAAGCAACAGGGTTTGTTGATTCACACGGAGCTGAAAAGCTCTGTATGTTTTAACATTAGCGCTGGTTTATATGGCAGTTTTGATCTAACGGCACAAGCTCGGTCCCGTCAGTGCCGGATACCAGAAAGTTTCCTGTATTAAGGTCCACGGTAAACAATCATATGGATCTTGCAATGGCCACTTTGTTATGAGAATGAAATGAAGATACCCAGATAGGTCTGAAGGCATTGGCATAAGGCAGGGTCAAAGGAGGAATTCTTATGTATCTGATGGTGATTGGTGAAAAAAAGATTAGCAAAGGAAACAGGAAAAAAAAGCCTATGTTAAGACAGGGTTTGATAGGCAGCAGCGATGGATGAAATGTCCTTAAAGGTCTCTACAAGACTCTGAAACAGGGCTCTGATCCAGCAGTCTCTCAGTGGGAGGATAAAGGTCAGGTGGCGTTCTGTATTATCTTCTTTGGAAATTACTTCTTTGGACCAAGTGAAGATGTCTTTGTAGATAATCTTTTTGGATCAACAAGGCTTATTCCCATCTTTAGAGCTTGTTTAACTAGCATTTAAATAGGGTGGCCTTTCTACAAATAATGGAATTGTGAATATTTATCTAAGAAATACATAGATATAACACTAATCAGCAGTAAAATGACAATGCACCTTTTACTGAGAAGCTGAGGTGAAGGGCCAAGACTTACAGAATAAGAAATCTACAAAGTTGAAAGAAGCAGGAGAGAAGATGAAATAAATCAAGAAGCTATGCTCAGACAACAGCAACCTTTGGTTTCAAAAGCCTGTAGCAGGAAGGGAAGATTAAGGAACTGCATTTTTGGATGATTTACACCACAATCGTAAATAGCTTTATGACGAACTTGTTTATGATTTTTCTACACTGAACAGAAAAAGATTCTCCCACATGCTAATGTTCTCTCTCAAATGGAGAAATGAATGGAATAGCACGATTTCCTAAATTCAAGGCATGCGCAGACATACACAAAATAGGCATGTACATCAGATAATTTTCACCTAAATCACAACCCTACTATAGTCGTGCTAGAATTGGATGAAGTACAGCAAGGTACTGACATTCTGCATTCTTAGAATATTGTTAATTTCAGAACTATCTTTGATCAGAAAACAAGTTCATGCACCCAGACACAAGTCAGGCTGGATGGTAGGTGCTTCAATCGTGCTCAGTACTTTATTACAAGGGGACTGCGATCAGTATGTTGAAATCAAGACTCATCACATCTTCTCCAACTCATTCTTTTGACCTCAAAGTATGGAACCCTTTAGTTCTAGTGTTGTTTCCTTCCTCCTATAATCTAGATTTTTGAAATCCAACTATGGCATCAATCGCTTTTATTTCCCATTCATGCCCCTTTCTCTCTTTCTTCAACCTTGGTTGTGCAGCTTTGGCCCCTCACCTAGGGTTTCTCAATAAAAATAACAAAAACTTTGATTATTTGTGTCAAGGCTGTATTATAATCTAGGTGGCAGAAGTGAAACAATTATTTTTGGATTTAACATCCTTTCTGGCTTCGTGACATGATCAGTGTTGATATTCATAGGCTACACAACTTAGGAAAGTCTAAATGTACAAAGCCTTCTTTCTTCCAGATTTTTATCCCTGATCCTTTTCTCTCTCCTCCCGCCCACCCTTTCCCCCCACCGGAATGAGTCATCAACCCAAAACTATGAGGAGCTGCTTAGTTAATAACCAACAATGCAACTTGATGACTAATTACTGGATGCAACACTTGCACTGTGGGGAATTGACTATGGCAGTTTTTTTCTGCCACCAATTAAGCACACTTTTGTCAACCAGAGCTGCAGCAAGATATTCCAGCTAGTGGGTCAGAACTGAAAACTTATTTTCCGAGCTGAGGCAGATGAACCCAAGTGGCAGAGAGACCTACAATGACATTGTTAGTTAGCAGATTGATGTGCCCCATATACAATACAAATATTATAGATCAGCATGCATCAGTATTTGCTCATCAGACCCAAGAATTTGGCCTTTTCCAAGGATAACTTTTAACCTCCAATTCAAGAATGTAAGTCTGTTCTTGAGGGGAGTGTAAATGATGGAAAACTGAACATCCTTGTCTCAGTATGGATTCAGTCACAAAAACACAAACAATGCTTTTTTGAGAAAACTTCTAACTCTTCTACTGCTGAATATGTTCAAGTCCATTTTATACAACATGCAATGTTAGCAGTTAAGTTTTTTTTTAAACATACATGTATTTATAACTACTCAACAATACTGGTCGGTAGCTAAACAAATTTGTTTAGTGAGAACATAAGGTGGTCTGTTGTGATCAGAGAAGGAAACAGGCACACTTTAACATATCATACTTTGAGCTTTCTATTACCAAAGTCCAGATGCTAACACCAAAGTTGTAAGGCTGCATTTCATTGCAGGCTGAATCCAAACCGGGACAAGGATGCTCAGTTTTCCATCATTTACACTCCCCTGAAATCAAATGCAAGCTTTCTTTGTGAATGACCTCCACAATGAGTCTGCTCAAATTCATTTAGGAGAACTGTGGTTATCTTTGAAACTCTCCCGTGTAAATTTTACGACCCAAATAAGCCAAGTTTTCTTTGGTGGTAGTGAGGGTAAGGGGTCTGTGTTCATAATGTTACAAGAAATTTGTTAGTGCACAATTTACTTTGGAATTGAAGAGTGGTTGCTGTGCCTTTTCTTACTAAATAAGTGATCCAAATTTTTCACTTTAGGTTTTGTTTCCATAGAGATTTGACTGTAATACAACAGGTTTTGTGTGTGTTTGATTATTGCAGAAGTTTTCTACAGCTCAAATCTGGCAATATCAATTACTGATTTGGTTGCACAGGCCTTATATTTCACATAATTAAGCATAAATGCAGAGCTCTGATTTCCCTTTTCTCACATGAGCTTGTTTCACACTCCGATTAAAACATATGTCCTGGGCCAGGGAATGTCTACAATTTCCAGCTTTTTTTTTTTTTTTAATATGAGCGGCACGTACCGTTAGGGTCTCCTAGTCAGCATGAAGAGTTTTTCTATGTTAGCGATAGAGATAGAGGGAGAGAGGATAAGAGACAGGTGAAAGAATAGCTTTCAGTATCTGGGATGAAATAATTGTCTACATAAAGGATGAAAGATCATTTAAGAGGCATTCTAATTAACTATACAGAATACAATCAGGATATATAGTGCAAGGAAAGACCTGTAATATGGTTCAATATTTTATAATAAAATTTCTCATAGCTAATGCATGCAAATTGTATTGTCTGGCGAGAAGATGGGTAAACAGGATTAATCTACGATAAAATTAAGGCCTAAAAATTCTTGTTTCCGATCCCAGTTTACACACATTACAGCAGCATACTTTGTAGAAGTTGCATTGCTGCACTAGTGGCATAAGCAGGCTGCATTTCAAAACAAACACCATTTAAATAAACTGGATTTACATTAGGGCATGAAAATAAAATCTCACATTAAAAAAAAAATCCTTTAATTTACTGGAAATCTTTTGTTAAATAAAACATTAAGAATTCTGTATTACAGTAAACGAACACAATATAAAACATTGTAACGTGTGGGAAAATTAAAATTCTGATCCAGGGTATATCTGACGTTTTACTGGCTGCACAGGTAGGGAATTTGTAAGAACGTGGAATCTTTGGACATGGTGCAAAAATACTAATGCAATCCTCAAAGGATTTATAATTTCCAGTTCTGCATTACGTATGATCTGGTTCCATTTTTTTTAATTTAAAAAAGATCAAGTGGTTTGGATAAAATAGAATTAAAAAGGATGAAGATAGTCTTGCAATTCAAAAGTTAGTCTCCACATGCAGATTGGGTAGAACCTTTCACCAGCCCACTGCATTGCCTGAAATATTAGATCACCAAAATCTGTGTAAATACACTAGATAGTTTGACTTAATGTTTATTTTAAATGTTGGGAGCTTTGTAATAATTTTAACCTTTCCTGATCTGTACCTCTCTCAAATGGCTCATTAATAACAAAACATGGCCGACAAAGCATTATTGACTCTATTCTGAGTGTCTTTTTTTTTTAAACTGTCAAGTCTGGTCTGGTGAAAGGAACCACAGCCAGCCACCATTTCATGCATAGAATGTAAAAATACAAGAATCTATACAAAGCCACAAACTCCACACAAGCTGCTCAGTCACCTTGCTGTGTGAGCCAGGCCTCCGTTTAATGGTATTGGTGTTACTGTCAACCTCAAAGAAGAAGTGTGGTTCAAAGCCATTCTGTTACAGAAAGAAGCAGAGGAGAAAGCTTTAGGCAAGAGAGTCCAACAGCCTGCACATAATTAGTGAGGGACAGTCTTGGGGAAAGATGCCTACAGTATTCTGCCTTATTTCAATGACTTTTTCCCTTTCAAAACTTGCTCTGTGGTAGTTTTAGTTTTTCCACAGAAAATGACAAATGGATAACAGACTGTTATAGATCTGCATCAAAATAAACTTAGAAATTTAACTCAATTCCCAGATCTTAAGGAAATGAAAATAATTTTTAAAAAATCTACCAAAGCTGGCTGATGTTGGTGAACCAATATCAGAAGCTTTTATTACAGCTCTGGAAATAATGGTTTGAAATTATTTCATAATATAGTTGATTTTTGAGTCAGCAATAGTTTAGACAGAAATTCAACTGCATTTTACTCTGGACTCAACAAACTTTATGGATTTTACTAACTTATCTCAGATTAATATTTTATCAAACAGTATCAGAGATTTTGGAAAAAATTGCTCTTTTGAGTTAAACTTTGTATTATACAGCTTGTGCTACAGTGCATATCGCATACTACAAAACATAACATGGTAACGAGCTAAAACGCGGATCCTGTAACCTTATATCTGGAACTATACTCCAAAGGGCAGCCGGATGCTGGATATACTACGTATTGATCAAAGCAAGATTCTGACAAGTGCAATACGATAGCCATCTGACCCCTAGGAAAACGCTGATAAATCAAAACACTGGAAGTAAGGAATATGTGCTCTCCTGAAACAAAATTTACAGTAACAGGTAAAAATAATCAAGACATTTTGCATATGTAGAATTTTCAGTGTGCCATTGTGGCAGTTCCTTAAGTCCTTTAGTAAGTCACCACGTAACAATTTTTGGATAAATTTATCTAACGTTCTCTTATCAAGTAGAAAATTTGGCCATCAAGAAAAAAGTGATGCACACGTGGCATAAAGTACCTATCCAGACAATGTTCCCTTCACTAAAGAAAAAACTTTCATTCCACTCCTGATTACAGTTCACAGATGTCAAAGATCACAGTAATTGCAACAAACATTCATAATTTTGCCTGAGTCACATACATACGTGCCTACAGTCCGCTTTCCGAGCCGGACAGTCAGTTTGTCAGTGTTTCACAAGAGAAATCAGCTTTTATCCACTGGCATTGGAGATTGTCAACATGAACTAATCATGTCAGTCAGAAGGGTAGAACAAGAGTCGCAGGGTAGAATTGGAGGTGGCCAGAACTATTTTTTCCCCATTGTTGGTTGTGTACACACTTGCGTCGGAAATGTTTTGAGAAGAACAGATTTTTGAGTGTCACGGTTAAAGGTGTTTTTATTTAGTGTTTGTCACCAAAATTGTTGTAAATGCTAAAATGAAGCTATTAAATTACAATTTTCCTCAAAATAACTTTCTGGTGTTTCCTGCTTGCTGTCTTATACGAAAGTTTACTTTCTTCAAGACTAGTAGCAACCACTTTTTTGAAATAAATAGGACATTCCCTAACGTATATGCAGTAATTAGTTTTATTGAGCATTCCTGTCACCAATCTGGTGGAATTACCAGGATTTGGAAATAGAGTGGAGTAGATGTGGTGATGCTTTACTTAATTTAAGAAATTAACAATGTGATTCCTAGATTTAAGATTTTACTGCAATGTACTGCTGTGACGTGGGGTGCAGACGACTGGCTTCTATGTATGCGAGTCACAGTGCCCCATTAGGTCATGTAACTTAGGTGCATTCAATTTGTTTAAAGTAACCAGGAAGACCGCCCACAATATCTATTTTAAAGCGGTCAACATCCATGGGGAAACATGAGGAGTGATATTAATAATCAATCAGGGTATAATAGATTGGCAACCTCCAAACTGAAAGCAAACAAGTGTCTCTGAGGGCACAAAATTCAGCTCCCCATGCCTATTCCTGAAAATCATATTTTTTGCGCACTTTATTTAAAAAAAAGATTGTAATGCGTAATATTTTATTTTTGGTACAACTAAGTAAACTTTGACAGATTCAAAAGAACATAGGCCAGAAATTACTGTTGGCAATAATAATGGGTGAATGTTTAATGCGTTGTTAAAAACTGTGCTGTCCCAATCTTATCCTGTACCAAGTCCCACTCACCCATCACCCCTGCTCTCACTGAGGTACAATGGCTATTGGTTTCCCAACACGTCAAAACTAAAATTCTTGTCCTCGTGTTTAAATGCCTTCTGGGCTCATCTCCTCCCTATCTCTGTAACCTCCTCCAGCCCGACAACTGCACTTCCAAACTCTCCATTCTTCGGACACTGGACTCTTGTGCATCAACTCACCCTTCGCCCCACCACTGGAGGTCATGCTTTCAGCTGCATCAGCCCCAAGCTCTGGAATTCGCTTCCTAAATCCCTCCACCACCGTCCTCCTTCAAGGCCCTCCTTAAAACCCATCTCTTTGGCCAAGTTTTTGGTCATCCCCGCTAATACCTCCTACTTTGGCGCAGCATCCATTTTTTTGATTACACCTCTGTGAAGTGCTTTAAGGCATTGTTCTATGTTAAAGGTTCTATACAAATGTAAGCTGTTATTTGACATTATTTTAACAGGAGGGCATTAACCCATTTATTTTAGCGTCAACTGTAAAGTTGCATTGAAATCTGTACAACTACTTTTTTCATACATAAAATATCTCTAAACTTTTCCAGGAGAAATTAGTTTTGGCTTAAAACAAATCAGAATTATAGCAGGCTCCAAAATGTTGGAAAATGCACAAGATAGTGTCAAAAATCAAAACCTCTGGGAGTGGCATGCCCCCCAGATCTCATAGAAAATAAATCTCATGCCTTCAGCATTCACATTCTCCCTCAATAACTTCAATATTCACCATTGCTGCAAACTGTGCTTTTATGTACTTTAGGATTTTTCCACTACAATAAAAGTGATTAAATGGTGGGAGCACCTGCAGCTTAACTGATGATCAGCACATGTCTTACTGCATCCCTTATCTTCATGTGTCATAACGCATATATTCAGGAATGTTTTTCAGTTCTCAGCTTTTCTGGGGCTGTCACTTTTTGTGAACCTGTTGGTCAGCTTTGTTAGTTTTCTATGTCTGCATGCATGAGCATACTATACACAGTCCAAAATAGCAACTTCGGAATTCAATCAACAGGTTACCCAATCATTATTGTTGATTTTGAGAATCTACCAGCAAAGTACCAAAATACCAATTTTATTAAAAAGCTCCAGAAAACCCCATACATCACACCTGTAAAATGGACTCTGTGTCCAAATATATGTACAGTTAAGTTGTGCATAACAATGGCTATTGATTTATGTTGTTACAACAGTACTCAAGAGTACCGTTTTGATATGAGCCAATAGCTCTCTTATGTTACATCATTTAATGTGTCACTAGATGTTACAAAGGAAAGAATTATGTAATTACTTCAGCAGCTTCTACTCAGAAATAAAAAAGGCTACAATATTATGATAAATAAAACTCTTCCACTGGCTTGCTTAATTACCCCCAGATTGGCAGAAATTAAGAGATCCAGTGATTTTTACCACTGCTTCTGTTGCATATAATTTTTTAATTCAAGAAGCAGTATATTAAATATTAGCACTTCATCCGAAATTTGTACATGGTGTGTAGATCATTAGTTTATCAAAATTAGAGTTATGGAAGTGAGGTCCTGCCAGGCAGGACAATGAACACTGAAGTTAACACACAAAAAAAAAAATCAGCATTCTAGTAAACAGTTCAACAGAAAATACTTTTCATTAGATTACAGGAAGTCCTAAAGGTGGTTTACTGATTTGCTGCGAATCACAGTAAAATCCACCAGGTTCAGCACCAATGTGGCTTCATAGTATTTCATAGTTCTGCAATGAGCTAGCTGCTGCATTATCAATATATAATCATTGACAGCAATACACCAGAAAAACTGAACATACCTGCAATCTAATGGCAATAATAAACATAAAGGTGTGTATTTATCAAGTTTTCAGCACACAAGATTCTATATTTAGCACATAGATCTGCCTTATATTAGAACAATCCCCTGTGTGCTAAAATAAGCAGTCAGCCTTGCATTTATTATTGCCCAACTATAATGTAGCACACTTTGAAATGCAAGCAAGCCAGCCCCAGCCATTAACTGCCACACATCTTTAAAACTCTTAAATAACCCAGGCTGAGGAAAAATATGGCATGACAGCTTTTATTGGTTTTTACATGGAAAAGAATGATTCATCTATCTGGCTATGAAAAAGAAAATGCTTTTACAACATGCAGTTTATTTGTTTGTGTAAAACTATTTTCACTATTTTAGTCAGCTAAAAATGTCCCTGCCGTAAGGATAAATACAGTATCCTAACAACTTGTGAATCCCATCAAGTTAAAAAAAATTCCACTGGTCCGAGATCTGCTAAAAGGTTGGACTAGTCATTTAAAAAAAATCAATGGACGGTGGCCATGCCATGCTGCAGTACTCAGTTTCTGCCTCTACGTGGCCCAGTGGCAACTGAAGAACTACCTATAACAAAAGTACCATGCTTAAAAATGACAGCTTTTATTGTCCATTTCAACAATCCTCTGGTCATAGGAATCTTGACATTACTGTGATTAATTTGTTTAGTAGCTGCAAATACTGTAGCAGCCAAACAGAAAGCAAAAGAAATGAAACAGAGATAAACTTGAGACATCTCAGTGAAAGTAACAGACCAATGAAGAATTAAAGCTAATGCACCTCAAAACAAAAACAAATACATCTTTTGTAAAAAGTTGAAGTCACAAATGATGAAATAAATATATGGCAAAGAAAGATTTAAAGAGGTCAGAAAATAAAAACAGGATGTAATAAACAGAAACTATTTAATTTTAATAAACCTTAAAAGAATTTAGATCAAGTAAATAAAATTTTCAGATGTCATGTCAAGATGAGTTTAAAACTAGAATAAAATAAAATTGAAGGTGAAAAGTAGAAAAGTCAAAAATCCAGTTTAAAAACTATAATCAATGATTCGGACACACATTATGGAAATGCTTTTGTTGCAACAACAGACCAGTGAAGGCAGGACTAGCGGATTTCAGCTCACGCTGGTCTTCGTACAGTTGTCGCATAAAATAACTTGACCACAAAACATTCTGATGCATGGGTAATCTAAAAGCTTTGATATATAGAAGTATAATATATATATTGCAGTGTGTAAGCATGCATTCCAATGATTTGTGTGTGCTCCACTGCACCGAGTAGCCCATTGGTTATGACTGCAGATAGAATATTGGCAGGTGTGGAGTACATGCAACGCAACATAATTCCATGCCTCACTGTTGTCCGGGCAAGATCAGCACAGTGTTACTAACTACGGATTCAAGTCAGAATCAGGTAACCGTGAATAAATCAGTACTAGGTAAAGCTAATGTGAATAGCACAAACCACATCCGTCTTTCCCAACTTCAAGTTGAACAAGAATTGCTTGGGAAGTTTTTGAATTTACAAAGTTTGCACTTTCTCCTTCTCTCCACCCGTTTTGCTCATTTAAGCACTTGCATATAGGCATAATCAATTTAGTGATCTCAAAAAGGCTTGCACTTGAAGGCTTTATTCCCTTTTCTTTAAAGGCCCTGTCTTAAATTATCTTTCAACCAGCAGGGTTATATTATGTCACCAACTCTTTTACTAAGAGGTGAGAATAGAAAAAAACCTTCCCCCACTCCCACAAACTAGTAAAAGACTCCTAGCAAAGGCACTCGATTCTGTGTTGTGTAAGTATCTGGTTGGGAACAGGATTGGAGGTTACAGGAATGGTATTGACTGACATGATCAAATCAATGAAATATGAGGATTCCTATGTTGCTGGGGAAGGGAATTTGTTGTCTGTGCAGGGCAGAAGAATAGTGGAGATGTGGCATTGGATGAATATTTTGCTGTTTTGTTGGATTTCCTTTTATGATTAGTGAATTTTTATGCACAGCTATCTCTTAGGTGATGACATGGGTTTGCCAAGAGATTAAGTGGGAGGGTTCAAGTCCACGATGGGTAGATTGTACACAGTCCATCAAATGAGATGGGTTAATGGACCAAAGTCGTTTCTTGTCCTACATTTTATGTCCTTGTTGCCATTTCTACTCTGTGTTCACCTAATGAAGGTCATCAGTGCAGGGTCAACCGAACAGTACAGTACTCCTTCCTTTTTTGTTTTGGTGCTCTTGCTTATACTATGCACAAAGTGTGGTGGCCACAAATCAAGAGTTCAACTTAGAATTTTCCCCAGCTGACTAGTAATGTGGTTTCATTTGAGATATTCAACCCACTCATTTCATGGATCAGTCCAAGATGTCAGGCGTCAGATTTGGCTTCCAAAGATTTGTAAAACACTGTCACACAGAGCTACGATAAAGCAATTTGTTAAGGGCTCCAAATTAGACCTTCAGCACATCCATTCAGTGAAAGATCAGCGAAACAGCACAACATATCAATTACTTTGCTGAAGAAAGCATAGGTGTTATAACAGTGAATCTAAAGTCACTGATCTTATTCCATTTTTAATATATTATGCAGCATCTTTAGTATCAATTTTTTAAGTTAATTTTACCTTCAACAGGGTGAGAAATGGCAGAAGTAGGGAAGGGAACAATTATTACTCAGTGCCAGCATCAAGTGTTTCCAGGCAAGATATATTAGATGTTAATTAAGGGCCCAGCTGCTCCTCCCACTAATGTGCCGAATGACCAGTATGAATGATTCCACTTAAGTTATTCGCCAGTAAGACTGCCAATTCGAGGCCTTTTGTTCTGTGGACCTGCACCCACGAGAAATTGAATGAGGCTGCCCAAATTCATTTCAGGTAGACATATTACAGGCAGTTGAGTGAGGAGATGTTCATCTCATCAGTTTAGACTGGATTCAAAACTCAAGTAAAAGAGTTGAAAAAACAGTGTCACTGCTTCACTCAATTTCCCACCCATTGTGTTCTTTACTTTGTTTATGGTATAGCGTTTAAAAAGTGATCTAATAAAAGAACAGTACCACTACATCTCTTGCATTCAAGAGACTGATTTGTCTCTCTGCTATTTTTATGACAAATCCAGATGCAAGATAAAAGAGCTTTTTTTTCTCCTTTGCTTGCTTGCCTTTAAGTTATTATTATAGGATGTTGTTTAGCAAAGACTTGACACAAATGTGTTTCCAGTCACTGTAGAAGAAAATTCTGCTTCCACAAGTGTGATAAGGATATTCTCCAGTGATGGAGTACAAGGAATCCTTCCATTTTTATGTGGGTTGTGCTATTCAGTAAAGCTTTAGCTAATGATTGGTAAATTGATAGATTACACATCATGCCATTTCTATGATCTAAATTTCTATTAAAATACAGGCCAATCCATGCAGACACACTCTTACCACTAACAAGGCGCTATCATCTGTGTGCTGGGACCGTCTGATAGGGAAATGTTTGGGGAGCTGGGGGGAGGGGAACGGGGAGAGAAATGAATAATCATAAAACACAACAAATATTCTCAACAGTCACATGTAGGGACAAGCAAACTAATCATCTGAACAGAGTTAAACCAAACCAAAATAATGCAAATTCTGTATGGGTGCAAACAATTAACATATACTTAATGATTCTGGAATTCAGTCAATTACAGGAAACCAGACTATGCATCTCACTTTACATTTTACATTAGCATGACTTGGTTCATCATAGTTCAGACAAACTGTTACTCATGTACTGTCAGTTGTTGTAACTGTTTTCAGGATCTGGGTAAACAGCACATTTAATCAAACTGCATATGCTACAGCATGTCTGTGTAAAAGAATTGGGAAGTTTAGCACTGCCTAATTTCAGTCTTTTGAAGATTCAGTGGTTCTGAATTATCGTGGTGAATTGCTTTTAAAATGTTACTTAGTAATTCTAACGTTTAAATCTTTCAACTTAAAAATCAAACTGTAAAATCGTCTGACCATCAACCGAAAATGTTTGTGCACTGCTTGCTTTAATGTGGAACTGGGGAACAGGGAAGCGGAACAGTATACTGGAACCTCAATTTACTGTCTCAACAAAGCTGTAGAGCTGGGTGCCAAGCACAGCTCAGCTACTTAATCATAAAAAGGGATTTTTAAAAAACTGAAACAGGAATTTCATAAAATATATGCACCATATTAATCTACTTATATATTTATTGTAAATTCATGTAGTCTGCTAAGTGCTATGAGCTTACTAAAGTAATGGAATTGTTTTTGATCAAATAACTGCAATAATGTCCAACAATATGTTATGTTAAATAGGGCAAGCTACAAAAAAATGATGGTTGGAAATTACATAAAAGCTACTTTGAATATTACATGCTGGCACATCTTCAGCCTACATTAGACTGTGAATGAATAAAATTGAGAATGATTACCATTTCAAAATTGTGGTTAAATCAACAGAAATCTTTTCATTAAAAGGTTAATTTTCATTTGCAAGTAGCAACAAGGAAATGCTAATAATCAACTCAAAGTTGAATATTTAAACTGGTTTATAGAATATCCAAATTTTTTAAAGCTCAGTGCTTAATTGATCCATTTAAGTAGTTACGGAAACTTCAATATCAAAAATCAAATCAGCATATCCGTTTGTGAAAGAAATCTAGTGTCTTTTATTTGAAACCAAGTAGTCTTTTAAGAGCAAGGAATGTAGTTTCTATTTAAAAGGACTGCCCCATTTCTGATAAAAAGATTACCTGTCAAAATGTTGTTGTTGGGTGACTTACTCTTTTGGGTCCTGTTGCCTAAGGCCACTCTGGGAGGTAAATTACAGGAGGCAGTGTGAACATCTCAGAGTAGCTCCACTCACTGCCTGAAGCAACCCATTCAGGAAAAACACACTATGGGTTTTCAGACAAATGGGGAAGTAGTTTGAACAGAAAGGTACTCCTCCTATTCTCACCTTCTCTTTGAGAGGAAAAGTATATACACATATGCAAATGTGTTCCTGATAGTGCAGCACATTTGTTTAAAAATTAATTAAATTTAAGTTATAGTAAGTCTGTATATGTAGGTCTGTGTATGTAAATTTAAGTCCACCAAAATAGTGTTATTTTAAGTGCCAATCGAAGATCAGTCTGGACTCAATCCACCTCCGGTTAAACTTTGCATTCTAATTGGGACTGGACAAAACACCGTGAGGAACAAAAAAAAATGAAACCTGATGATTAAACTGGTTATGTTCTTGTCTCCTAACAAGTGCACAATGCCAGCAAAAATGGGGGGGAAAACTGCTGCGAAAACTGTGTCAAAAAGGATAAAGTTTTTACAAGTTACAATTCAATAAGAGTCATTAGAGATTGGGGAGGGGTGGGGTGGGGGAACAGTAGTCTTCCAGCTTTGCACAGGAAGACTAGTTTGAAACATCCACTCTATAGTGCTCACAACAATCAGACAATTATTTTGAGTTCTGAATTTGGAAATGTTGCTACCCTTGTACAATTCTATAAATAAAAAAGATGTTTACAAGGATATTCATAAAATGCATTAAAAAAATTACTGTTCACTGCAGAAAGCGATATAGCAAAACAAGAGGCATTGATCTGTCAAGACAGAAGAGGAAAATCCACATCCTCTACAAACCTGTCATTGTGATATGGAAGAGCAGTTACTATAGACTATTTATGTACAAATCTACTCCAGAAAACCTATAAATATTACAAAATCCTCCAAATTAATTTCTTAAATGGCAATTTTGTTCTAAATAACTCGATATCGAAGCATGTCTGGAATATGATCAGTACAAATGAAGTACTCCAAAGGAGTGAAAGGTGACCGGCGTATAGAGATGATTTAGTCAGACGCAAAGATCACATATTCTGGTATGTGATGTTTTTCCTTTACAAGCGGTTAGGGTGATACTGTCCTTGAAGTGTGAACTGAAA
The DNA here is from genome assembly GCF_052327205.1 of Somniosus microcephalus. Lineage (NCBI taxonomy): Eukaryota > Metazoa > Chordata > Chondrichthyes > Squaliformes > Somniosidae > Somniosus > Somniosus microcephalus. The sequence continues at coordinate 43,484,811 of NC_140992.1, read as the reverse complement.
GGTTATGTGACACTAACATCACTGTCCCTTTAAAAAGAGTCAGACAGATCTCTCACCATTCACTCTATTCTCCAACATCCAGCTAAACCTGCACAAGGACTTACATCACTGTGATCGCTGTCTGAGGGACTCTGTTTCTGAGGGCTCTGGCCACTCTTTTGCTGCAGGGAGATAAAGCACAAACACTATCATCTTAACCACCATTCCTATAAATGATATTAAAGTGGCAGCTCCGTAAGTTGTACATTTGATTAATGAGTTTGTACTTTTACACCTGCCAACTCAGATAGAATACTTACCAGCACACAAGTAACTTGCAACTTTGCTAAGCTCCAATGCTTCCATCTTTTACTCACATCTTAAAGCCGCGTGACCCATGAGAAAATGGTGCTGATTGTTTGAAAAGTGGTCCTGAAACATCTGACATATTTTAAAGCATCAAATGTGAAAGTGCTGCTGCAGGATGAGTTATCTTGGGCACATGTAACCCAACTGCACCCAGACAACAAATCCATGATGTTCCAAGGGTTAATATTAGTCACAACAACGTACACCCAAGCATATAAATACCAGTGTTAATGAAAAGGGCCTAATTTATATATTTTAAATGAACATTTTGAGTTAGTATTAACGTTTGAGAATTCTCTTTGGTATTGATCAAGTTGAACATAATGTTAGGGGTTACATTTGCAATCATTCAAAGAAGTTCCCAAAAATGTGATTTTGAAACAAACTCATCTGATGGGAAAGGCACGATAAAGTTGGTAAAGTTGAAAGTCTAACTTTACTGATTGCTCCGTTGGTAAAGCCAGCATATAATGGCGCCATACAGACCAGGTAGATCCCCAGATTAGATGCCTGATACGTAACATGGGTGACAGCAGCGACACTACATTTAGACTCGACATTCCTGGACTAGAAAGGAGCATTAGACCAAAGCTCCTACTCCAGATTAGTATCCAGTGTGCATATGTGCATAGACATCGGAACAAGGAGAGGTCTGTGATTCTCCCATTGCCCACAGGTACAAATCGCTGCCAAAATCACCTGTCTAGATTAATACATGAAGGACTGCCATTTCCATTTGGACTGGAGGACACTACCTTTTTAAAAGGAATCTAGAGGATAAGAGGGGAGAAAAAAAAAACAACAAATTTTGTGGTAATTATTGACTTCATTTTAAGTTTGTAAGATGATGGATTACTTCTGAAAGAGCTGTAATTGAAATACTGATAGCTCAGAATATACTACAGGAAACTTTGTGTTATCCGGAGGCTAAATGCCCGGCAAGCTCGAGCCACCGGCAAAAATCAGGAGCCGTTTTGTTCGGTTTTTTTTCTTCGCGTGGCTTTTTTTTCCAACAGTCAGGCTCTGCAAAGTCTCTCTGAAGCTGTTGCTAAGCAAGTGTTTGTTGTCAGATACGGAGATGAAAAGCTCCGTATGCTTCAACATTAACGCTGGTGTGTCCGGCAGTTTTGAGGGAACGGCAACAGCTCGGTCCCGTCGGTGCCGGATAGCACAAAGTTTCCTGTAATTGGCAAGTGCCTTAAGGTAGATGAGGCTTTAAATATGAAGAGAGTTTTTAAAGTCATTGGGGCAATACATAATCCCCCTCCCCACTTAGAAACGACTGGGTGCAGGGGAGGAAAACATTTGAAAAAGAACAGTCCTCCCATGGACTGATACCACTTTTGATTCATTTGAGTTCAGCTAGACTATTAGGGAATGCTGAGCACAGGCTGGGGAGTCACAGAGCTCCTAATGAGTGGTTACAGAATAGTGTCAGCAGAAGTCTGGAGCAACTTTCTTGACTATCCCTGAGGAACGCAGAAACAAGGGCTTGCAATTGAGCCTGCTCTGCAATTTTGTTAGCTATTTAGGTTGGTAAAAGTTCGGAGAGTGGGAGACCTAAAAGAAGAAAAAAGGCTAAAATAGGGAGGGGAAACAAAGTAGAGCTCCCACAGACCATTTCTTCAGTAAACTAACAAAGTTGGTACATTCTGGACTGTACCTGGAAAATTACAACTGCATCGTTATTAGATCTTTAAAATATGTGTGCTTACTCTCACAAAGTCAAGGACAGCTTCTTTCTGAATTTGTTTTGTTCGGATTCTCTCTTCATATTGTTGGGCTGCGAGTTGTGCCTCTCTTCTGGTCCGTTCCACCAGTAGTTGCTCACGTCGCCTCTGCAACTCCAACTCTGAGCACCCCACATTTGAAGTCTGACAAGTACAGCATTCAAATCATTTAACCTGTTCACCAACCACTGATTTTCAAATGAAAAATTCCTTTTACAACATTAGGTTCCAGGTGCTGTAATGTAAAACTGTATTTTAAGTATACCCATTATGCCTAATCTACGAAAGGAACAGGTCAGCAATGATGAATTCTGAATGTCCGTAAGATTTAACAGTTGAAGATCCATGCAACGCTATTCTATTTTCAAAGATGTCTTTTTAAGGATTTAAAGAAGTTATCTTTGTCCTTCTTCATTGGCTCCCTGGATTGCAATGCCCGCAACACAACCTGCTCTAATGTCTGCCAGTCCCACTCTGTAACCAACTGGGGGGAAGGTGAGCAAGTATCACAGTCTGAATTCTCTTTTATTTAAGTGAACTGGTTCACCTGATTATCCTGTATTGGGAAAATCATAGGCATTAACCCAACTTCTACTACTCTGCAGTGCAGTGTGTTAGTTATGACGAGGGGAAAAACAAAAATGAAATTGGGAAGAGACACAGAATTGAACAATTAAATTTAAGAAACTGCCTCGGTTTCAAGTAGTCTTCATTGATGGAACAGACATAAAATATATCAATTTCTCTATATCTATTGTACACTTAAATAACATGGGCTGCACAATTCTTCTATTTAACTCTATCTTGACATTTTAATCTAGCTCCATTACAGCTGTAAATCATTGCATCTGGGTCCTTCCAGACCAACTTCAACATTTTAATTGCAATTCCCCAAGCACTTCAATAATGCAGCAGTTCAGATATTACAAAAACTGCCCAAATAACTGGTGGGATGACACAGATGATTTAACAGAAGGCACTTTAATGTGATCAACTGCATAATAATTACCACATATTGGCCACTAGATGGAGTTTGAGAGATCAAGCCAGCATCTGAAAATCCACTGGAAAGAGAAAAAGAAATGTAATCATCAACAACAATTTGTATTTATAATCAGAGGTGTTCAGTAAAAAGTAAATGCTAAATGAGCAGGTCTAAGTTTAGAATCTTCAACAATAATGGGAAAACTTATATTTATCAAATGATAATCCGAGTAAAATATGTTAAGATTACATCAATATTGACATTTAAAACTCACATTCAATTATAGGCTATAGACAAGTTAGGTTGTTACATCTTTTTAGGACTAAAGGGAATCTTAGGAATTACTGGATTATGCTAGTCCATGCCAATATGGAACTGCTGCTTTTTCCCCCAAATAAACAGCAATCAAATATCTGTAACATTGCTTTGCAAAGTAAAGGTTATCTAGTGGACATGGAAGAGTTATAATCCAGTGTCTCCAATTAGAGATTCTCCACACCAACTGCCCTCAAAAGGTAGCATTTTCCCACTTCGTGCTGAGGAAATGTCGTGCCAGTTTCTGCAGAACAGCTTATTCATTGGAATTCTCCTGGAGAGATCTAGTGTGAAGCAGCATTACCAGCAGTGCTTCCAATGGTAACAGGACGCTGTTATTCTCAGGCAGACTTTGCACAGCTGAACTCTCCTCAGACTGTCTATTATTTGGAATTTTGTGTTTCAGAGAAAGTAAAAGAATTGGAGATAGAGAATAGATAACTAATGAAGAAGTATAAAATATGGAAATGAGAAGAAATCTTGGACGGATGATTTTTTACCTAAATTTTCAAGTGTTGTGTCTAATTTAAAGTTTCTCACTAAATCCCTGAAAGCAGTCCAACATATTCAGGAATCCCTCCGTTCAGATTGCTGTTTTTTTTTTAGGCAAATCGTCAGATTTGTTTCAAAGCATCTAGTTGGTTAACAGGGCTAACTTGGGTATTAAGGCCACACTGAAAAACCGTGTCAACAACTGATGTAACCCTGCTATTTAACATCAATTTGAAACACCACAGTGTGTCAAAAAAGGTCTGAAAAGCAACCACACTCCTCTCGCCAGCTTGGACAAAATGAATCCAAATTCAGAATCAGAAATCTTAAGGAAAAAGAGTTTCTCAATTTCATTTCCTTTCATGCTAGCTAACCATTTTATTTGTTCACATGGAAGGATTGCACTTTACATAAATAAAATGCTGTTTTTTGGGTGTGGGGGAGGGGGAAAGAGGAGACAGGATGAATTGGTGGGCATATATACCTTCAAATCCCAAGTTCAAACCCTGATCTGTGCTGAGTTAGCTGAGGCAGCAGTGCAGGCGCTACAGTGGTTTTAGCACTATAGTGGGGGTGTGGGAAGAAGGAGGGAATAAAAGGAAAGAGGTGCTGTGGCCAGAGAAAAAAAATTCATGGCTCTCAAGTCCTGAATGCTATCCATTGATCCTGAGGGAAATTATAGTGTGTTAGACGTGTTACACATGTGGACTTCAGATAAGGTAGGGTGCTAACAATCGCTACCCAGAAGCACATGGGCAAAGTACTGGAGGCTGCTGACACCAGTGAAACTCCACCCCGCACGCTTACCTTCAGGAGGGGAGGAAAAACTCAAATAAATTCTGCTCAACAAGATGTCTGTAGGTTCATGCAAGATATCTGACAAATCCATAATTAAGCTGTGCTTTCCTTTTAAAACAATCATTTCTTTGTAAATCTGAACTCACCGTTCCTTTAATGCCTGCTGTCGCTCACCATCATGCCACAGTTGCAAAGTTTCAGGTCTCCTGGAGCCAATGGCCTCATTTCTGAAAAGTTAAAATTGTTATTGTGTATACGCATGATGCATGGCCAGCTGTGTGATCTGTCATTAATTTCATGAATGTTAAAGGCCAAATAATGAGAGGTTAAACATCTAGTACACTTCTATTGGTCTAGGGCCCAGCTACATCAGAACATTCAATTCAGTGGGGGTTCATTTCACTGCTGCAAAATTCCAATTCTGCCACTTTATGGCGTTAGTGGACTATATAAATGATCTTATAACACCTAGTGCCAGAAATTACACACAAATAAACCACAATCTAATAGGTTAATCCACAACTAATATTGTAAAGTCTGTGGGTTGTTTAGTTAATTAATACACAGACTACCAGAGTAACTTAAAACAGGACTTTACTATTCGAAGGTCAGGGCGAATCTGCCCAATAAATCCTGACACAGCACTTATATACCGGTGTGGTCACCGTCGGTATTACAGTATACAGAAGCCAACAAAGTAGTGCAACACCTAAAGTAGTTCTCTTAAAGGTGGACGGTTACATACAATAGTTCTCTTAAAGGTAGACGGGTACATACACTACAATCCTCCCTTTTTAGCTTACAACATACTGATTCCCCATTAAACATACATTATAACATATATACAACTTTATGCAAGACAGTTCACAGATTCAGTCTCTCTGAAGGTTTCCGGACTCTGTCCGGATAACGCCTCGGTGGTGTCGTAACACCCGGCGGGGTAGTAGGTGCTTCTGGCAAGGTCGATTCGGCTTGAAGGACAGTGTCAGGTTCATCTGATTCCAGTATTACCAGATCGGAGGTAGGTGTTCTGGGTATCTCTGTCTCAACATTAACCGTGTAAGGTGGTGGAGTAGGTTGGCCATTTGTGGCTGACCCTATGATCTGGTCAACATGGCGCCTTATTATACTGTCCCCAATGTCCACCGTATACATCAACGGCCCTAGCCTTTTTCCAATAGTTCCAGGCTGCCATTTCTCGGTACGGTAGTCCCGGGCCAAAACTTGTTGACCTATCTGAAAAGATCTAGTTGGCCTTTCATTCATGCCCTGGAATTGCCGGTTCTCTACGTCCCTTCTGACGTTTGGCTTAAGCAAATCCAGCCGGCATCTTAGTCGTCTATTAAAAAACATCATGGCGGGAGTTTGATTTGTGGCCGCATGTGTTGCATTCCTGTACGCCAACAAGAAGCTATCCACCTTATGTTGTAAGTTAATGGCTTCATTACCCATGGCCTTTATGGCCTTCTTGAAGGTCTGGACAAACCTTTCAGCCAATCCATTGGAGGCGGGATGGTATGGGGCTGACGTGTAGTGCTTAACCCCATTGCTCTTTAAGAATTTCTTGAATTCTTCGGACACAAATTGCGGTCCATTATCAGAACAGATCTGTTCCGGCAGCCCATTCCTAGCAAACATGGTCCTTAACACTGTGATGGTTTTTTCCGTGGTGATGGTGGACATCTTTATTACCTCCGGCCACTTGGAGTGTGCATCCACCGCTATTAGAAACATTGAGTCCATAAATGGACCAGCAAAGTCGATGTGTACCCTTTGCCAAGGAGATGAGGGCCACTCCCATGGATGCAGAGGAGCCTGTGGTGGCGCGTTTTGGACCTTCTGGCATCCTAGACAGCTCTTAGTGATTTCTTCGATGTCCCCATCAATGCCTGGCCACCACACGAACGCTCTTGCTAGGTTCTTCATTTTCACTCCACCCAGATGTCCCTCGTGCAGCTCCTTTAACACCTTCTGTTGAAGTTTGGGTGGAATCACCACTCTAGATCCACACATCAGGGTTCCTCGACACACTGACAGCTGTTCTTTTCTCTGCGAAAATGCTGGCAGCGTTGGTTCGCCCTGTGCTGGCCATCCCTCCACCGTTAAATCATAGACTCGTGAGAGAGTCGGGTCATTTCTTGTTTCGTTTTCGATCATCGAATTTGTTACTGGTAGACATTCCACTATGGATGAGTGGAACATCTCTACCGGGTCCACTGTAGTCGCTTCTTCTACTATCGGCAATGGCAAGCGCGATAACCCATCAGCATTTCCATGCTGTTTGGACCTTTTGTATTCGATGTCATATTGGTGTGCCCCAAGTAACACGGACCACCTCTGTAACCTTTGCGCTGTCATGGTGGAAACGGCCTGGTTAGGGTTGAATATGGACACCAACGGCTGGTGGTCTGTCAGTAATGTGAACTTCTTGCCCTGCAGGTAATGATTGAATTTCTTTACGCCCCACACAAGGCTGAGGGCCTCCCTATCTATTTGAGCATAATTTCGCTCCGCGGAGGTCAATGATCGGGACGCGAATGCCACTGGCCTTTCCGAGCCATTTGGTAACTTGTGTGAAAGTACTGCTCCAATTCCATAGGGGGAAGCATCACAAGCTAGACGAAGAGGTAACGTTGGGTTGAAATGAGCCAACACTTCTTCAGAGGTAATCAACGCCTTGCTTCTGCGAAAGGCCTTTTTACATTCCTCACTCCACTTCCATGGTACTTCTTTCCGCAACAGAGCATTCAGCGGATGCAGCACCGTGGATAGATTCGGCAGAAACTTGTGATAATAATCAATCAACCCCAAGAATGATCTTAACTGTGATACGTTTTCCGGAGCGGGGGCCTTCACGACAGCTTCTATCTTGTCAGGTGACTTGTGCAGCCCCTCTCGGTCAATGACATGACCGCAGTACGAGATCCGTTTTTGGAAGAACTCACATCTCTTGCGATTAACTCGAAGGCCATATTCCTTCAACCTAGTGAGCACCAGTTTCAAATTTGTGAGGTGTTCTTCCTCGTCTTCTCCCGTAATCAGGATATCGTCTAAGTAACACTGCGTGCTTGGAATTCCTTGTAATACCTGCTCCATGGCCCTCTGCCAAATTGCTGGAGCCGAAGCTATCCCAAAAACCAGTCTATTATAACGATACAAGCCTCTGTGTGTGTTGATGGTGAGGTACTGACGCGACTCTTCCTCGACTTCCATTTGTAAGTATGCCTGTGCCAGGTCTATCTTGGTGAAGTGTTTCCCTCCAGCCAACGAAGCAAAGATATCTTCAATCCGCGGAAGCGGGTATTGTACCATGTGAAGCACCGGATTCACTGTGATCTTGAAGTCTCCGCAGATGCGGACCTTCCCCGGTCCCCCTGGCTTGTTACTTGGTGAAGACTTCATGACGGGAACAATGGGCATGGCCCACTCACTCCAGTCCACTTTTGACAGTACCCCTGATCGTTCAAGTTCTTCCAGTTCTGCCTCCACAGCAGGTTGTATCGCGTAAGGTACCGATCTGGCTTTGAAAAATTTTGGGCTTGCATGTTCTGCAATCTTAACCTTTGCTTTAATTCCTCGCAGTGTTCCCAGTCCTTGCTGGAATACCTCTTTAGCTTCGTCCAATATTCTGGACAACCGTTCAGGTTTGACATCTTCCTTTCCGGAATCTACCGTCATGGTGTTTAGTGAATGCCAGTCTATCTTTATTTTCCTGATCCACTCCCGTCCCAGAAGTGGTGGACCTCCCTCAGGCAACACATACAGGTCCATCCTTTGGTGATCTTTGTCCTTGTATCTCACCTTGACTTCTATCTTTCCGATGGGGTATACTTTGTGCCCCGTGTATGTCTGCAATACTAGTTCCGTATCCCGTAGGGGAATACGCTTGAATAACTTTTTATAATCATGCTTATTCATGACCGTCAACGCCGATCCGGTGTCCACTTCCATTTTCACTTGGACTTTTGCAATCTGTAGTGTGATCCAGATAGCTTGTCGGTCAGCTTCATTACTCACATTGTGAATTCTCAGACTATCCAGCTCCTGGCCGTTTGGGTCTGAGTCCGAATTCTGTTCGTCTGAACTCTTCTCAGCCACCTTGTGTACCTTGTTGTGCTTTTCCTGTGATGGCTTCCTTTGGTTGTTGGTCTTCTTCCCTGACCGGCATACCTTAGCTATGTGACCCAGTTTGCCACATTTCCTACATTCCTGGTTCTTAAACCAGCATTGGTTCTGGTCGTGTGTTGTCTTCCCACAACGATAGCATTTTGTTGTACTCGAGGTAATTTGATCCACACTGAGTGCCACTGCCTTTAGCTGCATTTCCGCAGTTCCCTTCGCTGCGGCTTCGTGCGATGCTGCAATAAGGTCAGCCCTGTCAAGTGTAAGGTTGTTCTCTTCGAGTAAGATGGCGGTTCCCGCGAAAATGGCGGTTTCCCGCGCTTATCTTCTCTCCCCGCCCACTTCAATGGCGGTTTCCCGCTTCTGTCTTCTTCCCCGCCTAATGGCGGCTTCCCGCGTTTCTTCCCTAGCGGGAGGGGTACACTTTCCCCACGGGCGACGGCCGCTGGCTTTCAGGTTCACAGCCTGCGCGTCGGCTTCAGTGCTTTCCCTTTTCTCGGCAGGGCAACCGGCGCTGGGTACACCCCGTTGACGGCGAACAGTTTCAGCCGCTGGGCTGGCTCTCGCTCAGTTCCCCTTGCTCGGGCTCTGTCTCTCTCCCGCTCGCTCGGCTCTACCGGCGCTGGGTACCCCCCGTTGACGGCGAACAGTTTCAGCCGCTGGACTGGCTCTCGCTCAGTCTCCCTTGGTCGGCTCTGCCTCTCCCGCTCGCTCGGCTCCCAATCACGCCTCCCAGCCCTCTCGCAGTCCGGAGCTTCCCTCCCCGGCTGCGGCTGAGTTTTTATATCTTCCCGCGCCTACGCTCCCGGTCGCAGCGCTTCGTGGCTTCGGTCGCTGCCCAGCCTTTTTCGCCGGTCGCGGTCTAGCTGTCTCACGACGCCGTTGCGTCCCCAGCCTGTCTGTACCGCGGCTTCCTTGCTCCACGCTGCCCCAGTCTCAGCGCCTCTGGGCCCGACTTCTGTCCGGCTCCTTTCCCCCTCGACCGTGGTCGAGTGCACCGCCCTTATCCTCCGGTTATTCTTTTTACTTTTCCCTTACTCACAGTCACCGTGGCCGGCTTGCTTCTCGTGCTGATCGGCTCACTCCTCACCGTGGCAGAAGGGACAGTCAGTGCCTGTTGCTGATGGAAGTCTTTGTCTCTGAATTCTTCCTCCTTTCCAGCTCTGCAGACTCGAGTTTTCTCCCAGCAGAATGACGAGGGCGGTTGCCTCTTCTCGACGCTCGTTAACTGCTTCGGAAGTATTGTTGCCGCAGGGTACGATCGGACTCGTCGCCACTGTAAAGTCTGTGGGTTGTTTAGTTAATTAATACACAGACTACCAGAGTAACTTAAAACAGGACTTTACTATTCGAAGGTCAGGGCGAATCTGCCCAATAAATCCTGACACAGCACTTATATACCGGTGTGGTCACCGTCGGTATTACAGTATACAGAAGCCAACAAAGTAGTGCAACACCTAAAGTAGTTCTCTTAAAGGTGGACGGTTACATACAATAGTTCTCTTAAAGGTAGACGGGTACATACACTACAAATATAACCAGCAATCTTAGGATCAAACTAAAAATGGGAATTAAATGATAATAGGCATACAATATTACACCTCAATGAGGTATGTATTCCTCCATACTCTACAGTGCATATTTTCTATTTGTCTGTTGTAACATGTTGTCCACAGCAGGGACATTTTTGTGAATCTGCAACTAAAAATCCAAATCTGCAGTCCTCTCCCACATTGCTGGCAGCTGCTTACTTCTTTTGTCTTGGTCTAAATCCTCAATTAGGAGTGCAAGAACACAGCCTGAAGCCCAGGGAATTCAAACAGGTAAAACCAGTTCAGTAAGTTGCGAGCAGCATAGCAGAGGAACCAATCGATAATGGAGTGTGGATGAAAAGCAGCGGCTTCCTGTCCTCGCCTGTGCTACATGCCTCCCTGGCTGCCTACCTCCACGTTGAGCTGCTCCCAGGGCTGTAGATAAGTTTCATTGGTTTACTGGCTTTCACTTAAAAGCATGTATAGCACCAACACCAATGCCCTCATCTTCTGAAGGTCCTGCACTTGCCGGCAGGAAAACAGTTGTTCCCTTTCTCATGGTATATCTGCTAAAGTAAAAATTACTCAGCGAATATAGCATAACCTCTATGGGCACTTTAAAAAAAAAAAGTGAACAGTGGCAAATTGCAGCCAGTTACCTGGGAGGACTGTAGCAAAAGGAAGGGCAAGATGCAGATAGGGGGGGTGGGGGGGGGGGGGGGGGAGCGCAAACAAAGGAAGGGAGATTTGCTTCTTCACTGCACCTGGGGAATATTCTTGGAGCAGAGAACTGGTGCAATGTGGTCTCCCTAACCTGAAGACAATAGGCCTGTGCCTGGAGTAGGTATAGGTTCAGTATAAGAATGTAAACGAGATGGGAATGGGGTGTCCGGACTTCTCACTTCAGCAAAGGCACCTTGCGGTGGGGCTGCATCAGAATCCTCCTGGACCAAAGGGCCTACAGGGGCAGCTGGAAGACATGATGGCACAAGCCTCCCACAATGACCCCATAACAGCCAGTGGCCAGGAGCACACCGGCAGCTGTGTCCCTGTTTCCTCGTTTTCCCCTTTCCCCTGAACTCAGATAACGGTGAACAAGAGTGCACTCTGTCTGATGAGGAGAGGGGGAGGGTGACTGTTGGAAGCTGAATGAAGAACAGGACTGGTGACAACAGGGGGGGAGGAAGAGTAATACCAAGGCTACAAAGGGGAATGGTGTGGAGATGCCGGAGTTGGACTGGGGTGGACAAATGTAAGAAGTCACACAACACCAGGTTATAGTCCAACAGCTTTATTTGAAATCACAAGCTTTCGGAGCGCTGCTCCTTCTTCAGGTGAAGTGGAGAAATGCATAAAGACACAGCTTATATAGTCAGAGAATCATGTCAGATGTTTACAGGTAACCTTTCCAACTGCCATTTATCGCACCTCGGCAGAGAGATAATCACAGCAAAGGTGTGAATGGTGTCCAAACAGGTCAGTCAGGGAAACATTACATCAAAGAACAATGAGGTGGGGTCACAAGGGGTCAAATATTGCAGATGCTGGGGTCTGTATGAAAAACAAAAAAAGACAAAAAACATTTTTTTTGGCTGGAAATCACAGCAGGTCCGGCCGCATCTGTGTAGAGAGAACAAGCCAATGTCGACTCGAGTCTGGATGACCCTGCATCAGGTGGGGTTACATGTAGCGTGACATGAACCCAAGATCTCGGTTGAGGCCGTCCTCATGAGTGCGGAACTTGGCTATCAGTTTCTGCTCGACGATTTTGCGTTGTCGTGTGTCTCGAAGGCCACCTTGGAGAATGCTTACCCGAAGATCGGAGGCTGAATGTCCTTGACTGCTGAAGTGTTCCCCGACTGGGAGGGAACACTCCTGCCTGGTGATTGTTGCGCGGTGTCCGTTCATCCGTTGTCGCAGTGTCTGCATGGTCTCGCCGATGTACCATGCTCCGGGGCATGTTTTTTGTCTGTTTTTTTGTTTTTCATACAGACCCCAGCATCTGCAATATTTGACCCCTTGTGACCCCACCTCATTGTTCTTTGATGTAATGTTTCCCTGACTGACCTGTTTGGACACCATTCACACCTTTGACTGCTGTGATTATCTCTCTGCCGAGGTGCGATAAATGGCAGTTGGAAAGGTTACCTGTAAACATCTGACATGATTCTCTGACTATATAAGCTGTGTCTTTATGCATTTCTCCACTTCACCTGAAGAAGGAGCAGCGCTCCGAAAGCTTGTGATTTCAAATAAAGCTGTTGGACTATAACCTGGTGTTGTGTGACTTCTTACAAAGGGGAATGGGTAAGGTAAGAGAAGACAGAAATAGCCAGGGGAGGGGAGAAGAGGAGGGAAAGGCATAGAGAGTGAGAAGGGGAAAAGGAACAGGAGAGCATGAAGTTAATGTAACAGGTGGAGGTCCATGGGGAGCGCAGGCCGTAAAGCACACATCAGTGAACAAACGAGCGAGGGCGAGAGTGTGCAGTGCTCCACATTATCAGCTACACCCCCAATTTGGTATAATATGCAAATTTTGACACATACCTCCAATTTTTGAGTCCAAATTATTTGTGTATATGGTGAACAGTGGTCCCAGCACAACACCACCTCACCTTCTGCCAGTCAGAGAAACTCCTATCCTCTGTTTTCTAGTTATCTTTCAATCCATTCTGCTACCTGACTCCATACGCCTTGACCGTTGTCATAAATCTATTACGTGGAACCTTATCAAAGGCTTGAAAGAACATGTATACCACACCCACAGCTTTGCCCCTGTCTACTCTTTCTGTTACTTCAAAGAATTCAATGAGGTTGGTTAAACATGACCTTCCTTTTAGAAATCCATGTTTTGTTATTATATTCTCCATCTCTAGATGTTTTGTTATCTGATCTTTTAGCAAGGATTCTAGTATCTTTCCTACCACTGATGTTAAGCCAACAAATCTATAGCTCCCTGGATTAGTTCGATCTCCCTATTATTTCTGGTTCACTTTTTAAATGAAGAATGCACACAAGAAATTGTTTCTGTTAAATCGATGTTCCCTGAATTTCCTGTTGTTTCTCCTCCCCTGAAGGTGTAAATTCACACTGGAATACGGGTGTATGAATGCCAGCAGACTTCAGTACCGTTCCAAAATAACATCTTCATGCATGAGCCTAGTTAGAGAGTGTCAGTAGACTATTTGATGATGGTTGGGGGAATCTTAGAAGAGTCAATTTGATGTGTGCACTGGCGCACTTTCCAGAAGAAATTACTGGAAAATGATCAGGAGCAGGAACCCTGGCTGATTTTTCCTCTCTCCCAGTTCAGGTCACTGAGGTTAAGTTGAGCACCCTAACGGAGATCAGCTAAATTAGCACAAGCTAGAGATCAAACAAGAGTCTATTGAGGCCTGTATGTCTTATTATAACCACTAAGCAGTGCGTTTACCCACTGTACCACTGGAGAACGTAGAATAACCTCTCTACAAAGTGCCTTTCACTCAAACAGTATTCATATGTAACAGACAATAAATTACTGTACAATAATTTAAAGAATGTCACATCCCAGTAATAGTTATTAAATAACTACTACACAATCAACAATGCACCTTGATACTGTACTTCCATATTTGGAATATTTTGAGGTACTATCAAATCTTAAAAATGTTTTACTTACATTTGAAATATATAAAGGGCATGATAAAATAACTTTTTTTCTGTTCACCTGTCTTGGCTGTTACAATTATAAGCCCTAATGTGTTGCAGCAACAGAGATTATATATCCAGTAAAATTATTTTCAGGATGCTCTGGATTTGAAATACATTTGTAATTTCAACTATACAACCATTCTTCATTATTTCATGTAAATTTGCTCCAAGATGAAGTCGAAGGCAATACCTGTTCTGTTGTAGCCAGCCCCTCCCATTCTCAGTTCTTTGTGGATCTCCGATGGGCTTTGATTTCGCTGGGGGGGCCTTCAAAGGAGGAAAAGAAAAACCCTTCAACATTAGATTTATCAGTTACAATCCTGCCCTATAAAACACTGTGGAACTATAATTATATAAACCAGTGTTGTGAAATGGAATATGTTGTAGTAATCAAAATTTATTAGCCAGCAATGAAATATATAAAGAATGGTTTATGATGGTTTTTTACACATCTGTACACTGTATTGCATGCACAAACAACCATCCAAATATTTATCTTTGGCCATAAATTTCATTCATACAAGAAAACAGCAACAGAATAATATCCTGCACAAGAGGTTATTCTATTAACAAAGATGGTGCAAAGTCTAACTAGTAAATTAAAATATCTATAGATATACATTGTTCCAGTAAACTACTATTCTTAATCATATAGCCTTTACATGCAAATATTCTCATCGTTTTTAGTCAAGAACTGATGGCTGTAAGAGTTACCTCATAGTTAATACGCCGTCGTTCAATATATGCTATGAATTGTGAGCTGAGGCTGGTGGAGTCAGGACGCTTTGACAATCGTATTTCCTCCTCCTCTTCCTCTGTTGCACAGCTATCAATGTAATCAATCTGCTCTAGGTCATGTTCAACTGGAATAAAGATATAAAAATAATTTCAACCTGCTACGGTTTGCAAATTATTTACCTCACAAAACATCCACTGTGACTACTATTTTAGTCTTTGCTTTTCTATAATCTCTTTCATAGCAAATTACTGAAACTATTTGTGGCGGTGCAGTTTTGGGAACCATAGTATAGAAAAGGCATTAAAGCCATTGAGAGCATACACCGTAGATTCACCAGGATGATCCCTGGGAAGTCAAGCTATACAGTCCCACTTAAAACATGCACGTTTAAAAAGGGCAGTCACTTATATTGGCCAAAAAGCAAAAACCATTAACTATTTGCATTGTCAATTTGACAGTTGCCAGTTATAGCGTCTTTAGTGCTCCGTTTATTTCAGGCAGAATTTTTACCTGTCACTGACCTGCCCGGTTTGCCTGGGGTCGGAGTCAGAGTTTCTGGGAGTTGGTGGGTTCTCTCTCTCTAAGGGATCTTTCTACCCGTCACTGATCTGCCCAGTTTGCCTGGAGTCAGCGCCCGAGTCAGAGCCGCAAGCTCTCCCTCCCAGCTTGGGCCGAAACTCACTGTTTACAGTGCATCTCCTTGGAAAGAAACACTTCAAGAAGGTGCCACAGAGATTATCCTGGGAAATTGGCTGAGGTAAACAGTTCCAGTGAGGGCAACTGAGAGATAAATACCGCAACCCCAGTGAGAGCAACTTGGTTTAGCACACAATAACTGTTATACTCGACATTGTGTATAGCGGGTAGATTGCGCTTGCTCAAATGCACCCGCTATAAATCAGTGGGGACTGTGGTTATGAGAAGTTATAGATATGAGGAGGGGCTTGAGGTACATTGACTATTTCCATTGGAGCAGAAGAGATTTAAAAAAGTTTTAAAAAAAAAGTATTAAAGGTTTTAGAGTGAATTTGAAAAGACTACTGCCTCTGGTTGGGGAGTCAGTGACGGGGTGGGTGGGGGGTCATCACTTAAAGAGTGGAGGGAGAGATTAGGAGAAATTTCTTTACACAAACGGTTGCTGGAGCACGGAATGCTTTGCTGCTGGGAGTGGTTGATGCAGAGACCAATTGCACGATTTAAGGGAAAACTGGATAAATGTTTGAAACAAAAAAAGTCACAAGGCTATGGGGAGACAGCAGGGCAGTGAGATTAGTTCTGGATTGTTCTAGCAAAGAGCTGGCACAAACATGATGGGCTGAATGGCCTCGTCTGATGCTGTAGACTTCTATGGTTCATTATAGGTGTGGTAAACCACTTTTATCGTTCACTATCGTTACACTATAGTTTTCATTGTTATATCGTTATCACTGTTCACACTGTTGTATCACTATACGAGGTCGCCTCTTGTCACGCTGTTATACCTGGGCTGACCACTGCTGACTCCGCCCATGGCTCCACCTACCTGCCCAGGTATAAAGGTGGTCGACTGGCTGGTATTCCTCCTTGTTGGATCCGATCACCCACGAGGGTGGGCTCTGTTATTTAGCCAATAAAAACCTATAGTTACTTTCTTAACTCGTCGCTTTTCATTGGATGAATTGATAGGTATATCAATTTTATTGGCTAAATTTTAAAATGTCGACACCTGGACAGTCAAACGACCAGCCAAGCGACCAGCCAGACGCCCAGCTACAACAGCCACAGCAGCCTGCCTGGCTGCGAGCCCTCAGACCACCGTACCTGGGTCTAAATCCACAGGCAGCAAACTCAGCCCTCGACTTTGAACACTGGCTGAGCTGCTTCGAAGCCTACCTGGGAGAATCCGGCGTGCCTCAGAAATCCATGCTAAGAGTTCTGAATGCCCAAGTGAGCCCTAAAGTATTCGCACTCATCCGGGACCTCAAAACATACGAGGACACCATCAACCGGCTGAAAAGACAGTCCCAAACCCCGGTAAATTCCATGTATGCCAGACACCTCCTAAGATCCCGCCCGCAACAGCCAGGAGAGCCCGTGGAGGAATTTTTACGGGTGCTACAAGCACTCGGCAGAGACTGTAACTTTAAAGCGGTAACGGCGGCAGAAAATACTGAAGACAATGTCCGCGATGCCTTCGTGAAAGGCCTGCGGTCCGACTACTCACGGCAAAGACTACTGGAAGCAAGGGACCTTGACCTGGACAAAGCTGCAGCCCTTGCTCTCTCTCTAGAAGTGGCCCATCGGGACCTCGAGGCCTACTCAAGGTACTGTAACTCGCGACCCTGGGACTTGGGACCGACCCCGACCGCGATACCCCCCGCAGCACCCCCCCCCGGGACCTACCTCAGCGTCGGCGTCCCGGGCCCGATCGAGACCGCCACCCCTGGTACCGGCTCCGACATCGGACCCCCGCGATCGGGCCGCCGGCTGCTTCTTCTGTGGCCAGGCGAAACACCCGAGGTCGCGCTGCCCAGCCAGGAACTCTACCTGCTCAAACTGTATGAAGAAAGGCCACTTCGCTAAGGCCTGCAGAGGTGGATCATCAGAGGCCAGCAGTGCCTCATGTGAGCTGTGGGGGCGGCCATCTTCCTTCAAGGCAACAGAGGCCAGCATCCCCACATGTGACTCATGGGGGCGGCCATCTTTGATACAGGCAACCGACACCAGCAGTGCCTCATGTGAGTTACGGGGGCAGCCATCTTCTCCGCCATTTTGTCCAACCTCGTGGGAGACACCATTTCACCCACCACGCTCGACCGCCACCATGCCTCTAGACCCGACTACCGCCTCACCCGCAGATTACAACGACTCGCTCAGCTATACACTAGCCTCCGTCTCACTGGACCAAGCCCGCCCGCATCACCTGTCCAAGTCAATGATGGACATCAGAGTAAACGGCCACGCCACGACCTGCCTGTTCGACAGCGGAAGCACGGAGAGTTTCATCCACCCAGACACGGTGAGCCACTACTCCCTCCCTGTCCTGCCAACGCGCAACCGGATCTCGATGGCATCGAGATCCCACGCCACAGACATCAGCGGCTACTGTGTTGTGACCCTATCGGTTAAGGGTACGGAGTATAAAAATTTTAAACTCCTCGTCCTTCCCCAGCTATGCGCCGCCGTCCTACTAGGGCTAGACTTCCAATCCCACCTCCAAAGCGTCACGCTAGCATACGGCGGACCCCTCCCCCCACTCACAGTCGACAACCAACAGATTTTAAACCGCCCACCGCGTAACACCTGCGGCCTATCCACCCTCAAGGTCCCGCCACCTTCCCTGTTCGCTAACCTCACCCCCGACTGCAAACCCGTCGCGACCAAGAGCAGGCGGTACAGCGCCGGGGACAGAGCTTTCATTAGCTCTGAGGTGCAGCGTCTCCTGAAGGAGGGCATCATCGAGGGGAGCACCAGCCCCTGGCGTGCCCAGGTCGTGGTCGTTAAGACCGGCAATAAAAACCGCCTGGTCATCGACTACAGCCAGACCATAAACAGGTACACCCAGCTGGACGCATACCCCCTTCCCCGCATATCTGATATGGTCAATCAGATTGCGCAGTACCGGGTATTCTCCACCATCGACCTTAAGTCGGCCTATCACCAACTCCCCATCCGCCCTGAGGACCGCCAGTATACAGCCTTCGAGGCGAACGGCCGCCTCTACCACTTCCTTAGGGTTCCCTTCGGCGTCACCAACGGGGTTTCGGTCTTCCAAAGGGAGATGGACCGGATGGTTGACCAGAACGGGCTGCATGCCACGTTCCCCTACCTAGATAACGTCACCATCTGCGGCCGCGACCGGCAGGACCATGACGTTAATCTGGAGAGATTCCTCCGTACGGCCCAACGGCTGAACCTCACCTACAATAAGGAGAAATGTGTGTTTAACACCTCGCGCCTTGCCATCCTCGGCTGTGTAGTAGAGAACGGAGTCATCGGCCCCGACCCCGAAAGAATGCGTCCCCTCATGGAGCTACCCCTCCCCCACTGTCCAAAGGCTCTGAAGAGAACCCTGGGGCTCTTCGCCTACTATGCCCAATGGGTGCCCAATTATGCAGACAAAGCCAGACCCCTCATGAAGTCCACATCCTTCCCCCTTACGGAGGAAGCATGCGCAGCCTTCTCCCTCATTAAGGGAGACATCGCCAAGGCCACAATGCACGCAGTGGATGAGTCCATCCCCTTCCAAGTGGAGAGCGATGCATCCGACTTCGCCCTAGCCGCTACCCTTAACCAGGAGGGGAGACCAGTGGCCTTCTTCTCAAGGACCCTACAGGGCCCTGAGATCCGACACTCGTCGGTCGAGAAGGAGGCCCAAGCGATTGTGGAGGCGGTACGACACTGGAGGCATTACCTGGCAGGCAAACGATTTACCCTCCTCACCGACCAGCGTTCGGTCGCTTTTATGTTTAATAACAAGCTGAGGGGCAAAATCAAGAATGACAAGATATTGAGGTGGAGAATCGAACTATCCACCTATGATTATGATATCTTGTACCGGCCAGGTAAGCTGAACGATCCCCCTGATGCTCTGTCACGAATTACATGCGTCAGCGCGCAAAGTGATAGACTTCAGACCCTCCACAACGACCTCTGCCACCCCGGGGTCACCAGACTTTACCACTTCATTAAGGCCCGCAACCTGCCATACTCCATCGAGGAGGTCAGGACCATGACCAGGAACTGCCAGACCGGTGCCGAGTGCAAACCGCACTTCATTAGGCCGGACAGAGCAAGCCTGATCAAGGCCACCCGCCCCTTCGAGCACCTGAGCATCGACTTTAAGGGGCCCCTCCCGTCCTCTGACCGTAATGTGTACTTCCTCAACATCGTTGGAGTACTCCCGTTTCCCCTTTGCCTTCCCCTGCCCAGACATGACCAGTACCACGGTCATCAAATGCCTGAACGACCTCTTCACCTTGTTCGGGTTCCCAAACTATATACATAGTGACCGGGGCTCCTCCTTCATGAGCGAGGAACTCCGTCAGTTCCTACTAGCGAGAGGTATTGCTGCAAGCAGGACCACCAGCTACAACCCCCGAGGGAACGGCCAGGTAGAAAGAGAGAACGCGACGGTATGGAAGGCCGTCCTCTTAGCCTTAAAGTCTAAGGGCCTCCCAACCTCCCGCTGGCAGGAAGTCCTCCCGGCAGCCCTGCACTCCATCTGGTCACTACTTTGCACTGCCATTAACGCCACCCCCCCATGAACGAATGTTTGTTTTCCCCAGGAAGTCGACTACGGGAACCACACTACCAACCTGGCTGACCTCCCCGGGGCCCGTCCTGCTGCGAAAGCACGCGAGGACCCATAAAACGGACCCCCTGGTCGAGAAGGTGAACCTCCTGCACGCCAACCCCCAGTACGCTTATGTGGCTTACCCGGACGGGCGGGAGGACACAGTCTCCTTGCGAGACCTCGCACCCTCGGGCATTCCGGAGACACCACCTTTAACCCCCCCCACTTCCAGCTCAGGTAGACGGCATGCCGGAACCCCACGAACCTTCGCCGACCACGCAGACACCAGCATCAACACCGGAGAATGCAACACCGCCGCTGCGACGATCAGAAAGGCTTACGAGGCCTCCGGACAGACTGACTTACCAGAAATGGTAGTACACTTCACCCCGCCGGACTCAAATCTAAACAAGGGGCGAATGTGGTAAACCACTTTTATCGTTCACTATCGTTACACTATAGTTATCACTGTTATATCGTTATCACTGTTCACACTGTTGTATCACTATACGAGGTCGCCTCTTGTCACGCTGTTATACCTGGGCTGACCACTGCTGACTCCGCCCATGGCTCCACCTACCTGCCCAGGTATAAAGGTGGTTGACTGGCTGGTATTCCTCCTTGTTGGATCCGATCACCCACGAGGGTGGGCTCTGTTATTTAGCCAATAAAAACCTATAGTTACTTTCTTAACTCGTCGCTTTTCATTGGATGAATTGATAGGTATATCAATAGGGTAGACAGAATTGCTATATTTAGAATGCATTTATTGGAATAATTATTGTATTTCACCAATGAATTAAGTCTTTCATTATAACAAATTTGTTGTGGATTAAAACCAAAGTATGTTTGGGGGTGGTGGTAGTCCTAATTTATTTTTCTCACATTTTGCCTCCCATGCTATGCTGCTCATTCACCTTCAAACTAGTTAGTGAGCAATGACTTGTTCCCATGCCTCACTAATGCTCAAATAATGAGCAAGCAGGGAGTGCAAATGAAAGTTAAGAGCCCTACCAACTTCTGTCTCAAAGGAAGTCTGACCTGCTGGTCCTGGCAGGAATCAAGAGCTCAGCAAATGGGGAATCTTGAGTTTGGAACTGAACTGTATCATTCCATAGCATGGATTATAAGTATGCAGATCTGCTCTCCCTCTACCCCCTGCTAGTTACACAATTGCCAAGACTCTACCAAACAATCTGAAAATAAGATACACTACTAATTGAAACAATATCCGGATGCATAGTTTAACTTCCTGATTGGACCTTTTGCATAATAATCAGGGGTCACAGCAGAATCAGAATTCTGTTACTTGGAGAATAAAAGAATGTTATACATAAACTGAACAACAGTATTTGTATATGTGTATGGGTTATTCAAAGTGAAAGAAGTTGGTTTAACAGGGCAAGTTTCTGGTTTTAAAAGAAACTATGGCAGACCTTAGAATGAAAGTATCTGAAAAACCTGCAAGAGAACAAAGCTTGTTCAACCACTTAAAATATCTGAAGTCACAATAACAGCAGCCTAAGAAAATGAATATTCCATTTTCTGTAAAACTACTTGCCATGCAAATTTTAAGATTTATTAGATATTCTCATGTCTGATGGTAGTATCCTTTACAATCTGTTTGCAGACTGAATGAACCTCCATTCTATGGCTGATATGTAGCACGTATGCCAAGTTATAAAAGAAAGAAATGCTAACAAGCACAGAATGTTTCTTCATTTTCACTGGGTGTATCATCTATCATGACCGCACTTATTCAATTACTGAGGTTGTGTCTGTCTCACTCTGGATTTACTTTACCTGTGCCATTTGTCACGGGTGGTACAGCTCTATGTTCGTGATGCTGACTCTCTCGTCGCTGTCGCTGCTCCTTTGCAATTTCAGCCATTCGCTGTGGGAGGTCTGAAAACTCATCTGTGGGCTGCAATAAGAAAGGCAAGGCTTTATTTTACACATATAACATAACCTAAATACCGCAGTAATGGGCCTTACACAAGGGATACTGTAAAGCAACAAACAAAAACAGTTATGTTAGGATATGCCTACCTGTCTAAGTATCATGTGGGTTTTAACATACATGGGATAGCAATATACAGAGGTTGCACAACTGGACAGCATTTGTCACTATTACTACTCAGACACTGATGCATGACTGTAAATTCAGATTTAAATGGATATTGTCTTATTAATAATTGAAAGAGATACATTAGTAAATAGACAATTACTCAGTGGGAGAGACAAAGAATGTTTTTAAAAAAGTGTAGTATAAGAACTGGCTAGCCAAGAACCAGCAATCCTGGTGACATAAAAGATTGACTGGTATTAACAGTTTGACCATAGGCTTCCAAAATGGACAGTGCAGCAATCATCAAGCAACATGAGGGACTACAGTAATTGAACCATTAAGTGCCAGGAGGAGCCAACTGACGAGCCACTATCCCACTGCAGCAAGCACAGGAAGAAATGTATTGATCAGGAACAATGAGGGAGTTGTCAGTGCTAATTTTCATTAAGGTCAGTGTATAGATATAAAGGTATGGAAGTCATTTTTTTTTTTGCTACTGTTGCTTGTAATGGTTCTTAAACACTGGTTATATCTGCTCCAAGTATTGTTTTAAAAAGGCACCGCGTCATGTACCTCATTCCCTGACCACCTCTTATCTCCACTGTCAACACTATTGAAACCAGAATCCAGTGCTCCATATGGCCGACCCGAGAAATACTCTTCGTGGCTGTGAAAAGAATAAAGATCAAACACAGAAAGATCTAACTGAAGAAAACAGTGCAAAAAATCTACAAAAACTGAATTCAGTGTTTACTAATTAACATTGCTTAAATTTCACATGGTCTTAGGCTATCTAGCAGGAAGCCATGTTGGGTACTGGTTTTGTATATACAAACACTTCCTTGAATATAAATTTACCTCACTAGAAGGAACAGCATATTTTTTTGGTTTGATCTGTATCCTCAGTAGTTTTCTTATTGCTATTTCAGAAGTTACATATATTTAGAACTCTCTAACACCTCCTCCTACCTCCCCCTGGACAATGACTCCACCACCGAACATCAAGCCATCATTTCCCAGACCATCACTGATCCTCTGGAGCTATTCCCTCCAACCTCAGTCCCCAATCACGCACAGCCTGCTTCTACCTCCTTCCCAAGATCCACAAACAGGACTGTAGAAGGGTTTCGACCCGAAACGTTGACTGTGTTTCTCTCTCCACGAATGTTGCCTGGCCTGCTGAGTTTTTCCAGCGTTTTCTGTTGTTATTCCACAAACAGGACTGTCTTGGTAGACCCATAGTTTCAGTCTGTTCTTGCCCCAGGAACTTATTTCTTCCTGTCACAACTTTTCTTCCCTTGTCCAGTCTCTTTCCACCTACATACACGACTCTTCCGACGCATTCTACCACTTTAACAGTTTCCAATTTCCTGGCCCGAACCATCTCCTTTTTACCATGGACGTCTAGACCCTCTACACATCCACCCCCGACAGGACGGCCTGCAGGTCCTCCTCTTCTTCCTTGAACGGATGCCCAACCAGTCCCCATCCACCACCACCCTCCTCCGCCTGGCTGAACTTGTTCTTACTTTGAACAACTTCTCCTTTGATGCCACTCACTTCCTCCAAATAAAAAAAGTGTTGCTACGAGAACCTGCATGGGTCCTAGCTATGCCTGCCTTTCTCGTGGGATACGTGGAACATTTTTTGTTTCAGTCCTACACAGGTCCCCTCCCTCACCTCTTTTTCCGTACACTGATGACTGTATCGGTGAAGCTTCTTGCTCTTGCCCCAAACTTGAAAATTTCATCAACTTTGCTCCCAATTTACACCCCTCTCACGCCTTCACGTGGTCCATGCCTGACTCTTCCCTTCCTTTCTTCAACTTCTCCGTCTCCATTTCTGGGGATAGGCTGTCAACCAATATCTATTATAAGCCCACTGACTCTCTCAGCTACCATGATTACACTTCCTCCCACCCTGCTTCCTGTAAGGACTCTATTCCATTCTCCCAGTTTCTCAATCGCATCTGTTCTGACGATGCCACCTTCCACACCAGTGCTCCCAATAGGTCTTTTTTCCTCAACTGAGGATTTCCCTCCATCGTGGTTGACTGGGCCCTCCTCCGTGTCTGTCCCATTTCCCAAACTTCTGCTCTCGCCCCTTCCCCTCCCTCGCATAACCACAATAGGGTGCGCACCCCTTGTCCTCACCTTCCAGCCTCCACATTAAACGGATCATCCTCCGACATTTTCAATATTTCCAGGGCAATGCCACCACCAAACACATCTTCCCAACCCCTTTCAGCATTCCGAAGGGACCGTTCCCGCCGTGATACCCTGGTCCACTCCTCTATCACCCCCAACACCCACTTCCCTTCTCATGTATCACAGAATCACAGAATCTACAGTGCAGATAGAGGCCATTTCGGCCCATCGAGCCTGCACCGACACATATCCCACCCTATCCCCGTAACCCCACGTATTTAATCCCCTAACACTAAGGGTCAATTTATCATAGCCAAATCAACCTAACCTGCACATCTTTGGACTGTGGGAGGAAACCGGAGCACCCGGAGGAAACCCACGCAGACACAGGGAGAATGTGCAAACTCCACACAGACAGTCGCCCGAGGCCAGATTTGAACCCGGGTCCCTGGCGCTGTGAGGCAACAGTGCTAACCACTATGCCACCGTGCCCGTGCGTAGGAGATGCAACACCTGCCCCTTTACCTCCTCCCTTCCCACCGTCCAGGGCCCCAAACACTCCTTCCAGGTGAAACAGCGATTTACTTGTACTTCTTTCAATTTCGTATACTGAATTCGCTGCTCACGATGCGGTCTCCTCTACATTGGGGAAACCAAATGCAGAATGGGTGATCGTTTTGCTGAATACCTCCGTTCAGTCCGCAAGCGTGACCCCGAGCTTCCGGATTGCTTGTCTTTTTAATTCCCCGTTCCACTCCCACACTGACCACGACCTCTTACACTGTTCTAATGAAGCTCAATGGAAGCTCAAGGAACAGCACCTCATCTTTCGATTAGGCACTTTACAGCCTTCCGGACTCAACATAGAGTTCAACAATTTCAGGTCATAACCACTGCTCCCATGTTTTCGGACAGCAGCTGTTGGTAATGGTTCTGCTTTGCCATTACAGCTCCTCCAGACCCATCTTTTGTTTCTTTACTTGTCCCATTACCACCTCCTTTTGCCTTGCACCATCATCCCTTTTCTCATTTAATCACTCCTGCCTTCTACCATATCAGACTTCCCGTTTGTTCTTTCCTCCTCTCACCCCTTTCCCTGCCTCTGTTCTTGCTTAAACCTGTTACATCTCTAACTTTTTCCAGTTCTGACGAAAGGTCATCGACCTGAAACGTTAACGGTTTCTCTCTCCACAGATGCTGCCTGACCGGCTGAGTATTTCCAGCATTTTCTGTTTTTATAATAACAATGGGCACTGGAGATAATGGTCATGAAAGTCTATGGGGTAGATTTTCTATTTGCTGTGTGGGGATTAAGCATCACCTGGTTGGAGCGCAGAAAGCAAAACCTGGCAGGAAAGTTGGCACGCCAGTAACAGAACCTGCCTGATTTTCCTCCCATTGAAATTAACAAAAGGAAAATACGCTGGCTGGGGAGTCTAGGACTAGGGGCCATAGTCTAAAAATTAGAGCCAGACCTTTCAGGAGTGAAATTTATGAAAGAAAAATCTGGGTGGTTCTTTCAGGGGCGCGTGAACCACCCTGCCAGATTTTTCTTTTGGCTTCATCCAGGCGATGCTCAACACCCAAACAGTAGAAAAAGAACGTGTACCCTTACGACTCAAATTGTAGTTTAAAAAAACTTTCCTACTCAGCTTCCAAATGTCAGTGATTACACAGTTTCTTTGTTTTTTTGTCCAATGTTGTGAAACACAAGGACTGCAATTATTACAAATATACCTATTGGAATGTTTCAGGAAAAGGCAGCTTATCCGTAACTGTGTTGTTGACCAAGAGGTGCTAGCAATAGGTCTCATAATATACATACAAACCCTTCCAGGGATAGACAAAATGACATCAAAAATGTGCTGTCATGTCTGGCCATTGGCTATCAAGATCATTATTAGCCAGCAATTTTCCTCCTGGGTGTGGGAGAGAACGATATTTTTCTAATAGGGTCAACTGCTTATTTTACAAGTAAGATTGCAGACTGGCATAACTCACCACAAAAATAACGTCTTAAAAAGTTGAGATTTGTAACATTATTACTCATAGTCATTTTATATTTTTGCCACTTTCATTTCTACTTCTTTTAATCTCCCAATTTGGAATCAAAATTACTAAATTTAGAAATGTATATCTTAAATCTTATTCACATGGTTAGATCTGAATGGTATTGGAAATTAACAAGAAAAAAACCTTGACTTTTCAAACAGCATCCTCCACCATTAAATTTTGTGATTCGATTAAAAAAATTCTAGTGGGAATCCATTACTTCAAAGCAACAGGAATTTAATAACTTCAAGGGGAAATTGAAAAAAAAAAATGTGCTGGCAGATCAGTGAGGCCTGAGCAAGAGCTGTAACAGGACATGCTGAGTTCAGTAATTAAAAGCATGCTAACTGAATCATTTTAGAACAGACCAAGTTCCAAGCGTAGCCAGTGAAATGGATGGCGTGTTCACTTATTTGAGCCATTGACATCTGAGGACCACCATTGACAATTCTGAAGAACAGTTTAGCAACAGAAGTAATCACTAGGGGTAACCCTATTATTCTCCCCAGAATTTCTGTAACAATTAAGTAAAAAAAAATGTAGGGCAAAGACCAATCCTACTTAAAGCTATTTTAATGTTAGATTCAAAAGATACTGAGCTTGTCTTTAATCTCCCAGCAGGATGTCTGTTTAAGGGAACTGCAGTTACTATAATGTTGAAATCAGTCTGCCTGGCTCCTACTAAATTAATGCTGTAATGAGAATTCAGAACAAGGGAAAGGAATGAGATTTGGCAGATAGGCACATCACAGCAGATGTCAGATAATAGCTCAGCTGGCATTAACAGTTTGATAATGCTGACAAATTAAAGTAGAGTCACTGAGTGCTAACTTACCCCGACATTCTTCCTACACTCACGGGTCGCTACACATTCCTGTTAGACAGAACCTTCAATTGTGGGGATTTTATCTAACAACAATGTTTTATAAATTGATAAAATATTGTGCTTCAGCTGGCATTAAAAAAAAAAGCAATTAAATTCTATTAACAATAATGTAAATAAACCCCCCCATCCCAATATATTTTTCAACTGCACAACTTTTGTGTCCAGTTCAGGTGCCGAGTAGCCTGTTTATGCTGAGCTGGAGTGAGGAATGTTGATGGGTGGGCCACTACTTACGAAACCATAACCCACCATGGGTTGGTATCTTCAGGAGCAAGGGGAGGAAAAAGTAGAAAACTGCACTTCACTATCTGTTCTTTATACACACACACACAAACCTAAACAGTGAGTCTCTGCACAGTCTTCAACCATGGTGTGCATCATAGGCAAGCTGATCCTGTTCTCAATCGATGTCTACACATTTGAACTTTCAGAAGGCTTCAATGGACAGTGATCAAGAGTGCGAATCTGGCTCATTTTTGCCCTCCTTTCTATCGCAGGGATGTTGAAGCCAACTGCCCCTACTGCCAATAATGGCTGAGAGCAACTCAGCACAGGCCCAGCACAGGGAATCTAAGAATTAGTTGGTCCACATAGTTCAGCACCAAACCACATGATGCATTTACTCAGAGCAGTCAGGGGAGTTCAACATTCTCTCCCATACAGAGCTTAAGATCTCACTGCGTGGAGAATTGCACATCTTCCTACTCTGTGGCAGAGTGCTGGGACTACAAACTTACTATGCCAGTACACCATTTAATCAGCCATTACATAAAAACATACATTGTCATTTTGATTTTTGAGGTGGCCTCTAAACAGTTCAACTTTTCTCATAACAGAAAATATATTTTGTTTGACATTACCTCAACCCATCAGCCCCTGAACTATTCATTCCCCAATCAAAAACTTTTAATGATTACTCAAAAATAGGTTTCAAAGTCTGCCATAAAGCTTCAAACAGCAGATACAAAATTTGTGCCTAAAAACGGAATCCCATTTATTAAGAACAGTAGTGAACTGTGAACAAACATATCCTTGCCATGTTTAAACTGCAGGTGCCTTAACAAATGAAACATTTTAGATCATTACCAGATTTATGCATGATTAAATTAGTAAACATGATTGCATGGAAACAAATTTTACATTTGCTGCACGCTTCCCACTCTAATCATTGCACTGGCCTCCACATTCTTCACCTAAAACCCCTCCCATTTAGGCAAGATAGCAGGTGAAGCACCCAAATGGTCACATAGCTCTCAGTCCTGTTCCCAGTCCATTTCTGATTCAATGCATGCAAGGCTGAGAAATTCAAAATACACAATCACATTAAAAAAGAACAAAAATTGCTCCAAATATGAAGCAAGAATATTTCACAGACATTGGGTAGTTGCTGATGGTTTTAGATTTGAGCTTATTCTGTCTTTATACGCATGCCTGTACCTCCATTCCAAACTAGGCACGGAGTTATTCTACCTATTGGTACTGGAACTCTTCCCCCACCTAATTTTATGCTGACAGAGTGAGATGAAGTAGGGTGGGAGGAGGCCCATGTGGAGCATAAACACCGGCATAGACCAGTTGGGCCAAATGGCCTGTTTCTGTGCTGTAAATTCTATGCAAGATCCCAGCAACATGAAAGTTTCATTACTAACCATGAATTGAAGCCAATCGGTCTCGTTCTATCATACTCTGGCAAGTCCGGAACACTTTTACATGCTTCAATATTCAGGTATTTGAATATGTGGATTTTCCCCTTTATACAAATCTAGAAGAAGAGTATAAGTGTTTCATTTTCATCATAGCATTAGAGTAAATACTGAATTAAGTCAGATAACAATGGCATGGGCACAATACAGATCAAGGTAAATGTAGGATATCTCACCAGTAATAAATCACTAAGTTATTAAAAATGGTCTTAAAATAGTTATGAATTAAAAAAAAATGTAAAACTCAAGACAGTCAAATAAAAAAGGAAAAAAACTACAAATGTTGGGACTCAAATAAGAGCAGAAAATGCTACAAGTACACAGCTAGTCAGTCAGCATCTGTAGAGAAGACAGATTGTGAGACTTCGGGTGTGTTCCCTTCATCAGACTGAAGGCTAAGAGATAAAACAGGCATTTTAGTAAATCTGGAAAAAGAGAGAAAGGGACAGGGAAGGAGGAAGTCAGGAGAGGGGAAGAGAACCAATAGATACCCAATCACACAGAAAGGAGATAATGGCCCTGATTTTCGGCTTGCGTGGTGAATGGTCGGATTTCCCCGAATGTGGGGTTTCTGACACACAAAGTGTCAGCCAGTTCCACGCAATTTTCCCTCAAGTGGCCAATTAATTCCCAGCATGTGGGAAGCCTTGCTAATTGTCCAATTCGAGTCAGAAATCCCCACAGTATGATGTCATCATTCGTGGTGCTTTCAAGGACCATAGCAAGCACTGCATCCTCTGAAGGCTTCCAAACGAACCATACAGGGTGGCAGAGGAGCCTGCAGCAGCTGTGGCCAGTGCCATACCCCGAGCTGTCTCCAAATTCGACGAGGCTTCACTGCAGGCATTATTGGATGGGGTTAGGGCCCACAGGGAGGTCCTCTTCCCTAGGTCAGGGAGGAAGAGGCCTCCCACTGAGACCAATGCTGCATGGATGCAGGTGTCGGCAGATGCCAACTTGCTGGGAGTCACCAGAAGAACCTTGGCATTACATCTCTATCTCCTTCCTTCACTCCCCCACAGTACCATCCAGAGCCCCCGTCCTCACTGTGGAGGAGGAAGAGGCTGTGCAGCCAGACTCCTCAGAGGAAGCTCCAACCTCTGAGGGCGCAGCGTCAGCAGAAGTAAGCGCACCCAGCACCAGCGCAGACACTCACACCTCGGGGGGACCTTCGGGACATAGAGTAGTGTTGTCACCTGGTGTTTCACAGCTCACAAGTGAGCCTCAGCAGATTCTGGAGACAGGGACAGCAGTGGAGAGTCCTCGTTGGAGGGCGCAGGACTCTGCCAGCTCAGCTCAGCTGCGCTGCATGTCGACCCTCTGCCTCTGGGTCCATCCGCAAGAGAAGAGGTGATGGATCTCCATGCACAGATGCAGGAGTCTCTGGCAGGTTTTGTCTCCAGGGTCGCTGCGAGTGTGGAGCGAATGGAGGAGTCCATAGCGACCATGAGCAGAGCCTTTGTGGAGTCATTGGCGCATGAACGCATCACCATGGAAAGGTTGGCAACCTCCATGCAGGAGATAACTCACCAGGGTACGGAAAACATGGTGAGTGCTCATAAGAGAATGACATCTCTTGAGCAGCGTTGGCCATCTGTTGAACAGAGAAAACAGATCTTCATGGAAGTCCTTCTGAGTAGGACTGCCAGTGCAGAAACGGGTCCACATGGCCCCCTAAAGCGCAGCAAGGTGCTCTCAAGCCACTTCCAAGCGCTGGCCCCTTCTGGTCTGTGCAGCTTCAGGTGAGTGAGCAGCAGCCTGGTGCTCCTGGTGCTCATCCTGCTGTTCCTGGTTCTGCTGCGGCCGCCTCTGCTGTTGGAGATCCTCTAATGCCAGGAAGAGAAGGTACCAAAGGCCTCCCATGCTTCTGGCAGATGCCTCCGCTGAGGAGGTGCTGAGTTAGAGTGGTGAAAGGGGCTTCCCAGGAGCTCACACTGGAGAAGTGTGAGGGGCTCCAACTTTCTACAGCTGCTCCTAAGGCTTCAAAAAGTTCCCCCAAGCCTTGATCAACAAGGTCCTGCAGCCTGCAAATGCTGCCTATTTAAATCTCTTCAGCCCTCAGCGACCTGCTGCTGCAAGGAAGCAAGCCAGCTGTTCTCACGCCAGCTCTCATCGGCGGGGTTCCCCGCAGGCGTGTTTCATGTGGGGAAAGCCCCAAAGTCGCAACGGCCCCGGAAAATCTTCCTTAACAAGGTGATCATTGGCGATTAGTGCTCCGACGAGCAGTCCCACCAGCGGCGGCCGGGACTGAAGCGGGTGACTGAGAAACGGCGGTCCGAAAGTTGGACGGGGCGGGGAATCAGGCGGGGGGGGGGGCCCCGACCCGCTTTTTCCACGATTTTCGGACCCCGGCCGCATGAAAAGCTGCCCGACGGCTGCCAGAAAATCGGGGCCAATGTGTTAAATGATCTACAAACTGCTAAATACAAAACAGGTGATATGAACAATTATCAGTGAAACAAGGCAGACAATTATCGCAGCTTTCAGTCTGATGAAGGGGACACACCCATAACGTGCATAGAATCTTAATACTATGCGAACGACAAAGAATTGTATTCTGAGGCTGATGCGGTCACGGAATAACAAAACCTTTGTCACTAATTATCGATTTTGAATGGAATATTACTCAGGATTGCAGACAAAACCACATTTGAAAGCCAAATTAGTCAGTGAAGTATCAATAAATAAAAAGAACCAAGTCACTTGTCTGTCGGACTTACCTGTGCAGGTGGCGACTGTAGGGGATTATTATCCAATATGATTGTTTGGAGATGCCGTAGATTTCGATAACAGACTGGAATTGTTGTCACTTTATTACAGGAGATGTCTAATCGCACTAGTGGTAAATCTGCAAGTTCTAATAAAGTAGTAAACTATTAATCACCGACTTACACAATAGTTTAAAAGACATGGTGCTCTGTAAATCTAACCTTCTGCTGGGCAACTTTACAGTACGACTCTGAAAATGTTCCTGAATTTGAATCTCAGAACAATCATTGATTGTACGAATGAAACTTAGATTGTTGTGTATCCAGTTCATCTTTGAGTAGCAGTTGGTAGCTAAGATATTTAAAAGTTGACATCATTCAATCCATATTCTATAAAGCTATCTCCTACTGATTTCAAAGTAGGATGAATAGCTAAAATTGCTCCAGGTATACCACTTACTCTTAATTTAGAGTCACTTAATTCAAATTAATGGAATTTAAAATTTTTTTAGAAGCACAAAATTCCTTATTGTCCTATGTTATTTACATTGTGTAATTTTAATTAGTGGATAATTCAAATCTTTTTGCGCAAAACTGCGAGTTGACTGTACACTAATTCTGAAACACGGTTCCTCTCACTCATGGGTCATTCCAATTGGACCAGCATATCATAATTTAAAACATCCGTCAACAAAAAATCTCAATAAAACGTCATGTGTCTGTTGTGTACACTGAATCCGACAAGTGCGCCATCTATGTTGTGAAGGTAGAGCAACAATTTTTTCCTCCCTCGCTGGATTTTACATTTGTATTTTTCATTTATAGTTTGTTATTTTCTTAGTTACTAATCAGAATATGCAAAACTTCTCTTGCCAATCACATTCCACCAAGAAAGTCTCTCTGCATTACAGCTAACGTGACCATTTCCCCACCCACCTATCAATTATAAACTTATGTAAGAAGTCACACAACACCAGGTTATAGTCCAACAGCTTTATTTGAAATCACAAGCTTTCGGAGCGCAGCTCCTTCGTCAGGTGAAGTCTTTCAAATAAAGCTGTTGGACTATAACCTGGTGTTGTGTGACTTCTTACATTTGTCCACCCCAGTCCAACACCGGCATCTCCACATCACAATTATAAACTTAACACACAAAGATTCAGCAATTCAGGAAAAAATATTTATTTTCCAATTACTAGAGCAACTCCTTTCTCCCCCCACCCCAATGCATGTTCCGACACACTTCACCACACTTCTTGTACATTCGTGACATTGGGTACGCCCTCCTTAATACTTTATGGACCAGCCTTTGCAGCTAAGGACCACCATTCTCAGCTACAAAACCACAAACGTCCATGAGCCAATGCACAACCCAACCTCCATCGTAATGAACGACAAACAATTGTATTCTGAGGCTGGCGCAATACAACCAAGTTACCAGACTACAACTTCTTGAAGCCATCACGTAGCCCCAGGCACCAGATTTCCTCATTCTCCCGCCAGCTACCTTTGCCCTACATGTTATTACTACCTTCCAGGCTCAACCTGACTTGGCTGCCTCCTGCTCCTAAGTTTGCTGAATATTCTTTCACATCTGGTATCCCTATTCAAATTCAGTTTGGATCCAGATGAAATAAAAGTTCCCTTTCTTGGAAGAGTAGTATTGAACATAGCTTGGATACTCTCATAAGTGTCTTAAGTTGGCCTGAATCCACAACACAACTCTGCCTCAGACTGGCCATGAGTTGGCTGATGCAAGAAAGGAAAACAGCACACTGGCAGATTAAGATAGTGGGACATTCATTAGAGGCTGAGCAGAGTAAACAGTGCTTTATTCTGCATCTTTCCCCTGATAAACATCACCTGTAAGTACTTGATGCAGACACCAGTCATCACAAGAGGAAAAAAAGGTCAATTTCCCATCACTGATCCCAGTTACTTAAGATGAGTGGAAAATCTTTAAAAAACACACAATTCCCCCTTCAGATCAGAAGGTAACACATAGAAATGGTTTACAATAATATGGAAAATATCAAACTGCAAATTACAGTATTTCAATTTACAAGAAACTTTCGATTTACCGGCACCTAAATAACCGGAAATCTCGGTTAACCAGCAAAATTCAGGAGTAGGTTCAGGTAAGTTTTACTTCATATTGTACTTGCCTTCCTCGATCTGTTGCTGTGCAAGGGTGTGGCTGCAGCTGTTGCTTAGCTACAGAGACGCTTGGAACTTGTGGCCATTGTTCTGAACCTGTTGCTAAGCAACAGGGTTTGTTGCTTTATACAGAGCTCTCAGCTCTCCGTATCTTTTACTATGGCTTTTGGTTATCCGGAATTTTTGATGAACCGGCACCACGTCGGTGCCGGATTTAAAAAAGTTTCCTGTAACTATGTGCTTTGCATATTTTATTAATTTTTTTAAAATACACCAGATCTTTCTTTGTTCATTGCATCAGCTTTTACTCTTTTTTTTGTTTGGTCCCAGCACTTTTTTCTTTCTACAAGAACCTCCCAGTACAATCAGACATGCACTATTACACGCACCCACACAGAAAATCGCTTTCATAACTCACAAACCCTTCCTCTCAACCCAAGTGCAGCTTATTTCTTAACTGACCTTCAATAGTTGAGGTGAAATCTAAAGGTCTGCGGGTCACCAAACGATGCTTTCACTGCTCTGAACTCTACGCTGCAGGGAGACAGGCTGATGCTCACAACAGTCAATACCAATATGACAACAGATCACTC
The DNA here is from genome assembly GCF_052327205.1 of Somniosus microcephalus. NCBI lineage: Eukaryota > Metazoa > Chordata > Chondrichthyes > Squaliformes > Somniosidae > Somniosus > Somniosus microcephalus. Next base: position 43,450,468 of record NC_140992.1, on the reverse strand, counting down.
AGCCTCCCTAAGAAGTCATGCAAACTGAGCAAAATAATTTAAAATTTTCTCATTAAGATTTACACAAACTTTCCAGAATATGTACAGCATAAATAAATGTGGTAATATTTTACTCATAAGACAACTACCTCATGAAGCCAAAACAAATAATTCACTTGACTTTTACAGTCATGAGATTTTAGCCCTCAGTGGTTGGTTCACAGCAACCCACTCCCCCCATGGTGCATCATAAATATACTGGACAGAGAAAGGCTGGGTACCCAAGTGTTTAAAATCCTTCATATATACTTTATCTTGCAGACAGTTTGGCAGAGCTACGGAGAAAACTAGCACGTTATTTATTTGGATTTAGCCTATATAGAAATCATGCAATTAACTTGGGGGGTGGGGGGGAAACAGGCAGCGATAGAAAAGTTTCCCCTCTTTCCCAGCCTCTACACTTGCTTAAAAATTTGTTCCATTTCCTGCTTTTTTCCAGTTCTGATGAAAGGTCATCGACCTGAAACGTTAACTCTGTTTCTCTCTTCACAGATGCTGCCTGGCCTGCTGAGTATCTCCAGCATTTTCTGTTTTCATTTCAGATTTCCAGCATCTGCAGTATTTTCTATAGAAAAGTTAACCCCTAGTTCCGAATGATTACAAGATTTTCAGGTTATTTTCATCCAATTCTGTCATTCTCTCACCTAAGTTCTGCAAGAAGGTAATTGAGTCAATGGTTACTGTATAATAGGAACCAATCCGATATTTCTGAACCAAGAAGTCATGCTGTTATAAGTGAAATGTAGAGGTCTGACTTGCTGGCCTTGATAAGAGCCTGGGCCAGGTTTGCCCATCAATAAAACAGCTTTGGTTGTTAACCTGACTATTTGCATGGCTTTTTATTCAGCACGCTAATGGAACTGGATAAATTCTTCTGTCTCAATCGCTTGAAGGCTTTTGAGCAGGTAACTAAATTAATAGTTAGCAGTCTCTACTGCCAAGGCCTTTCACAGACAGATCTTTTTATTCAACTCATCACATCTTTAGTACTCTTTATCTTCTGTAAGAGGTCTAATTTGCAGGTTTATGGAGGAAAAAGCTGGGGTGTGGGACTAAATTGGACAGTTCTTACAAAGAGGCACAACGGGCTGAATCTCCTCCTTCTGTGCTGCAAGAGTCTATAATTCTATCTTGATGCATCAAGCTTAAAAACATTATCAAGTGCAACAAGCTGCCATATATTATGCGCAGCTCATGAAGTTCTTTTCCTCTTCCTTTTCGGTCAATTTATTCTTTCCTAATGATGTTCTCTTCTTACTGGCTCCAGAGGCACTAATCGCCCTACAGTGCCTTGCCAAAATGGCCATTCTTCATGTGCGCGCCTGCATAATGACAATTGGCAAGCTGTTCAACTTTGGAAGACAGAGGCCAATCCTGTACTAGCTCAATGTCTAGCTATGTGCACATCAAGCAGCACTACTGAACAACATTCAAGAACAGACACTGGCTAATTTTCTCTCCCTAACTATGGGTGCAATTGTAGCATTCTTATTGCTGACTTCACTGAGATCAGCTAACTCAGCACAGATCGGGAAAGGAACACGAGATCTTCCTCAACTGTGTGACCCAGCTGCTCACTGAGCTGGGCTTCAATGATATTTTAGCTCGTTAAGTCGGTGACTTTAACCAGTTCAGTAATAGGATTTTGAATTTCTTGCAAAGTCTGAAGAAATTGAAGTCATTCTCCTTCGCATTGTACCAGAGAGCCTGGACTATTCACTCAGGGTGACAACAAAAACATGGACTCAAACACCAAGAATTCCCCTGTTCTGTTTCCACATCAGAGGTTCTTTCACAGTCGTAATGAGCACAAGTTTCTCATTCCTGCCGGGGTGGGGGAGGGATGGGGTTCACATTAAACACTGATTCTTGGCACAACCTGTTGTGGCTGGCCAATGATACACAGACTGGTGTGGACTAGTTTTCTGTGCCACCTTGCGATCACGTTTCTGTTCACAAATGCAATCTTCAGAATCAGTAGCCAACCATTAAGCTCAAATGAGTTTAAACAGCAACTGGCACCAATGCAGGAAACTTTGGTTTATCCGGAGGTTGTATGTCCGGAATACTCGATCTAACGGCAAAAATCAGGAGCCGTTTTCTATAAGTTTTTTTAGTTCTCGTTCTTTTTTTCCCCCCAGTCAGGCACTGCAAGGTCTGTAGCTATAGCAACAGCTTCAGCTAGAGACGCTTGCAGCTGCAGCCGACTCTTTAGAAGCTGTTGCTAAGCAACAGTGTTTGTTGTCAGATATGGAGATGAAAACTTCCCTGTCCGGCAGTTTTGATAGATCGGCAACACGCCGGTCCCGTCGGCGCCGGATATCACAAAGTTTCCTGTACATTCATCCCTTGGAATGAAAAGATTTGCTAGATAGAGGTATGCCCAAAGTTACAGGAATACAGTTATTTAAAATCTGAGGCTTCCCCCCACCCCCCAGTGTGATCTTACAAATGTTGGACACACAATAACTAGTCAATCTATTCACTAAGCATACAAGGGAATTTCATCACCCTTCTCTTCCTCCTCCACACCAACACCCCGCCAGCATGTCCTCCCTTCCTTTCACGAAAATACTGATTTATGTTGGGGTATGGATGGTTCCTCAGACACAAGTAGCCCTCTTGTACCTAGCCCAAACTGCCATTTTTCATGCATGAACCTGCTCAGAGAATGTTGAACAGGCTATTCAATTGTTAGCAATATAGCCGGAACCAATCCATACAGACACTTTTCAATAGGATGGTTTTCAGGAGTAAGAACCCTAGCTGATATCCTGCAAACCCCCTCCCCCCGCCCATGGCCAATTGCAACAGCCCTAGTGCCAAGGTCAGCTTACTCAGAACCAGGAATTGTACCTGGGACCTCCCTGGTCTCCATGCCTCAGTATGACATCACACTATGCATTTACCAACTGAGCCATTAAGGAAGCGTTATACAATTGTTTTTTTTTTTTAAAACAACCAATATAATGATTTAAGTCAATTTGGCACGCAAACTTGAAAATGCCTTCAGTGTTTTCTACTAATGGGATATAAGGAAAGACATCCATCTTAGTAAGACGTGCTACAAAAAGACTAACCTTCTGGTAGAGTTATTAAGTGATTTCTCCTTATGTTCAGGTCCCTTAAAATCTCCAGGTTTCCGATCTGTGATGGTAATGCCTGTATCTCATTACAGCTGACATCCTACAGAATTTAAAAAAAACAGATTTCAGTTAAATGGATCTAGCTTACTGATTACCAGGGCTCTCATAAGATCAACTCCTATATTCTCACCAGGGGCACCGTCACATTGGATCAGAGGCCTACAAAATAACCTATCCATCCTTCCATTCTATCTCACTGTTCTTAAGATTTAGCTGTTCTATTTCAGCCCTGGCCCCATTATTAAACCTACTCATGACACACTGGTCCATGATCCCTTATGGAAAAATCTCAATAGTGCTGGTACAATTTTAAAATTTAATTCCCATGTTCCATAACAGTTTGGGGGAAAAAAAGAGACAAACATATTTTCTCAAAAGTAATTGTTAAAAGGATAAATAAAAACAGAAAATATTGGAAATGCACAGCAAGCCACCTAGCATCTAAAATAGAAATGAAGACAAGTGAAATCCTTCATCATAATTCTGTTGGCAGAGAGATGTTAATCATAACCTAAACAGTTTAGAGATCCGGAGGCATAGGGTGTGTCAAATTAATGCTGCATCAATTACTTATAAATCTCTGCTAATTAACCCTTTGTTCCACAGCCCATAGTGCTATTATAGAAAATACTCCCTCCATGGAAACAATGTAGTCTTTGGCAATTGCTCTCCTCATGAAATATGGGTTCCAAATCGCCACACCAGCCAATGGCTCTTAATGGGACCCATATTCTTCCACACTGTCGCGAGTTCCAAGATCTCCACTCCTATTACAAGTATGGTTACTCCACATATAATCATAGAATGATACAGCACAGGAGGTAGTCATCTGGCCCATCGTGCCTGTGCCGGCTCTTTGAAAGATCTATCTAATTAGTCACACTCCCGTGCTCTTTTCCCATAGCCCTGCAAATGTTTCCACTACAAGTATTTATCCAATTCCCTTTTGAAAGTTGCTACTGAATCTGCTTCCACCACCCTTTCAGGCAGTGCATTCCAGATCATCATAACCCACTGCGTACATTCCCCCCGCCATGTCGCCACTGGTTCTTCTGCCAATTACCTTAAATCTGTGTTCTCTGGTTACTGACCCTTCTGCCGCTGCAAACAGTTTCTACTTATTTACCCTATCAAAACCCTGCATGATTGTGAACCTCTATCAAATCTCCTCTGAACCTTCTCTGCAGGGGTCGGTACTAGGACCCCAGCTATTCACAATATATATTAATGATCTAGACGAGGGAACTAGATGTAATATCTCCAAGTTTGCAGACGACACAAAGCTGGGTGGGCGTGTGTGCTGTGAGGAGGATGCCGAGAAACTCCAGTATGATTTGGACAGGTTGGGTGATTGGGCAGAAACATGGCAAATGCACTATATAATGTGGATAGATGTGAGGTTATCCACTTTGGTGGCAAAAACAGGACGGCAGATTATTATCTGAACGGCAATAGATTGGGAAAAGGGGAAGTGCAACGAGACCTGGGTGTCCTTGTGCACCAGTCGCTGAAGGTAAGCATGCAGGTGCAGCAGGTGGTTAAGAAGGCAAATGGTATGTTGGCCTTCATAGTGAGAGGATTCGAGTACAGGAACAAGGATGTCTTGCTGCAGTTGTACAGGGCCTTGGTGAGACCACACCTTCAGTATTGTGTGCAGTTTTGGTCCTCTTATCTGAGGAAGGATGTTCTTGCCATGGAGAGAGTGAGCAAAGATTCACCAGACTGATACCTGGGATGGCAGGAATGACGTATGAGGAGAGATTGGGTCGATTGGGCTTGTATTCGCTAGAGTTTAGAAGAATGAGAGGGTATCTCATTGAAACTTATAAAATTCTAACAGGACTAGACAGACTAGATGCAGGAATGATGTTCCCGATGGCGGGGGAGTCCAGAACCAGGAGTCACAGTCTAAGGATAAGGGGTAAGCCATTTAGGACTGAGATGAGGAGGAATTTCTTCACCCAGAGAGTGGTGAACCTATGGAACAGAAGGCAGTTGAGGCCAATTCATTAAATATTTTCAAGAAGGAGTTAGATATATTTCTTAAGGCTAAAGGGATATGGGGAGAAAGCAGGGACAGGGAACTGAATTTGGATGATCAGCCATGATCTCATTAAATGGCGGAACAGGCTCTAGGGGCTGAATGGCCTACTCCTGCTCCTATCTTCTGTTTCTCTGCTCTAAGGAGAACAACCCAAGTTTCTCTAGTCTCGCCATGTAACTGAAGTCTTTCATCACTGGTACCATTCGAGTAAATCTTCTCTGCATGCTCTCTAAGGCCTTAACATCCTTCCTAAAGTGTGGTGCCCAGAAATGGACACAATATTCCAGCTGGGCCCTAATGAGTGTTTTAGAAAGGTTTAGCATAACTTCCTTGCTTTTGTACTCCATGGCCTAGAAATTCAGTGGGTTGCGCCACCCGTTAGCGCCTTAAGAGGGCGCTAAGTGGGTCGGAAGCCACTGGCCATGCCTCCCGCTAAATTTAGCGGGACGCTAATGGCGGCGCTAGCCGTTAGCGCTGCGCTGCTACCGATGACGTCATCGGTGTGCACAGCGCCCCACTACCGCCCCGATCGCGAAATTTAGTAGCGCCCCCTGCTTTAACGCCAGTCGCAATTTGCGACCGGCTCAGGGGGGCCTACCTGCGGCGGTAGAGGCGCGGGGCGGCCATTTTTTTTTGCTGGCCGTCTGCCAGCACCTCTCCGCGCCGCCGTCCCCGGCCTCCTGAGCACCCCCCCTCACCCGCGGAGTGCCCTGTGTCCCAAGAGCCCCGCACTTCTCCTCGGTGCCGGGCTCTTTTGCCGGCACTCGCAATCGTCGACTGCGCTGCAGCAGGCCCCTCCCCTTTAAGAAGGGGAGGAAGGCCTGCAGTACCGCAGCACGCCGTGCCGCAGCGTGTGGCGCTGCGGCACGTTATGCTGCGATCTTCAGCTGCAGCGCCCCAAGAGGGATGCGGGGCACCTCGAGTAGCGCTGCGCTTCCCTCTGGGGCGCTCAAAGTGAATTTGCGGCGGGCGGCCGCGACTACTTCCGGGCGGTACTTCCGGCGCCCTGGCGAGGCTGGCGCCCCAAACGGGGCGCCACTGAATTTCTAGGCCCATGTCTCTATTAGTAAAGCCAAGGATCCCATATGCCCTTTTAAACAGCGTTCTCAACTTGTTCTGCCACCTTCAAATGCTTGTGTATGTACACCCAGGTCTCTCTGTTCCTGCATCCCCTTTAAAATTGTACCAGTTATTTTTTTATTGCCTCTCCTCTTTCTTTCTACCAAAATGAATCACTTCACACTTCTCTGGGTTAAATTCCATCTGCTATGTGTCTGCCCATTCCACCAGTCTGTCTATGTCCTCCTGAAGTCTGTTACTATCCTCCTCACTGTTTACTAAATTTCCGAGTGGTCTCCAAGCTCTGGCAATGCAGCACTGAAAAGCCCAGGCAACTCAGTCCTATTTGCGCTTAGATTTCTTATTGGTTCATTTGTCCCGTTTAAATTTTGTGGGTGTGGAAGTTTGAAGAACACTGTATTTGGTCCACGAGGCACCATGGTACACACCTGTGTGACCCACAAAGACAAAAAGTTTGGACACTAAGTAATTATCTAAAACTGGTTGAATGCACGTTATTTTATGACTTGGATTTTAAATAACTTGTCTGCAGTACTGTAACACACAAAATTGAAATGCAGAATTGTATCCATTATATTAACACAGCCTTAATGCTTAAAAAGACCAAACAGAAGGTGTTCAAAGAGTTATGAGATAAGCATTCAGAATGAAGCATTATATACATACAGATCAAACCCTGCCTCATGATGGAGCTTGCTCAACAGGACATATCTTACAATGATTTCTTTATTGAAGAAGTGGGTCTTTGTGTCTCAACTATTAATGGGAATCCAAAAAACATGTGTAAATTACTGAATATTTTAGGAAAGTCTTCATATTAAAATTCAAGTAATGGATTTCTGTTTTGGAAGTCTCACATAATTTTCAAAGCATTTCTATTCTCACAGGCGCACATGTTAAACCCATCCAGAATTCCCCAAACAGTTACAACTTTGTACAACCACTTTTATTTATTTCTATTGAAATATGAAATCACTGTTACATAACTTCAATTTGTATTCCTCGTCATGAAGATGTTTGCGAACAAGAGCTTTTCAATTCTGATTATGCCACAATTTTTTATTGGATACTATTAATGACCAACTCAGCTGCTTGAATGCTCACCAGTTTAGACCTGCTCTTTCTGAAATTTCTCTTCTACTGTATTTTTCATATTCCCTGTTAATGTCAGGATATACAAATTAGGTGATGTGTGGAATATTTACTCAAAGAACGCAGAGTGAATTACAGCTGCAGAATTACTGGGTGAATTATGGCCAGTCTGACTTCAACTTTATTGCACAAAGTGCACTGACTTTTTTTTCTTCAAGCTTTTTGGAAGTCTCATAAATTGAAACACTACCATCCCTCTGTCCTGTTCCCAAAGGACTAATCAAAACTGCTTCCTGCTGGCATACAATTTTGAAAACAAAGATTATTGATTTAAAATAAAAATCTTAAAGAACAACATTTTTCAATTAATACGATAGCCATTCTCCCAGTTTGTCCGTCTCCGCCGCATCTGCACCGACGATACCATCTTCCACACCAGTGCTTCTGACATGCCTTCCTTTTTCCTCAACCGAGGATTCCCCTCTACCGTGGTTGACACGGCCCTCGACCGTGTCCGTTCTATCTCCCGCACTTCTGCCCTCACCCCTGCCCCTCCCTCTCGGAACCACGATAGGGTTCCTCTTGTCCTCACCTTTCACCCCACCAGCCTCCACATTCAACAGATCATTCCGCCATCTCCAACGTGATCTCACCACCAAATGTATCTTCCCCTCCCCTTTCAGCATTCCGTAGGGACCGCTCCCTCTGAGACACCCGAGTCCACTCCTCTATCACCCCCAGCACCCCTTCCCTTCGCCAGGCACCTTCCCGTGCAAGCGCAGGAGATACAACACCTGCCCTTATACCTCCCCCCCTTCCCACTGTCCAGGGTCCGAAACACCCCTTCCAGGTGAAACAGCGATTTACTTGTACTTCTTGCAATCTAGTATACTGTATTCACTGCTCACGATGTGGTCTCCTCTACATTGGGGAGACCAAACGCAGATTGGGTGACTGCTTTGCGGAACACCTCCGTTCAGTCCGTAAGGATGACCCTGAGCTTCCGGTCGCCTGTCATTTTAATTCACCGCCCCATTCCCACTCAGACCTCACCGTACTTGGGCTCTTGCATTGTTCCATGGAAGCTCAGCGTAAGCTCGAGGAACAGCACCTCATCTTCCGATTAGGCACTTTACAGCCTTTCCGGACTCAATATCGAGTTCAACAATTTCAGATCATAACCTCGGCCCCCATTACATTTTTACTTATATTTTTTATCCACACCTTTGTTTTGGCACTTCCCCCCCCCGCCCCCCCCCCCTTTTTTTTCTCTCCCACATGGCAGCGGTCTCCCATTCTGCCAGCACATTTCACACCTAATCTAGAGCCATCTTTTGTCTCCACTCGTCCTATCACCATCTCGTCTCGTTTTGAATACCTCTTAATGTCTCTTCACTTCTCTTTTGTTCTCTCCCTGCCCCCAAACTGGCCTTTTAATGTTTCATTTCCTGTGCTTTTTCAGTCTTGACAAAGGGTTTCGACCTGAACCGTTGACTCTATTTCTCTCTCTACGGATGTTGCCTGGCCTGCTGAGTTTTTCCAGCATTTTCTGTTATTTTCATTTTTTCAATTAACACCTTCTTAAAAAGAGTCGTATACAATAAACACCCCTTTTCCTCCCATTCTTTTCTAAACGCATCAAGATGAGGCCCGAGTACAGTTCCACTGGTGCAGGAAGCTCCCTCTACCTTGTGCAAGTGTCCTTTCCTCATCTCTCAGCAGATTAAGTGCAGGGGTCATCAGACAGACCTGAACTTGGCTTCACCTGATGTCAGCACAGCGATACTTTTCAACCAATCAGGATCAGGGCCCGCAAAAAATCAAGGAGACACGTAAAGCCTGTCTTGAGCCACAATTTGCAACTGTGTAACATAGTGCAATACCTCAGAAACCAATGGCTCTTAAAAGTATCAGTTGAGTTATACTGTACGCTTGGTGTTGGTAAAGTGCCTTCTTGTTTACAGAAGCACTACCAAAAGGGAAAATGAATCGCCAATGAAGCAAACTAAAGATATTAGGTGAAGGAGGGGGCGATGGGCTCTCCTCTTCAGGGTGGAGTTCTGGGGGGGGGGGGGCAGGACTTCCACCCCCGCCCACCCATTTCCTGGAAGACGCTGATTATGTATCCAAGGTGGAATTCCTGCCATCTTGAGGGAGCCCATCAGTGCAAAGGCAGAGAATCCCGTCGGTGCTACAGTGAGGACACTACTGCAGCACCAGAAAACCCAGCAAGGGACCTTAAAGAGGCAGAAGTGCACTGAAGATTACAGGAGATGTCCCACTGAACACCTCAAACGAGATCGGGGCTTTCTGCAGGCAAGTGTCTAGGACCAATTGGAGCGAAAGGAGCCCACTACAAAGCCCTCTCCTGTCTTAGTGGCACCTCAGCGCTGTTACCACTGCTTCCTGGAGCCCACCACCACATGGCGGCCCTGGGATGTGGCAGTAACAGAGGCTGGTCCTCCACGCCACTGTTGTTTACAGGCAGTGGGTAGTTGAGAACTGGGAAGAGATGGGGAGGAAATCCTGGTTGGTAGGCCTCAGAAATTGGGTGAGATCATAGATGAAAATCCCCCCTCCCCTCCATGATCTTGTTAAGGTAAGGACTGGCACCAACTGCAATGTAAAATCCAAATAAAACTAAGTTTATAAAGTTGAAAACAATCTTTGGTGGCCAATTACACCTCCACTGAGATTTCAGTGGCTGAAAACAGTGCACAATCTTAATCACTAAAGGTCACACTAATAATGAGGCCAGTGAGCAATGTTCCAGGCGATGTTATAGTTTGCATGCTTGAAACTCTGCATTCCCCAATTCTACAACAATATAAAAGTAATTACTCCCTACTTGGACTGCTGTGCAAAGATGCTGTGCTGCATCCTTTAGTACACAGTACAGCAGTGGCATTTCTTCATTTTGATTTTCTTTTTTCCTCCCTTCTTTCATTTATTCCCTCTCTCTTTATAGCCCATCTGGCTGTTAATTTTTTTAATAATATGCACTTAAAAGTCTAACAAGGTTTGTAACTTAAAAAAATACTCTGGGAAAAGGCAAATGTAAAATTAGCTGAATATCTGCATAAAATTCAGCGAAGTTTATACAATATTTACAACTCAGTAAACCCACACTTCATTACGAAGATTCTATACAAGCAGATTGCAGTTAATACTCGTGGGATCCTTCCATCACACAGCTGGAAAACAGGGACTGCTCTAATTCAAGTTCAAGCTGGTAGTCAGGCGGTCTAAATTGGGATGAGTGACTTGGCAGATTTTTGCTTGGTGCATATCCAAACCTTCATTTCGGCTTCCATATCTTCCACCGCAGCTTTGCTGTCAACTTCAGGTGGAGCAATAGTTGCTAGTTACCAAGTTTCTTGTAACTACATCAACTAGCTTTCTGTAAATCTGCACGCAAGTTTTCCCAAAATTGTGGGGTGCTACTGTTTAAAATAATCTTTGCGGTCATTCACTGAACACTAGTCTATTTTTAAAGTCAATTAGCAAGGAATAAAAGCTACATCATGCCAAGAGACACTCAAAAAAAAGTAAATTCTATTTTATATTCTAATGCTATATATAGAGAGCTACTACTCAACAGCTTTTTCTTGTTTTCCGGCGAAAGAAAGAAATGCCACTGAGGCAGGTCTGTTGCCAATAATTCGTAGTGCAAGTGGAAGAGTTTCATATTTTAATTAGACCCCTTTCAATTACACTATGTATTCTGAGGAAGCATGACTCTATAACATCCTTTTTCTTTCTCTTGCTGGAGACCTTCTGGCACAGTCCATACATCTGGGGCTAGCAGTTTATCTGCACAATAAATCTGATGTTCCGGATAACCCGAGACACTTGAAAAGTATAATCCATATTATGGAGAAAGAATTTGTCAGGTTGAAGTTCAATATAACAAGGTTCACTATTAACGCATATACTCCCGTGCAGGATGAAGAATTTATGTCACTCTTTTGGAGCTTAAAGTAGGGAGGGTGCAACTTATAAAGAAGTGTGCTGTTCCAGGAGTGAACATGGAGCGGAGAAGGTTGTACTTAAAATGTGATTGTGATCTGCCCTTGTTGTCAGACAGAACCCAGCACCACTGTCAACCCGAACCCAACACAAGCCTGCTCTCAAACAGGAATACTAGATCGGTTGTTCCATGCCAGATGAGCTTGTCTCATTAGAACATGGAGAGCTGCAACTTTCAAGCCATAACATGTCTTACTTTACGCAGAAAAGTCTTCAAGTAAATCTTTCATTTATCAAGAACCTTTAAGGTTATTAGGCAACATATGGTGTGATGGGAAGCGAGTTGACTCGTTGAAATATCCACTTTTATAACTAAGGTGCTGGAATGATATTTTGCACGGCCAGCTCCGCTGCACTGTAAACCGAGTTGGTCAGTTCTAAAGCAATGTGGAATCAAATGGAGCAACTTAATTTAAAAGCTAATTTACATCAAGTTTTTTGATTTGATCAAATCAATCAGTCTGGTTATATAAAAAGGTAAATACTGTAGAGTAACACTACATTGTAAAATTTTGCAAAGTCCATTCATTCTGAATTATAGCTGTATTCAGACCACATATATTCAATAAATCTATAGGGCAAAGTATAAAGACATCTATGATTTCAAAGATCAGTGAGTTAAATAACTTTTACACAAGCAAGACCTAAAATGCAACATTTCAGTACTCCAATTTACAATTTTTGCCTAAAACATTAATTCTGCTGCCCAGGAGAAAGCTTGGTTGATGCATACTTACACACATCTCTTCTCCCAGAAGTTAAAATTTCAAATCTTTAGACAGTGTGGATGATAGCACCCACATTATCTAAAACATTTATATTAATTCCAGGTAGGTTAAAAAGTATCCAAGAGACCATTTGGACAGTTTCTACACCTAGCTCGACACAGCTGTAATGAGAGACTACCTTCTCCAAGTAGTCTCACTCCGCTTTGCTCCACTCTAAAGACAGATTTCACATTTGCACTACAACTTTAGGCTAGATAGCAAAGGGAAACTGCCCAAAACCAACATTCAAATTATAGTATAAACACACCCTTACAACTCCACAATTTTGAGGCTTCTGGGTGTAACTGCTTGTATTAAATTGTATTTGAATTCATTTCATTAAATTCATTTGAAGACAGCTCCTGGTCACAAGCTGCTAAACGAGCAAAAGTTTACATTAAAAACCAGGTTACTATTTGCATAAAATGAAACAGGTCCAAAATTTGCCAGGCTTTTCACAAAATAATGGAGCCGCCTCATCTGATGACTCAGTCGATAAAGACCAAGAACTCCCAGGTTTGATCCCTGCTCTGTTAATTAATCTCAACTACAGAAGTAGCTGGGCTAGTCCAACTGCCGCTGTCCCTGGGTTAGAAAACAGGGGAAGGAAACCACAAAAGGACTATTAAAAATGTGGAAGCAGAAGGAAAATGTAAATCAGTAATGTGATTCAGACTCGTGATTTTAACTCTGGACTCCTGAGAATTTAACATCCTTTTAGACACACTCTGATGCTATAAACCAGCTGTTATTTTTGTTGGCTCTGCCAACAGTTAAAAAAAAGATATGGAAAATAAGGGAATGTAGAGGACAAATAAATAAAGATAGGAACTGAGAGAAGCAGTGAAGAAAGAAAATAAAATTGTTATAATGTGATAAATAACAGTGCAAAATCTTACCATAAATAAAGAGTAAAACACGACAGGAAGAAAATAGATCCACTAGTATTTTTAAAACTATAAAAACACTAGTGGACCTGCAGTAACAGCAACAGACCCACCCACATCATACGCATCCTCTGCTATAAAGAAAATAGGGGATATAATTACATAGGATATACAGCACAGAAACAGGCCATTCGGCCCAACCAGTCCATGCCGGCATTTATGCTCCACACGAGCCTCCTCCTGTCTTTCCTCATCTAACTCTATCAGCATAACCCTCTATTCCCTTCTCCCTCATATGCTTGTCTAGCCTCCCCTTAAATGCATCTATACTTTTCGCTTCAACCACTCCCTGTGGTAGTGAGTTCCACATTCTCACCACTCTTTTGGGTAAAGAAGTTTCTTCTGAATTCCCTATTGGATTTCTTGGTAACTATCTTATATTGATGGTCTCTAGTTATGCTCTTCCCCACAAGTGGAAACACTCTCTCTGTATCCGCTCTATCAAAATTTTTCATAATTTTAAAGACCTCTATTCGGTCACCCCTCAGCCTTCATTTTTCAAGAGGAAAGAGGCCCAACCAATTAAAGTCTTAAGTTACTAAAGTTGATGCTCAGACCAGAGCGCTGAAGAGTGCTCAGAATAAAGACAAGGTACTATTGATGCAGCTTGCATTGAGCCTGGTTGGAACAGTATAGAGGCAAAACATGGAGCAGTCAGAGGGTAAATGGAAAGTGCCGTTAAAGCGTTGAGCCACAGTGGGGTCAATTAAAGAAGAAAGGAATTTAAAACAGAAATTTAAAAATTGGGACAAAATGTAAGACTCTAAAATGGGGACTGAATTATATCTATGCACCCTGATGCCTCTAAATCTCTTTTACCTGATCTTGACTCCCTGTGTACAATAATAAAAACAGAAAATGCTGGAAACACTCAGCAGGTTAGGCAGCATCTGTGGAGAGGCCTTTCATCAGAACTAGATGATGTTAGAGATTAACAACTTTTAATCAAATACAGAGCCATGGGAGTGATAGCTCAGATTGAGTTTAATAACTTTATATCTTAACTACCGCTCCCAATTTCTCTCAGACAATAGGTGTTGGTAATGAAGGATGGCTGCACCAGAGCCACTGGGAGTGGAGGAGGTGTGGGCTGGTACTTGTGGTGGGGATCCCCTATCGGTACCTGGCCGGTGGGGTGGTCCGCACCCCTAGGGTTTAACCTGCCGCTCCGCCGCCATATTCCTGGGCCATGGGAGCCTTCTCTCTTTGCCAGACTTTCCATGCTTCCCATCTACTTTGCTATTCTGCTGTAACCATTTACACCTCCTCTGGAACCATCTTCCGTTTCTTCACTTATCCCATTATCACTCCCACACAGAGTGTAACTACAGATCGCAAGGTGAATGGAGTGCATCACAGACAGAGTGGGAAGTTGAGAATTTGGTGAGAGTGGGAAGGAGGTGCAGAGGGGGGAAGGAGGTGCCTTTAACTCTGATCGTGGTTTGGATAAGCTTGAGGCAGTTAAGTATTTAAAACTAGGAACCTATAGCTAATACTTTATTAAATTAATAATTTAAATTAGTTAAATTAATTAGTTTAAAAAAAACTAAAAATAAACCAAGTGAATTAATTACATTAAACTTTAATTAATTAAATATATAAAACTAGCTTACATAGAGATGGCAGTGCAGGAGGTGTGCTACATCGGCAGCATGTGCAAGTTTGTGGAGAGCATCGTGATGCCAGTTTACCACATCTGCATTAAGTATCTTCAACTCAAGGAACTTCGACTCTGAGTTGTTGAGCTGGAGTCTGAAGTGCAGACATGGCGATGCATCATGGAGGGGGAGAGTTACCAGGACATCATACCCAGAAGGCAGTCACACCCCTTAGGTTAGTTATTGGTTTCGATTTGGTTAGTGGTCAGGGACAGGTGGATGTGACTGCGACTCAAGCAGGCAAGGAGACCGCAGATGCAGTGGTGGAGGAGCCTCAGCCTTTGCCATTGTCCAACAGGTACGAGGTACTTGCTACCAGTGTGGATGAGAACAAAGACTGCAGGAAGGATGGGCAAATTGACCACGGCACCGTGGTACAGGAGGCCATTCAAGTAGGGGGAACTAAAAGGAATGTGGTAGTGGAAGGGGATAGTACAGTCAGGGGGATATATGCTGTTCTCTGCAGCCTCGACCGGGAGTCCCAAAGGCTGTGCTGCCTGCCCAGTGCCAGGGTTCAGATAAGGGTAAATTTATAAGTCTGAAGAGAAAAGTCAAGGCTGTAGAACAGAGTAACGATTTGGGTAAAATCAATCAGGTTAGGTCAGGAAGGGACAGAGAGTTTAATAACAGTAACAGAGCATTAGCGACTAAGGCCACATCAAGGAAAAATAGCAAAAAGTTAAAATTAAAGGCGCTATATCTGAATGCACGAAGCATTCATAACAGGGTAGATGAATTAATGGCACAAAGAGACATAAATGGGTTTGATCTAGTAGTCATTATTGAGACATGATTGCAGGGTGACCAAGGTTGGGAACGAAATATTCCAGGGTTCTTGACTTTTAGAAAAGATAGGCAAAATGGAAAAGGAGTTGGGGTAGTCCTGACAATACAGGATGAGATAAAGGTAGTAAGGAGAAAGGATCTTAGCCTAGAAAATCAGGATGTAGAATCAGTACAGGTGGAGCTAAGAAATAACAAAGGGCAGTAAACACTGGTGGGAGTAGTTTATAGGTGCCCTAACAGTAATCATAGTGTCGGACAGAGCATTGATCAAGAAATTAAAGAAGCATCTAACAAGGGTATAATGCAATAATCTTGGGGACTATAATCTTCATATAGACTGGGCAAACCAAACCGGCAAAAGTAGCTTGGAGGACGAGTTCATGGAATGCATTTGTAACAGTTTTCTAGCACAATATGTTGAGGAACCAGCTAAGGAACAGGCTATTTTAGATCTAGTGTTGTGCAATGAGACAGAGCTAAATAGTAATTTTATAGTTAAGGATCCTCTGAGGAAGAGTGATAATAACATGATAAACACATCACTCTCAAACTCAGTATGAGTTTAAGTCCGAAATGAGGGTGTTAAAAGCCAATTACGGAAATATGAGGGGTGAGTTGGCGGAGGTAGATTGGAAAATTAGATTAAAAGATATGACGGTAGATAAGCAATGGCAAACATTTAAAGAAATAATTCATAATTCTCAACGAATATACATTCCCTGGAGAAATCAAAACGCCATTGGAAAAGTGGTACAGCCATTGCTAACTAGAGAAGTTAAGATAGTATTAGATTAAAAGAGGCTTACAATGTTGCCAAAAAGGAGTAAGCTTGAAGATTGGGAGGGTTTTTAAAAAATCAGCAAAGGATGACCAAGAAATTGAGAGAGACAAAATAGAACATGAAAGTAAACTAGCAAGAAATATAAAACCAGATTGTAAGAGCTTTTACAAGTGTGTAAAAAGGAAAAGATTAGCGAACATAAAAAAGGGTCCCTTAGAGGCAGAGACATGAGAAATTATAATGGGGAATAAGGAAATGGCAAAGATGTTAAACAAATATTTTGTGTCTGTCTTCACAGTATTTCAAAATTTACAGATGACACAAAACTTGGAAGTATGGTAATAGTGAGGAGGATAGTGATAGACTTCAAGAGGATTCAGACAGGCTGGTGGAATGGGCGGACACGTGGCAGATGAAATTTAACGCAGAAAAGTGCGAAGTGAGACATTTTGGTAGAAAGAACGAAGAGAGGAAATATAAACTAAAGGGTACAATCCTAAAGGGGGTGCATGGACAGAGAAAGCTAGGGGTGTATGTGCACAAATCATTGAAGGTGACAGGGCAGGTTGAGAAAGCAGCTAAAAAAGCTTACAGGATCCTGGGCTTCATAACTAGAGGGATAGAATACAAAAGCATGGAAATTATGATGAACCTTTATAAAACACTGGTTCGGCCTCAACTGGAGTATTGTGTCCAATTCTGGGCACCGCACTTTAGGAAAGATGTGAAGGCCTTAGAGAGGGTGCAGAAAAGATTTACGAGAATGATTCTAGGATGAGGGACTTCAGTTACGTGGATAGACTGGAGAAACTGGGGTTGTTCTCCTTAGAGCAGATAAGGCTGAGAGGAGATTTGATAGAGGTGTTCAAAATCATGAGGGGTCTGGACAGAGTAGATAGAGAAACTGTTCCCATTGGCAGAGGGGTTGCAAATCAGAGGACACAGATTTAAGGTGATTGGCAGACGAACCAAAGGCGATATGAGGAAAGACTTTTTTTACTCAGCGAGTGGTTAGGATCTGGAATGCATTGCCTGAAAGGGTGGTGGAGGCAGATTCAATTGTGGCTTTCAAAAGGGAGTTGAATAAGTAACTGAAGGAAAAAAAAATTGCAGGGCTACAGGGAAAGGGCGGGGGTGTGGGACTAGCTGAAGTGCTTTTGCAGAAAGCCGGCACGGGTTCGACGGGCCGAATGGCCTTCTTCCATGCTGTAACCATTCTATGATTCTATGAAAGGGCATACATGAAATTGTGGGGAATTAAGGGTCTAATGAGAGTGAGGAACTTAAGTAATTAATATTAGTAAAGCAAAAGTATTGGAGAAATTAATGGGACTAAAAGCCGACAAATCCCCACGACCCTATGGCCTACACACTAGGGTTTTAAAAGAGGTGGCTGCAGAGATAGTGGATGCATTGGTTGGCCATTTAGGAATGAGATGAGGAGAATTTATTTCACTCAGAGGGTTGTGAATCTTTGGAATTCTCTACCCCCAGAGGGCTGTGGATGCACAGTCGATGAGTATATTCAAGCTGGATGTCGATAGATTTTTGGGCACTAAAGGAATCAAGGGATGTGGGGATGGGGCGGGAAAGTGGAGTTAATGTAGATGTTCAGCCATGATCTTATTGAACGGTGGAGCAGGCTCGATGGGCCATATGGCCTACTCCTGCTCCAATTTCTTATGTTCTTTGACCTTGCACCATCATCCCTTTTGTCATTTAATCACTCCTGCCCTCTACCCTATCAAAGACTTTGTTCTTTACCTCCCACCACCCCCCTCCATCCCCACCCCTTTCACTGGCTCTGTAATTACCTTAAAAACTGATAAATTTCGAACATCTTCCAGTTCTGATGAAAGGTCATCAACCTGAAACGTTAACTGTTCCTCTCTCCACAGACGCTGTCTGCCCTGCTGAGTGTTGCCAGCATTTTTGGTTTTTATTTCAGATTTCCAGCATCTGCAGTATTTGCTTTAGTCCACGTGTAAAATGTCAGTGGAGATCAAATATTAGTTAACTAAATTCTCTAGATCAGAGTGAGAGGGGAAGCAGGACTAACAGTAACTATGGGGAGGAAAGTGGTCAGGAGGGGGATTGGAGCAGGACTGGGAGAATATTCGATAGTTCCTGCAAAAAGTCAGGCATAGATGGTACTCAGGTGGGTTTGCACAAAAACATTTTTTATCTGGAGGAAGTGAGTGAAGCTAAGAGAAGTTGTTTCAAGGTGTTTCATCTAGTAGGTTTCTATTAAGCGGCTTGCAGGTCATTTGGCCCTTAACTTCCTCTCTATGAGAGAAATATCTATAGTTTCTTCATAGCCCTCCCTTCCCCACGAACCCAACTAAAATGCTTGCTTATCTTCATTTATCAGTTCTGACAAAGGATTACACCTGCAACATTAACTTGTCTTTTCATTTCACAGATGAGGAGTAAATGGTATATTTCCAGCATTTGCTGTTCTTGTTTCAGATTTCCAGCCTTTTTTTATATATATACTAATTGTAAAGGGTGTGCTGTTTTATTAGGACAGAAACATTGTATCAAGTAACACACAATGTGTTGATCTGCTCCTAAAGGACCTGCTCCTCTAAGGCCACAAGGTGCTCCAGCATCCTGAGGTTAATTAGGGGGTAATTGGCCTAAGGAATATTATGACTCCTGAGGTCAATTAGGTTTCCTTTGTGTTGCTAGGCAATTCTGGAGCCAGGAAGAGATTGGTTTTGTCACAGAAATTTGTATACGTGACACCTGAAACAGGATGGACACATACAAAAAAATTTTGTATAGTGGATTTACTTCACGCAATCTATGTGCAGAACCTTAACTCCAAAATTGCCTTTAGAGACCACCAATATATAACATACAGTGATTCCTGGCCAAACTTTGACACCTTTACCAAATTGACAGATTCAGATTACGTCATTTAGCTGTGATAAACCTATGGCCTTCATATGAAAAGCAGAGGCCAGTGTCGGGAGCGGTGAGAGCGGAGGTTCAGTGAATATTTAAACTCACTTTCGCGGGCTTTTTTTTTTTTAAAACAGAGGATTACCAATCTCGCAGACCGGCGGCGGTGTTCCAGAGCCACGTCACGATTCAAAACGTGACGCAGGCAGGAGGAAGCAGCTGATTGGGTGAGTACTTATACTACTCTATAGTTTGACAGTTAAGGTTCATAGTTTATAAAGTTTAGAAGGTCTTAATTTTGTGGTTATAGTTTCTAAGGTCTCTGTTGTGTAGCGGGGAGTACTAGGAAACAAGGGCCCTTGAGTATATCATTTAATTGTAGTATAATTGGTGGTATTGATTTAATTTAAATTAATTAAAGGGTAAGTCATGGCAGCAAAGCTTGGCCCCGTGGCATGCTCCTCCTGCACTATGTGGGAAATCAGGGACATTTCCCCAGTCCCTGACGACCATGTGTGCGGGAAGTGTATCCAGCTGCAGCTCCTGGCAGACCACATTGCAGCACTGGAGCTGCGAATGGATACATACTGGAGCGTTTGCGATGCTGAAGACGTCGTGGATATCACATTTAATCAGTTGGTCACACCGCAGGTAAAGGCTGCACAGGCAGGAAGGGAATGGGTGACCGCCAGGCAGAGTAGTAGGTGCAGGCAGATAGTGCAGGGTCCCCTGTGGCCATCCACCTCTCAAAAAGATATACCGCTTTGGATATTGTTGGGGAGGATGACTTATCGGGGGAAGGCAGCAGCAACCAACTTCCTGGCACCATGGGTGGTTCTGCTGCATGGGACGGGAGGAAAAAGAGCGGGAGAGCTATAGTGATAGGGGATTCTATTGTAAGGGGAATAGATAGGCGTTTCTGTGGCCGCAAACAAGACTCCAGAATGGTATGTTGCCTCCCTGGTGCAACGGTCAAGGATGTCTCGGAGCGGCTGCAGGGCATTCTGGAGGGGAAGGGTGAACAGCCAGTTGTCGTGGTGCATATAGGTACCAACGATATAGGTAAAAAATGGGATGAGGTCCTAAAAGCTGAATATAGGGAGTTAGGAGGTAAATTTAAAAAAATAGGACCTCAAAGGGTAGTAATCTCAGGATTGCTACCAGTGCCACGTGCTAGTCAGAGTAGAAATAGAAGGATATTTCAGATGAATACATGGCTAGAAGAATGGTGCAAGGGGGAGGGATTCAAATTCCTGGGACATTGGAACCGATTCTGGGGGAGGTGGGACCAGTACAAACAGGACGGTTTGCACCTGGGCAGGACCGGGGCTGATGTCCAAGGGGGGAGTGTTTGCTAGTGCTGTTGGGGAGGGTTTAAACTAAAATGGCAGGGGGTTGGGAACCTGTGCAGGGAGACAGAGGAAAGGGAAGCAAGGATAGAAGCAAAAGACAGGAAGGGGAAAAGCAAAAGTGGAAGTCAGAGAAATCAAGGGTGTAAATCAAACATGGCCACAGTAAACAATAATTCTAAAAGGTCTAAGAGTGTTAAAAAAACAAGCCTGAAGGCTTTGTGTCTTAATGCGAAGAGCATTCGTAGTAAGGTGGATGAATTAGCTGTGCAAATAGATGTAAACGATATGATATAATTGGGATTATGGAGACATGGCTCCAGGTTGACCAAGGCTGGGAATTCAACATCCAGGGGTATTCAATATTCAGGAAGGACAGGCAAAAAGGAAAAGGGGGTGGGGTAGCATTGCTGGTTAAAGAGGAGATTAACACAATAGTAAGGAAGGATATTAGCTCTGATGATGTGGAATCTGTATGGGTAGAGTTGAGAAATACCACGGGGCAGAAAATGTTAGTGGGAGTTGTATACAGACCCCCAAACAGTAATGCTGAGGTTGGGGATGGCATTAAACGGGAAATTAGAGAAGCGTGCAATAAAGGCACAGCAGTTATCATGGGTGACTTTAATCTACATATAGATTGCTCTAACCAAATTAGTAACAATACTGTGGAAGAGGAATTCCTAGAGTGTGTACGGGATGGTTTCCTGGACCAATATGTCGAGGAACCAACTAGAGATCAGGCCATCGTAGACTGGGTATTATGTAATGAGCAAGGATTAATTAGCAATTTTGTTGTGCGAGGCCCCGTGGGGAGGAGCGATTATAATATGATAAAAATTCTTCATTAAGATGGAGGGTGAAGTAGCTGATTCAGAGACTTGGGTACTGAATTTAAATAAAGGAAACTACGATGGCTAGGATGGATTGGGGAATGTTACTAAAAGGGTTGACGGTGAATAGGCAATGGCAAACATTTAAAGATCGCATGGATGAACTACAGAATTTGTTCATCCCTGTTTGGCATAAAAATATAAAAAAAGTGACGCAACAGTGGCTAACAAGGGAAATTAGGGATAGCATAAGATCCAAGGAGAGGACATATAAATTGGCCAGAAAAAGCAGCAAACCTGAGGATTCAGAGCAATTTAGGAATCAGCAAAGGAGGACAAAGGGATTAATTAAGAGGAGGAAAATAGAGTAGGAGAGTAAGCTTGCTGGGAACATAAAAACTGACTGTAAAAGTTTCTATAGATATGTGAAGAGAAAAAGATTGGTAAAGTCAAGCGTAGGTCCCTTGCAGACAGAATCAGGGGAATTTATAATGGGAACAAAGACATGGCTGACCAATTAAATACATATTTTGGTTCTGTCTTCACAAAGGAGGACATAAATAAACTTCCAGAGGTGTCGGGGAACATAGGGTCTAATGAGGGAGGAACTGAAAGAAATCAGTATTTGTAGGGAAATGGTGTTAGGGAAATTGACGGGATTGAAGGCCGATAAATCCCCAGGGCCTGATAATCTACATCCTAGGGTACTTAAGGAAGTGGCCCGAGAAATAGTAGATGCATCGCTGGTCATCTTCCAAAATTCTATAGACTCGAACAGTTCCCATGGATTGGAGGGTAGCTAATGTAACCCCACTATTTAAAAAAGGTGGTAGAGAAAAAGCAGGGAATTATAGACCGGTAAGCCTGACATCGGTAGTGGGGAAAATGCTAGAGTCCATTATAAAAGATGTAATAGCAGAGCACTTGGAAAACAGTGACAGGATCGGAAAAGTCAATATGGATTTACAAGAGGTAAATCATGCTTGACTAATCTACTGGAATTTTTTGAGGATGTAACTGGTAGAATAGATAAGGGAGAACCAGTGGATATGGTGTATTTGGACTTTCAGAAGGCTTTCGATAAGATCCCGCATAAGAGACTAGTGTGCAAAGTTAAAGCACATGGGATTTGGGGTAAGGTACTGACTTGGATAGAAAACTGGTTGGCAGACAGGAAGCAAAAAGTTGGAATAAACGGGTCTTTTTCCGAGTGGAAGGCAGTGACTAGTGGGGTACCACAGGGATTGGTGCTAGGACCCAGTTATTCACAATATATATTAATGATCTAGACGAGGGAACTAGATGTAATATCTTCAAGTTTGCAGACGACACAAAGTTGGGTGGGCGTGTGTGCTGTGAGGAGGATGCAGAGAAACTCCAGTACGATTTGGACAGGTTGGGCGATTGGGCAGATGCATGGCGGATGCAATATAATGTGGATAAATGCGAGGTTATCCACTTTGGTGGCAAAAACAGGAAGGCAGATTATTATCTGAACAGCAATAGATTGGGAAAAACAGAAGTCGCTGAAGGTAAGCATGCAGGTGCAGCAGGCGGTCAAGAAGGCAAATGGTATACTGGCCTTCATAGCGAGAGGATTAGAGTACAGGAGCAAGGATATCTTGCTGCAGTTGTACAGGGCCTTGGTGAGACCACACCTTCAGTATTGTGTGCAGTTTTGGTCGCCTTATTTGAGGAAGGATGTTCTTGCCATTGAGGGTGTGCAGCGAAGATTCACCAGACTGATACCTGGGATGGCAGGAATGACGTATGAAGAGAGATTGGGTCGATTAGGCTTATATTCACTAGAGTTTAGAAGAATGAGAGGGGATCTCATTGAAACTTAAAAAATTCTAACAGGACTAGACAGACTAGATACAGGAAGGCTGTTCCCGATGGCGGGGGAGTCCAGAACCAGGGGTCACAGTCTAAGGATAAGGGGTAAGCCATTTAGGACTGAGATGAGGAGGAATTTCTTCACCCAGAGAGTGGTGAACCTGTGGAATTCTCTACTACAGAAGACAGTTGAGGCCAATTCATTAAATATATTCAAGGAGTTAGATATATTTCTTAAGGCTAAGGGGATCAAGGGATATGGGGAGAAAGGAGGGACAGGGTACTGAATTTGGATGATCAGCCATGATCGCATTGAACGGCGGAGCAGGCTCGAGGGGCCGAATGGCCTACTCCTGCTCCTATCTTCTATGTTTCTATGTTTCAATCTCTGAATACATTCTCAACTACTATAGATAATTTTTAAATTTTATTTATTCATTCACGGGATGTGGCATCACTGGCAAGGCCAGCATTTATTGGCCATCCCTAGTTATTTTGTGGGTTAACAATCCATATTGATAATGCAGGGGAAGCTGCAACACAGGACTACATGCATGCTAAACAGTGGAAGCAGCTGATAAAGGGGAACCAGTAGATGTAGTGTATTTGGATTTCCAGAAGACATTCGATAAGATGCCACATAAAAGGTTAATGCACAAGATGTTAATGCTCACGGGGTTGGGGGTAATATATTAGCATGGATAGAGAATTGGCTAATTAACAGAAAACAGAGTCAGGATAAATGGGTAATTTTCAGGTTGGCAAACTGTAACTAGTGGGGTGCCACAGGGATCAGTGCTGGGACCTCAACTATTTACAATCTCTATTAATGACTTGGATGAAAGGACAGAGTGTACTGTAGCCAGATTTGCTGATGATACAAAGATAGGTGGGAAAGCAAGTTGTGAGGAGGACACAGAGTCTGCAAAGGGATATAGATAGGTTAAGTGAGTGGGCAAAAATTTGGCAGATGGAGTAGAATGTGGGAAAATGTGAGGTTATCCACTTTGGTAGGAAGAATAAAAAAGCAAATTATTATTTAAATGTAGACTACAAAATGCTGCGGTACAGAGGGATTCAGGGGTCCTCGAACATGAAACACAAAAAGTTAGCATGCAGGTACAGCAAGTAACTAGGAAGGCAAATGGAATGTTGGCCCTTATTGCAAGGGGGATGGAGTATAAAAGTAGGGAAGTCTTGCTACAACTGTACAGGGCACTGATGAGACCACATCTGGAGTACTGCGTGCAGTTTTAGTCTCCTTATTTAAGGAGGGATATACTTGCATTGGAGGCAGTTCAGAGAAGGTTCACTAGGTTGATTCCCGAGATGAAGTGGTTGTCTTATGAAGAAAGGTTGAGCAGGTTGGGCCTATACTCATTGGAGTTTAGAAAAATAAGAGGTGATCTTATTGAAACATAAGATTCTGAGGGGGCTTGACAGGGTAGATGCAGGGAGGATGTTTTCCCCTCGTGGGGGAATCTGGAACTAGGGGGCATAGTTTCCAAATAAGGGGTTGCCCATTTAAAACGGAGATGAGGAGGAATTTCTTCTCTCAGAGGGTCGTGAATCTTTGGAATTCTCTGCCCCAGAGAGCTGAGGAGGCCGAGTCATTGAATATATTCAAGGTGGAGTTAGACAGATATTTGAGCTACAGGGGAGTCCAGGGTTATGGGGTGCGGGCAGGAAAGTGGAGTTGAGGCCAAGATCAGATATGATCTTACTGAATGGCGGAGCAGGCTCGAGGGGCCAAATGGCCTACTCCTGCTCCTATTTCTTATGTTCTTTTGTATGTCCTGTCCATAAAAAGCAGGACAAATCCAATCTGGCCAATTACCGCCCCATCAGTCTACTCTCAATCATCAGCAAAGTGATGGACGGTGTCGTCAACAGTGCTAGTAAGCGGCACTTGCTCACTAATAACCTGCTCACCGTTGCTCAGTTTGGGTTCCGCCAGAACCACTCGGCTCCAGACCTCATTACAGCCTTGGTCCAAACATGGACAAAAGAACTGAATTCCAAGGTGAGGTGAGTGACTACCCTTGACATCAATGCAGCATTTGACCGAATGTGGCGTCAAGGAGCCCTAGTAAAATTGAAGTCAATAGGAATCAGGGGGGAATCTCTCCACTGGCTGGAGACATACCTAGCACAAACGGGAGATGGTTGTGGTTGTTGGAGGTCAATCATCTCAGCCCCAGAACATTGTTGCAGGAGTTCTTCAGGGCAGTGTCCTAGACACAACCATCTTCAGCTGCTTCATCAATGACCTTCCATCCATCATAAGGTCAGAAGTGGGGATGTTTGCTGATGACTGCACAGTGTTCAGTGCCATTCACAACTCCTCAGATAATGAAGCAGTCCATGCCCGCCTGCAACAAGACCTGGACGACATTCAGGCTTGGGCTGATAAGTGGCAAGTAACCTTCGCATCGCACAAGTGCCAGGCAATGACTATCTCCAACAAGCGAGAGTCTAACCACCGCCTCTTGACATTCAACGGCATTACCATCACCGAATCCCACACCATCAACATCCTGGGGGGGGTGGTCACCATTGACCAGAAACTTAACTGGACCAGCCACACAAATACTGTGGCTACAAGAGCAGGCCAGGGGTTGGGTATTCTGCGGGGAGTGTCTCATCTCCTGACTCCCCAAAGCCTTTCCACCATCTACAAGGCACAAGTCAGGAGTGTGATGGAATACTCTCCACTTGCCTGGATGAGTGCAGCTCCAACAACACTCAAGAAGCTCGACACCATCCAGGACAAAGCAGCCCGCTTGATTGGCACCCCATCCACCACCTTAAACATTCACTCCCTCCACCACCAGCGCACAATGGCTGCAGTGTATACCATCTACAAGATGCACTGCAGCAACCCACCAAGGCTTCTTTGGCATACCTCCCAAACCCGTGACCTCTTCCACCTAGAAGGACAAGGGCAGCAGGCACATGGGAACACCATCACCTGCAAGTTCCCCTCCAAAGGGTATACTTGCCATAGAGGGAGTGCAGTGAAGGTTCACCAGACTGATTCCTGGGATGGCAGGACTGTCGTATGAGGAGAGATTGGGTCGACTAGGCTTGCATTCACTAGAGTTTAGAAGAATGAGAGGGGATCTAATTGAAATGTATAAAATTCTGACAGAGCTAGACAGACTGGATGCAGTGAGGATGTTTCCCCTGGCTGGGGGGTCTAGAACGAGGGGTCACAAACTCATGATACGGGGTAGGACATTTAGAACTGAGATGAGGAGAAATTTCTTCACTCGGAGTGTGGTGAACCTGTGGAATTTTCTACCACAGAAGGCTGTGGAGACCAAGTCACTGAATATATTTAAGAAGGAGATAGATAGATTTTTAGACACAACAGGCATCAAGGGGTATGGGGAGAGAGCGGGAATATGGTATTGAGATAGAGGATCAGCCATGATCATATTGAATGGCGGAGCAGGCTCGAAGGGCCGAATGGCCTACTCCGGTCCTATTTTTCTATGTTTCTATGAATCAAGGGATATGGAAATCGAGCGAGAAAGTGGGATCAGCCATGATCTTATTGAATGGTGGAGCAGGCACGAGGGGCCGTATGGCCTACTCCTGCTCTTATTCTCATGTTCTTATGTTCTTAAGTCACACACCATCCTGACTTGGAAATATATCACTGTTCCTTCATCATCGCTGGGTCAAAATCCTGGAACTAACAGCACTGTGGGATTACATTCACCACAAGGACTGGAGCGGTTCAAGAAGGCGGTTCACCGCCACCTTCTCAAGGGCAATTAGAGATGGGCAATAAATGCTGGCCTTGCCAGCGACGCCCACATCCCATGAATGAATGAATAAAAAAAAATATTCTGACCCATTTAGCACCACATTATTGAGTACCAGTTGAGGTCTCAAAGATCAGCATTGTGGAATTTTCTACTTCTGTTGGGTAGAATACATGATGTGAGCACGGAGTTTTTCAGAACCAACGAAACAAAGTCTGAAGCCAAAGCATAGGTGTATAACTCTGCTGAATATTTGTCCCTTTATTATGTACATCATTTCTCATTACAGGAAATTTTGGTTTATCCGGAGGTTAACTGTCCGGAATGCTCGAGCCACCGGCAAAATTCAGAAGTCGGTTCAGTAAGTTTTTTTTCTTTTTGTTGCTTTTTTTTTTCCACCAGTCAGGCTCTGCGAGGTCTAGCTAAAGCTGTTGCTTAGCTACAGAGACGCTTGCAAGCTACGGCCGACTGTTTAGAAGCTGTACAGGGTTTGTTGCTAGATACGGAGCTCAAAAGCTTCCGTGTGTTTTAACATTAGCGCTGGTTTGTCCGGCAGTTTTGATGGGACGGCAACAGCTCGGTCCCGTCGGTGCTGGATATCACAAAGTTTCCTGTAGTTTAATAAACTATAGGTAATTTCTTGAAACACCAAGTCAGGTGTAAAATAAGACAAAAGGTCATCGACCTGAAATGTTAACTCTGTTTCTCTCTCCAAAGATGCTGCGTGACCGGCTGAGCATTTCCAGCATTTTCTGTTTTTATTTTTGATTTCCAGCATCTATGGTGTTTTGCTTTTGTACAGGTATAAAATAAATCAGTTTAAAAATAGAACTGACATCTGAAATCACAATAGCTTTTTTGTGAACGCTGAAAAAGACTGCTCCAGTTCTGGGTCGGGTGTGAAGTGCATGTATTGTGATGCACAAGACGTAACAAGTATGTGGGACAGGTGGGATAGACCAGTAGGTCTTTTCCTGTCTGTCATTTCTCAATGTTTGTATTATCCAATGGGATTTGGTACTTACGAGCTCTGTCAATTGTCGTAGTAATCCTATTTCCTCTGGCAGTGATATTAGTTTGTTGTTACTTGCGATTAGAACTTTTAAAGGGAGATTACAGACGTGTCCCGGTAATGTTGTGAGCTGGTTGCGACTGTGGAAAGAAAAGAGACAAGATTACTCGAGTGTTGTTATTACTTGACAGGCAATGTCAAGTAAGGTTCCCACTCTTGATTGGGATTCTGTGAGCCCTGCTACAGTGAAAAAGGGCAGACTGTTCATGGAACCGTATTCCAGCATGAGTCAGCAGCTTCAGAAAAGAAAATTAAAATACACTTCAACTGGTGATCAATTAAAAAAAAATAACCTGCTGTAATTAATGACAACATTATACAACTAAGTTCCTTGTTTAGGTAATAAATGTAGAATTTTACAACCCAAAATATAAAATTTAAATGGTGGGGGAAGGCAAAGAATGGTCAGAGCGCAACAGTTACAATTTTCTAGTCTGCACGAGCTATCCTTTTGGGTTCAGCGTCACTAGTCAGCCCCCGTAAGCAGATCTTGCAACCCTTGTGCTCTGCAGAGTATTTTTATTGCCCGATATCTAGTTAAACGACACTGCAGCGTTTGACCCTTCAGTGTGTGTACAAACTATGGTGATTTTGCATGTGCCGCCATGTACATTCTCTTCTATCTTTCAGACAGTGGACGTTGAGCACTCTAGTGAGGCAAAGCCAATTGTAAAGTAACAAATTGGTTTATTTTGCATCAAATGAATGAATAAATATAACAACCACCTAGCAAAACCCAAGTATTTTATATTGCCCCTTTTACCATGGAGGACTGGATAGCCAAGCTGCCAAATCAAGCCTTCCTCCTCCCAACTTTGTTTGAGAACCATGGCAACTGCATTACCCATTTATCTAAGCCACTTCTGGTGCCTCTGAATGGAAACAAATTCAACATTAGAGGTGTGAATGTCTGAGGTGTTGAGCAATCTGCATAGTCTCAAACTAATATGGTACACAATTCTGATATGTGCTTCTTCTGGTCCTCATCAACATTTTGAATAACTTGCGTTTCTGGGAGTTAACCCTCTGTGAGCCAAATTTAACGTCACATCATATAAATTAACCCCAAAATTCTTCCAGATCAAATAGGTAAAATTCTCAAAAGATTAGAATGAACCTCACATCAACTGTTCTCTCCCTGATGGTAGTGGGCATCCTCAAGTCCAGTATTATGACTTTACGCAACTCAAGAGGGGATCTTAAAAGTAGTGATTGGAAGATGCAAGGGGCAACTGTCCCAATTGTTGATTCTTATCAGTCCCTTGGGTTCCTGATGGATTTTAACTTTAGGCTGGATGCAGTCCTTTGGGACAGTTGTGGAAGGTGCTTTGCTCATTTTCATCTACCTTCAATGAAAACAAAGGGATAATGCAAGAAAAGCTTGTGAAATAAAAGACACATGTCCAAACAGTTCTCCTTCATGGTTGGAACCTCCCTGACTGCAATGGAAGGGCTTCCTTTGGCTTATGTACGAGTTCCAGGATCAAGCAGAGATGGATTTTTCTTTCCACTCCACTCCAGATAGCCTTGCAAGTCAATGCCCTAAAGGGTAAGTGGTCGCAGCAGGAAGACCACCAGTGCTCTGTGTTGTTCAGCTGCATTGTGTTAACCATAACTCCAGCCGTACCCCTGCACACACCAGAGTATCCCAAAGCCTTTGCTCTTGTTGACTTCTGCCTAAACTCTCTGAATTTCAGACAAGTGTTGGTGCTTAAAACCCAGGGATGATTACCCCAGAGGGATGTGTGTTTTGAAGGGCTGGTGTGCTTTTTATCTGCCAGCCAGTTTTAGTTTTGAAATGATTTAAAATGGATGACCGAAGGTGCTATAATTTGGAGTCTGTGACTGTCACACTGATTGGCATTTGTATTATTGGGAACAGTGGGTAAGGGAGAGGTCAGGTTGCATAGATTAGGCTTGTATTTCCGAGTATAGAAGATTAAGGGCTGATCTACTTCAGGTGTTTAAGATGCTTAAAGGGTTCGACAGAGTAGATTGAGAGAAACTTGAGAGAAAGTCCAGAGCCAAGGGGCATAACCTTAAAATTAGAGCTAGGTCGTTCAGGGGTGATGTCAAGAAGCACTGCTTCAGACAAAGGATAGTGGAAATCTGGAACTCTCTCCCCCAAAAAGCTGTCGAGACTGGGGGTCAACTGAAAATTTCAAAACTGAGATTGATAAGATTTTTGTTGAGTAAGGGTATTGAGGGTTACGAATCAAGGCGGGTAGGTGGAGTTAAGATACAGATCAGCCATGATCTAACTGAATGGCTGAACAGGCTCGAGGGGCTGAATGGCCTACTCCTAATCCTATCCTCCCATGTTCCTCTGCCACGTATGTACTGCTCTTAGTGGCTGTATCGAGGGATAACAGCCTGGAAGCAAATCACTTGCCTGCCATCTTGGCCACAGGACGATGCAATGTGCAGGAAAATGGTGAGGGGCAGAGGAAGGGGAAGGAAAGTATTACAACCATCCATCTGTTCTGTAATTTGATTCTGATTTTGAGGTATAATAGACTTGCTGTAAGGAAGGTTGGTGTGGGAAGTGCAGTTGTCACACTGGTGTAGGGGTGCTCCCCTCTCGAGGTAAGGATAAGACACATGATTGGGCAGAGCTGAATGAGCTTGTGGTGTAGCTGAACTGAGAGAACTTTGATGATGAACACTGGGTGCCAAAGCACCAATGTCCCCCGTAAGCTGCATGGCCTCCTGCGCGGCCTGCCTCCTCCAATACGTGGCCCATTCAAGTTTTTGGGTGTGCGCGGTACCTACAATGTAAAAGCCGGTGAGCGGCCTGCACGGGACCTTGCAGCTGACTATGCAGCTTAACGGGAACATTGCAAAGCACTCATCTTGAATGTGAACTTGTTTGGTTTGTAGGGGACACTCTGGATAGGCTGGGGTTGTTTTCTTTGGAACAGAGGAGGCTGAGGGGAGATTTAATTGAGGTGTATAAAATTATGAGGGGCCCAGATAGAGTGGATAGGAAGGACCTATTTCCCTTAGCAGAGAGGTCAATAACCAGGGGGCACAGATTTAAAGTAATTTGTAAAAGGATTAGAGGGGAGTTGAGGAGAAATATTTTCACCCAGAGGGTGCTGGGGGTCTGGAACTCACTGCCTGAAAGGGTGGTAGAGGCAGAAACCCTCATCGCATTTTAAAAGTACTTGGATATGCATCTGAAGTGCCGTAACCTACAAGGCTACAGACCAAGAGCTGAAAAATGGGATTATGCTGGATAGCTCTTTTTCAGCTGGCACAGACACAATGGGCCGAATGGCCTCCTTCTGTGCCGTAAATTTCTATGAAGTGGGGAAAGAATGTGCACTCCACATTGAGCAATTTGGCAACTCTACCTGTGTGGATTTCTCAGTAACTTTATTTAGAAATTCTTAAGCCTGGTGATAGTTTCCACAAGGATCAGATATCCAGCTGAGCAAAAAACAAAAACCTTTCTCCACTGTTGTACAAAATAGACATCTGAATTAAGTATACGCACAGATGAACAAACTTTTCATTTTGGCTTCTTTCGTAAATGTAGGCGAGGTAACGGGATGTGATGGATAAAATCATAAAAACAATACTTTTTTGAATATTGGCATTCGCAAGCTCTAATGAAGGCAGTTTATCCTTTTTCAACTGGTTAATTGCCTTTCTCTCATTTCCAAATTGCCTCAGTCACATTGACGCATCCCTCAGCCAGGATCCCCTATTGGCTCAGAAGCCAGGAAGGTCACAGATTCAATTCCTGGTCTAGGCAGATATTGTTTATCTCGGGTGCACGATATTGGCCTTCGTGTACAAAGGGAGTTTAAAAAAATCACCAAGAATCCTGCACCAAGTAATCATCTAATGACCCTCATTGGCAAATCTAGGTGTGTGTAGATATCCTATATACCAGAGGGCTGTTAGTAATTCGGAATCATACCCCAAAAAAGGGAAAAAATTGGGAGACGGGAGAAAAGAGAAATGTCACTTTGCTCAGAAATTGAATAAGGTACTTGATGGTTTTAGACTCGTGTTTTTTTTAATTATACGCTCACTTTTAGCTACTTTACAATTTCTTTCAGTTCGTCAAACAAAACCAGACTGCTGGTCTGACTTGAAAAAATATCTGGCTTGCCTGCCTCATGATGGAGTCTATAAATAAAAATGTATACACAGGAAACTTTTGTTTAACCGGAGGTTAAATGTCCGGAAAGCTCTATCTACCGGCAAAATTCAGGAGCCGTTTCCTATAAGTTTTTTTACTTCTCGTTGCTTTTTTTTCCAGTCAGGCTCTGCAAGGTCTAGCTGAAGCTGTTGCTTAGCTAGAGACGCTTTTAAGCTGCGGCCGACAGTTTTGAAGCTGTTGCTAAGCAACAGGGTTTGTTGATTCACACGGAGCTCAAAAGCTCTGTATGTTTTAACATTAGCGCTGGTTTCTACGGCAGTTTTGATGGGACGGCACCAGCTCGGTCCAGTCAGTGCCAGATACCAGAAAGTTTCCTGTACAGTGAAAATTCAGTAACATGAAAAATGCAACATAAAGTAATAGAGACCCTCTTCCTAAGAGTGTGATCACTTTAAGTGAAGTGATTGGTTAAATGACAAACGTGTCCAAAGGATTTTTTTTATATTGGGGAAAAACACAGAACCTAGCAACCCAGAATATTAGTTACCAACCAAATACTTGATCTTTGCTTACTGAAACATTTTCTTCTTTCTGGTTCACAAATAGATTCAAAATAAAAGCAATACCATCTAAATAATGAGGTAATCTTCTGTTATTTATTCAGTATAACCTTTTATTACCTATTATATCTCCTCATTGCTCTACACAGAAATTCACTTAGAAGATTTTTCAAGTTCATATTTTTTTTTAAAAAGATGATGTGGCTATGCATGCTGGATAACAGAATCTGTTTAGATGTGTGGATAGTTGCATGATTTTAAACAAAAAGACTTCTCCATACCTGATGTTTAAGAAGGTTAATGATTGTAGGTTTAAAATGGCTTCTGGAATACTTCGTATACAGTTCTGATAGAGGTTAAGGGTCTCCAATGACACAAAGTGACAAACTTCAGCTGGAATCTCCACCAATCTGTTCTTGGATAGATCTATGAGAGGGGGGGAAAAAAACCAATAAGAAATTACTGCGAATGACTACACTGAGGATCAGAATTGGTGACTAATCAACAGGTCACTAGACTGTGGTAAATTCTGCAATTAAGGACGTCACAATACTGTACAACAATGCACATAGAATAATATAGTCAAAAAGGTGAATTTCAATTAAGTGCATCCGAGTTAGTATGGAGCCACTATACACACGTAGAAGCCCAAAATGAATGATGGACCCCATGCAATCCATTAATGCTTAATACTGTATATAGAAATAACTTTTCTCTCTTGCCTTTCTTTCTGAAAGTCAACAAATATTTGATTAAGTAGAAGCCCTCCCATGGCATTGTCACACCGAGTCCCTCCCATGGCACTGTCACACCGAGTCCCTCCCATGGCACTGTCACACCGAGTCCCTTGCACTGCTGATCTTCATGTCTCTCTTATTCTGCCGCTTAGACATACCTATTTCTTTCCCCATCCCCCGTATACATCTCTTTTCGTCATCCCTGATGTCTCTCTGCCCCAGTGTTTCTTTCTGTCCCTTAAGCTATTTTGTACAATATTTCCCATCCATGATATTTTTTTGTTCGTGTCCGGTCAGTTTCTTTGTTATGATCTATAATCTTCTATCTTTGCCCATCTCTCTCTGTGATTTGTTCCAATTGTCTCTACTGATCATTCAGGGACATCTTCGTCACTGTCCCGGACTTTCGCCTATCTAGGATGTTTATGTTTCTTTTATGTTGTTCTTTGTCTGCATTTTTTCTCTTTTGCTCTCTCTCTGTCTGCGATGTTTTACGCTGATTTTTTTGGGCTCCTTTGAAGTTTAAAGTTTAACTAGCATGCCTTGGCTTATTGGTCAATGCCCTGTATCTGTAGCCCATGTGTTGTTTTTCTTTTGTTGGAACTATACATCCCTCGCTGCCTGGCAAGGACTTCTTTCTGTCCCCCTACCCAGCCGATCTCTTCTGATGCTGGTGGCTCTCTTTGTTGCCCTAGGGTGGGCAGGCTGAAAAGGTTGCGAAAGAAATGAAACAGCCAGCTTGCTGGGAGAGGGTAGGCCTGAAGGCAGAGGATGGGACAGGAAAATAAAGTTTAATGGGTGGGTTGGTTCGAGCAGGGCCAAGAGAAAGTTAGAGAGGGGGGAAGGGAACAGTTGGGAGTGGGCTAGGCTGGGAGGTTAGTGGCAGGAAATGCCGGGGATGCTGAAAGGAAACTATGCCGAGCCAGGGGCAATGGGAGGAGGTGTTCAGAGAGGCTGAAAAGGCTGTTAGGGGATGTGGGAATGCCAAAGGAGACAAAGGGAGCAGAGACAGTGG
Source organism: Somniosus microcephalus (assembly GCF_052327205.1). Lineage (NCBI taxonomy): Eukaryota > Metazoa > Chordata > Chondrichthyes > Squaliformes > Somniosidae > Somniosus > Somniosus microcephalus. The sequence goes on along the minus strand of NC_140992.1, from coordinate 43,415,903 downwards.
GGCAGCAAAAGTGGGGCTACAGTGGCAGGCAAAGGCTGCAGGGGCGGGAGCGCGGGATAGGAATCGGCAGAGGAATGGAGACAATAGCTGCCGGGGTGGCAGAGCAAGACTGGGAGAGGTAGAGCAGCAGGGTGGGGCAGGGACCGGGATGGCAGTAAAAGACTAAAAAGATATTTAAAAGATATTAAAAAAATTAAGACAAATGGATAAAATTTAAAATAAATCTCAACTGCAGAGAAGAGGATAAAAAGAAAATGTTGGGCAGACCTGAACGACTCACACTATAGTGCACCAGTAATAGGAGCAGTGAATACAGTCCCTACTACTTACATCATCCACGCTCATGGACAGCCACCTATATTGGGCAAAAGGCACTGCTTAAAATGTTTTAAGTGCGCCGGCTATTTTGAGCAGGTATCACACCTGCTGAGGGCTGTGGCGGAATATGGGAAATGTGGCTGTAGAATTTGGTGGTTCGCTTCACAAGCCCTACTTGTTTACTGCGTCCTTTGTGTATGCTCCAGATATTTGATCGTTTTCATTTTGGATGCGAAAATGGAATTTGGCAGCTTTTGTGGTCGAGCTGCTTGCCTGATTCAGGAGTGTTTGCTGCCTTCTCTCAGTTATTGAACTACATTGGGCTATTTCAGTTTGCAGTTGAAAAGGAAGGTTGCAAGGCGCAAGTTAAAAAAAAATTCAGAGAAATTTAGATTTCAGTAAGAGAAGAGAGTGTAATAAAGCTTTAACATGTAAAGATAACTTCTACGTGGAACCATCCAAGATGGCGGCCGGAGCTCTGACTGGTTCTGAAGCTATGTGAAGATGCTTACAAATTTGGCACAAAGTCACCAGATACTGTAATTAGACGGTTACAAGTTTACAGAGACAAAATCCATATTAAATGTGAACATAGGAAATTGTAATGGGAAACAGTTGACATAAAGTGTAACAAAAATGTGACATGGAGTCAGGTTCTGTAAACAGGACATGCATGCAGATACGAGATTTTTAATGTATCATAGATAGATAATCAGAGATAAGGCATTGCATTGCTGACAGCAGCAGCATACGGGGCTTTAAAGCAATGTTAAAAACCTAAGATTTTACTGCTCTAATGGCCACTTTATGAAATGTATCACACGGCACACTAAACACAAACTTTTTGTGTCAGGTATGGACATTTTTTTAAGTAGTAGTTATGTACCATTTAAAGAAATATACATAAATGCATTATTTTGCAATATTCCGCAAAAAGTGTTCTATCTGCACAATGTAATATAGTTGTGGACGTTGTTCATAGGTTCAGTTGCACAATCCTCAACTGAACACCCATAGTTTAAGGGAATCACCAAATTTTAAAAAAAAAGTTATGTAACAGCTGCTGGACTGGACTCAGCCATGGAATGTAACTTGATCTTGGAATTAGGACTCCATAGTTCACGTCATCAGAATTCTTCAGACATGTTGCAGTCTTGTAATAAACTCCAAAATGACAGCAGAGTTCAGATAAACACACAGCATTCTAACGTACATATCCTAGGCATTATCTAGATGCGTCTTGATTCAAATATAGAAGTACTGTGTAACATTTTTCACACATTCCCAAAATGTTGCAAAATCCAATGATATGCTGATATCAAATTTAATTGGAAATTGCCTGGTAATAAGCACACTATACACTCTAGCCACCTGTTAAGAATAATTTATTAGTGTCTACATATTCCAAAACTGTCAGTGTCTAATTGCTGTGGGTTCCGTAATCCTTTGATGGGGTTTAGGGTTCACAAACATGCTGCATTTCCCCACAAAGTGTGTTGGAATCTTGCATCAATCTACTTGTGTAAACAATAATATTTACTGCAACACCCATCAAGTGCACCTTAATGAATTACTGAAATTATTTGATTACCATGGCATCATCCAGTAGGGCAACCAACTGCGGGGGAACAAAATATCATCTTCGCTCCAGATTATTTCAGGGCTTTTCTTTTTAAAAAAAACTCCCACACTAACTGAGCAAGAAAACAAATAGATCTAGGCCTCCATCACTACCATACTAAAACTGACCAACACTGGACAGATGGCTGTTAGCAAACTGTAGGTGGTGACTCAAGTGATACTTGGGAGGGGGCGAAAACAGATAAAGTGAGACTGGAGAAGTTTCCCATAACAAATTGAAAAATATACATTTCAACCAACATTTAGCATTAAATGCTTCCTTTTGTTTGAGGGCAAGAACCTCCCCTTCCCCAAGTTATAAGGGCCCTTCTTCCTGGTCTCCAAGTAATGCATGAAACCGCCACTAAAAAGGAGGGAGGGGGTAACAACCTGCTACCACACTTCCAACAACGTAGAGAATTACACAGAAATTACAACATGAAAACAGGTTGTTCAGCCCAACCAGTCTGTGTTGTTTATCCTCCACATGAGCAGTTGTCCTAATGTCTTAAGCATGCCCAGTTCCCATATTCCTTTATCTCCCTTACCTTCAACCACCAATTTAACTTATTCTTAAAAGGTTACAGCCTCACGACCCTCTCTGTAAAAAAAAAGTTTCTCCTGCTCTCTGTCCTAAATCTCTAACATTTAATCTTGTATCTAGGCTACTCAGAAATAATCATTAGGAAGTATTCGTGAGTGTTCTACTCCTCTGCCCTGTGGGAAAGTTGTTGACTTCTGCTTGGGACTTCCCGAGTGATATACCTGATAGTTGGAACTCAGAAATGTGGAAAATTGTAGGCACACACTTGTGCCCGATAGTACCACTCAATAATGCTTCAACACTGTCACCTCAAAAACTGTGCTAATATTTATTTTCAAGATTATTCAAAAAATAAAGAGCAGTCCAAAAAATGCATTCAAAATTAAATAAAATGTCAAATAACAGAACCTATCAGCCAACTTGGCAAATATTGGGTCCGGACTAGATTATGAAAGCATTTGGCACTGACTAACTTAGGCTATTATACCAAGGTTCATAGAATATCCTGATCGCGTGCCCCCCCCTCCCCCACCCCACCTCGAGCTGGGTGTCGTCAGTGTACATGTGGAAACTGACGCTGTGTTTTCGGATGTTGTCACCGAGGCGCAGCATGTAGATGAGAAATAGGAGGGGGCCAAGGATAGATCCTTGGGGGACACCAGAGGTAATGGTGCGGGGGCAGGAAGAGAAGCCAGTGGAGAGTATTCCATCACACACCTGACTTGTGCCTTATAGTGAAAAGGTTTTGGGGAGTCAGGCGAGTCACACGCCTCAGAGAACCCAACCTCTGGCCTGCTCTTGTAGCCACAGTATTTATGTGGCTGGTCCAGTTAAGTTTCTGGTCAATGGTGAGCTCCAGGATGTTGATGGTGGGGACTCGACGATGGTAATGCCGCTGAATATCAAGGGGCGGTGGTTAGACTCTTTCTTGTTGGTCATTGCTTGGCACTTATTAGTCCAAGCTAATGTTGTCCAGATCTTGTTTTTTTTTTTTAAGTCACTCACGGGATGTGGGCATCGCTGACAAGGCTAGCAATTATTGCTTATCCCTATTTGCCCTCGAGAAGGTGGTGGTGTTCCCATGCCCTGGTCCTTCTATGTGGTACAGTTTGCAGGTTTAGGAGGTGCTGTCGAAGAAGCCTTGGTGAGTTGCTGCAGTCCATCTTGTAGATGGTACATACTGTAACCACTGCTGCATGTGGGCACGGTCTGCTTCATTATCTGAGGAATTACAAATGGAACTGAACATTGTGCAACCATCAGCGAACATCCTCACTTCTGACCTTATGATGGAAGGAAGATCATTGATGAAGCAGCTGAAGATGGTTGTGCCTAGAACACTGCCCCAAGAAACTCCTGCAGTGATGTTCTGGGGCTGAGATGATTGGCCTCCAACAACCAGAACCATCTTCCTTTGTGCTAGGTATGACTCCAGCCCCTGGCAAGTTTCCCCCCTGATTTCCATTGACTTTAATTTTACTAGGGCTCTTTGATGCCACACCCGGTGAAATGCTGCCTTGATGTCGAGGGCAGCCACTTTCATCTCAGCTCGTTGGTCCATGTTGGACCAAGGCTGTAATGAGGTCTGGAGCCAAGTGGTCCTGGCGGAACCCAAACTGAGCATTAATATTAATGAGGCTTGAGGCCCAATTTCAGTTCGGGTGCACACTGTGGCTGCATCGCCGCCTTAGCACCCCAAACAGAGCGCTGACAAATTTATACCCCATAATCTTTATTTTCTTTTAACTGGTTTAGTTCTAATTTAAAGAAAAGATTTCTTTACACATAAAAATGCTAAAGGTTGTGAAAATATTAAAAGCATTTTAATACAAGGCCATAGGTGCAGAATCAAGATATTTTCTTGGAAAGTAAAGGTAATAAGGGATGCGAATAAAGATGGGGAACTGGTGTGCTGCCATGACTAACAAAATGGTCGAGCATGTTTAATCGGCCACTGACCCACTCCCATTCCTAAGTTTTTGTTGTTTCCTCCCATTTCAACAATTTGTAAGGATATAATTTGAAAGTTATTCCAAATGTGTTTAATTTTGTTTTCTGTGGCTTCTGAGTAATGGCTAAGTGGAGCTTAAAAGAAAACCACATGATTTCTCTGAAAGGACCGTAACAGTAAACATCAGCAATGTGCAGTATGTGCATTAGGAATTCAGAAAATAAACATCCTGCTTGTTGATACCCACAGGGTCTTGTTTTGTACATTTGCAGTGTCTGTGTTTGTGAGCGGGATTGGGTTTCAAACTGTTCCTCTCCGCTGTATACTTAAGAAATGTCTCAGATGCTTTTCTGCTGACTGATGTAAAAGAAAACTACCTCTGGTTTGGTTCGTATTTTGAATCGGAATACTTCTATTCAGAGACATGGGTTGACACAGAATTTTTGACAGTGGTACTATGTTGGCTCCCTTTGACACTTAACATTAGTTTTATTTATCACAACTTGAAAGAATTTCAACGGTTCAAATAGCCATTAATGACAAAATTCCGAGTGTAAACTTGAAAGATGACATTGCTGGGCAACAACAATAACAACTTGTATTTATTTAGTGCCTTCAACATTGCAAAATGTCCCAAGGCGCTTCACAGGAGTATGATAAGACCAAAAAAAAAATTGACACCAAGCCACATAAGCAGAAATTAGGGCAGATGACCAAAAGCTTGGTCAAAGAAATAGGTTATAAGGAGCGTCTTAAAGGAGGAAAGAGAGGTACAGGAAACTTTCTGGTATCCGGCACGGACGGGACATGGTGCCGGTTCATCAAAAATTCCGGCTAACCGAATGCTATAGTAAAAGATACGGAGCCGAGAGCTCCGTAGAAGCAACAAACCCTGTTGCTTCAGAACAATCGGCACAAGTTGCAAGCGTCTCTGTAGCTTAGCAACAGCTGCAGCTACAACTACACCCTTGCACAGCAACAAATGGAGTAAAAAAAGTTACCTGAACCTACTCCTGAATTTTGCCGGTTAACCGACATTTCCGGTTATTTAGGGGCCAGTTAATCGAAAGTTTCCTGTAGTGAGGCGGAGAGGTTTAGGCAGGGAATTCCTGAGCTTAGGGCATAGGCAACAGAAGGCACGGCCACCAATGGTTGAGCAATTATAATCAGGGATGCTCAAAGCGGCAGAATTAGAGGTGTGCAGATATCTCTGGGGGTTGTGGGGCTAGAGGAGATTAGAGATAGGAAGGGGCGAGGCCATGGAGGGATTTGAAAACAAGGATGAGAATTTTGAAATCGAGGCATTGCTTAACTGGGAGCCAAATGTAGGTCAGCGAGCACAGGGGAGATGGGCGAACGGGACTTGGTGCGAGTTAGGACATGGGCGGCCGAGTTTTGGATGTCCTCAAGTTTACGTAGGGTACAATGTGGGAGGCCAGCCAGGAGTGCATTGGAATAGTCAAGTCTAGAGGTAACAAAGGCACGGATGAGGGTTTCAACAGCGGATGAGCTGAGGCAAGGGCAGAGATGGGCGATGTTATGGAGGTGGAAATAGGTGGTCTTAGTTATGCCGCGGTTATGTGGTCGGAAGCTCATTTCAGGGTCAAATATGACACCAAAGTTGCGAACAGTGTGGTTCAGCCTCAGACAAATGTTAGGGAGAGGGATGGAGTCAGTGGCTAAGGAAAGGAGTTTGTGGCAGGGACTGAGAACAATGGCCTTGGTCTTCCCAATATTTAATTGGAGACAATTTTTGCTCATCCAGAACTGAATGTCGGACAAGCAGTCTGACAATTTAGAGACCGCAGAGGGGTCGAGGGAAGTGGTGGTGAAGTAGAGCTGGGTGTCGTCAGCGTACATGTGGAAACTGACTCTGTGTTTTCAGATGATGTCGCCAAGGGGCAGCATGTAGATGAGAAATAGGAGGGCGCCAAGGATAGAACCTTGAGGGACACCAGAGGTAACGATGCGGGAGTGGGAAGAGAAGCCACTGCAGGTGATTCTCTGACTACGATTAGATAGATAAAAATGGATCAGGCGAGTGCAGTTCCACCCAGCTGGACGACAGTGGAGAGGCTTTGGAGAAGGATGGAGTGGTCAGTCATGTCAAAGGCTGCAGACAAATCAAGAAGGACGAGGAGGGATAGTTTGCCTTTGTCACAATCACAAAGGATGTCATTTGTGACTTTGATGAGCCGTCTTGGTACTATGGCAGGGGCAGAAACCTGATTGGAGGGATTCAAACATGGAGTTCCGGGAAAGATGGGCATGGATTTGGGAGGCAACAACACGTTCAAGGACATTGGAGAGGAAAGGAAGGTTGGATGTTGGGTCTCATGGACAAGATGAGCGCGGAGAGGTCATGAAGGGACATCGGAGAGAAACTGGAAAAAGATGCGAGTTCAGGGATAAGGGCAGGAAGGAACCTTAGAGGAAGTTTGGCCCGGTGGGCTAGGGGAAGGAAGGGAAGTGGCAGAGGCAGCTGAGCGAATGGTCTCAATCTTAGAGACAAAGAAGTCCATGAGCTCCTCACACTTGTTGTTGGAGGCGAGGGTGGAGGAGACAGGGGAGAGGGATTGAAGAAGATGGTTAGCAGTGGAGAATAAAAGCCGGGGTTTATCTTTGCATTCCAGAATGATTCTGGAACAGTGAGTAATTTTGGCAGACGAGAGCAGGACCCGATAATGCTTTAGGTGGTCCAGCCAGATCTGGCGGTGAATGGCTAAACCAGTTGTCCGCCATATCCATTCAAGTCTGCGTCCCTTGGACTTAAGGGAGCGAAGATGAGGGTCGTACTGGGGGAACGGCCAGGGTGAGAGAGAGTAATGGTTTTAATAGGGACGAGAGCATAGAAACATAGAAGATAGGAGCAGGAGTAGGCCATTCGGCCCCTCAAGCCTGCTCCGCCATTCAATGCAATCATGGCTGCTCATCCAATTTCAGTACCCAGTCCCTGCTTTCTCACCATACCCCTTGATCCCTTTAGCCTTAAGAAATATATCCAACTCCTTCTTGAATATATTTAATGTATTGGCCTCTACTGCCTTCTGTGGTAGAGAATTCCACAGGTTCACCACTCTCTGGGTGAAGAAATTCCTCCTCATTTCTGTCCTAAATGGCCTACCCCTTATCCTTAGACTGTGACCCCTGGTTCTGGACTCCCTGACCATCGGGAACATCCTTCCTGCATCTAGTCTGTCCAGTCCTGTCAGAATTTTATAAGTTTCAATGAGATCCCCTCTCATTCTTCTAAACTCCAGCGAGTACAAGCCCAATCGACCCAATCTCTCCTCATACGTCATTCCTGCCATCCCAGGTATCAGCCTGGTGAATCTTCGCTGAACTCCTTCCATGGCAAGAACATCCTTCCTCAGATAAGGCGATCAAAACTGCACACAATACTCAAAATGTGGTCTCACCAAGGCCCTGTACAACTGCAGCAAGACATCCTTGTTCCTGTACTCAAACCCTCTCGCTACGAAGGCCAACATGCCATTTGCCTTCTTAACCGCCTGCTGCACCTGCATGCTTACCTTCAGCGACTGGTGCACAAGGACACCCAGGTCTCGTTGCACTTTCCCTTCTCCCAATCTATTGCCATTCAGATAATAATCTGCCTTTCTGTTTTTGCCACCAAAGGGGATAACCTCGCATTTATCCACGTTATATTGCATCTGCTATGCTTTTGCCCAATCACCCAACCTGTCCAAATCATCCTGGAGTTTCTCGGCATCCTCCTCACAGCATACACGCCCACCCAGCTTTGTGTCGTCTGCAAATTTGGAGATATTACATCTAGTTCCCTCGTCTAGATCATTAATATATTGTGAATGAATAGCTGGGGCCCAAGGACCGATCCCTGCGGTACCCCACTAGTCACTGCCTGCCACTCGGAAAAAGACCCGTTTATTCCAACTCTGCTTTCTGTCTGCCAACCAGTTCTCTATCCAAGTCAATACCTTGCCCCCAATCCCATGTGCCTTAACTTTACACGCTAATCTCTTATGCAGGACCTTATCGAAAGCCTTCTGAAAGTCCAAATACACCACATTCACTGGTTCTCCCTTATCTATTCTACCAGTTACATCCTCAAAAAATTCCAGTAGTCAAGCACGATTTACCTTTTGTAAATCCATGTTGACTTTGTCCGATCCTGTCACTGTTTTCCAAGTGCTCCGCTATTACATCTTTTATAATGGACTCTAGCATTTTCCCCACTACCGATGTCAGGCTTACTGGTCTGTAATTCCCCGTTTTCTCCCTACCACCTTTTTTGAATAGTGCGGTAACAATAGCTACCCTCCAATCCATGGGTACTGTTCCAGATTCCATCGAATGCTGGAAGATGATCAGCAATCCATCAACTATTTCTAGGGCCACTTCCTTAAGTACCCTAGGATGTAGATTATCAGGCCCTAGGGATTTATCGGCCTTCAATCCCATCAATTTCCCTAACACCATTTCCCTACAAATACTGATTTCTTTCAGTTCCTCCCTTTCATCAGACCCTATGTTCCCGACATCTCTGGGAGGTTATTTGTGTCCTCCTTTGTGAAGACAGAACCAAAATATGTATTTAATTGGTCAGCCATTTCTTTGTTCCCCATTATAAATTCCCCTGATTCTGACTGCAAGGGACCTACGCTTGACTTTACCAGTCTTTTTCTCTTCACATATCTATAAAAGCTTTTACAGTCAGTTTTTATGTTCCCTGCAAGCTTACTCTCATATTCTATTTTCCCTTTCTTAATTAATCCCTTTGTCCTCCTTTGTTGAATCCTAAACTGCTCCCAATCCTCAGGTTTACTGCTTTTTCTGGCCAATTTATATGTCCTCTCCTTGGATCTTATGCTATCCCTAATTTCCCTTGTTAGCCATGGTTGAGTCACCTTTTTTGTTCTATTTTTATGCCAAACTGGGATTGACAAATTCTGTAGTTCATCCATGAATGTTTGCCATTGCCTATCCACCGTCAACCCTTTGAGTGACATTCCCCAATCAATCCTACCCAACTTGCACCTCAGACCATCGTAGTTTCCTTCATTTAAATTTAGGACCCTAGTCTCCGAGTTGACTACTTCATTCTCCATCTTAATGAAGAATTCGATCATATGATCGCTCCGACCCAAGGGGCCTCTCGTACAACAAGATTGCTAATTAATCCTTTCTCGTTACATAATACCCAGTCTAAGATGGCCTGATCTCTGGTTGGTTCCAGGAAACCATCCCTTAAACACTCCAGGAATTCCTCCTCCACAGTATTGTTACTAATTTGGTTAGCCCAATCTATATGTAGATTAAAGTCACCTATGATGACTGCTGTGCCCTTATTGCACGCTTCTCTAATTTCCCTTTTAATGCCATCCCCAACCTCCGCATTACTGTTTGGAGGTCTATATACACCACTCCCACTAACGTTTTCTGCCCCTTGGTATTTCTCAGTTCTACCCATACAGGTTCCACATCATCAGAGCTAATATCCTTCCTTACAATTGTGTTAATCCCTTCTTTAACCAGCAATGCTACCCCACCTCCCTTTCCTTTTTGCCTATCTTTCCTGAATATTGAATACCCCTGGATGTTGAGCATCAAAAGGTGGTGGTGAGGGTGTGGTTGAGCAGATCGGTAGCTGCGGAAATGTCGTGGTGAAAGGAGGGCCAAAGGCTGGACAGTTGGGATTGCATAAGTGCAGTTGTGAGAGCTGGGAGAGAGTTTTTTCCAGGGGCGGACACAGAAAGAAGTAGAGCTGGATTAGGTGGAGAGGAATGTGGGTGGAGAGCAATACGAAGAAGTGGTCAGAGTTGGCACGATGGGAGTAGCGAGGCCACGAGAGATGGCAAGGTCGAGGGGGTGGCCGTTGGGGAGTTTACATGGAGGGAGAGATTATGGGAGGGTAGGAGGCTAGTGAACTCAGAGAGAGCATGATAAATTGAGATGGATGTTGAAATCACCGAGGGCGAGAAGTCGCTCAGTGCAGAGGCTGAGGGAAGAAAGCAGTGAAGGTAGCGCGGTAATAATAAAAAAAAATTATTACCTACCAATTAAGTTTAAGTAAACTTTATTTACTACAACTGATATGGATTGTACAAGGCTTCGTTTTGACAGGTCTTGGCACGCAAGTTATCATTCCTGAGATCAGGTTTGTCCTTATGTGGCTCTTGTACATGTAGTCTTATGTCCTGCATGAGCAAGTATTTGAGTTGCACCCAGCAGTGTTGCAGTGATTGCAGCATATGTATTCAAAATTTTGTGCATCTCAGGTGTGCTGTACATTTGCATAGGTTGTTCAGTGTGGATATATAAAAGGTAGTTAATAGGCTTGCCATTATTAACTCTAAGCCTTTACAATTAATGTATGATGTAATATAAAAGCATGAGGCAGCAGCCTCAATTACCAACATTTGTTGAACCAAAATCTCCAGTCAGAAGGGAAGTGTTTCTTTTTTTTTTAAAAAAAAGAGTCATGGTGGACAAAGAGGATTAGCAGAATCAGAAGATTGTGGGCTCTGGTATTTCACATCATTAATTACTTTGAAAAGCAGTGAATTACAGTCAAATACGGCAGTCATTCTGCGGCCGCGAGGTGAATGCCCAGTTATACTGTTTCAGAATTTGACACAATGCAGAATCTAGGCTGACACCTCAGTACTCGGGGCTGCTTCATTTTAAGTGGTGTTGTCTGTTGAATGAGAGGTTGAACCTCTCCTGTCTGTTTAGGTGGACAATAAAAAGATGCTGTGCCATTATTTAAAGAACAGCAGGTAGTTTTCCCAGTCTTCTGGACAACATTCCTTCCTCAACTAATAACACCACTGAACAGAGAAACAGGTCATTCATTTCATTGATGCTTAAGGGATGTTGCTGCCGCAGAATGTCTGCCCTGTTTGACTACAACAACAAGTAGTATTTATATAGCGCCTTTAACGTAGTAAAACGTCCCAAGGCGCTGCACAGGAGTATTTGAAGACAATAAATTTGACATTGATCCACGTAAGAATAAATTAGGGCAGGTGACCAAAAGCTTGATCAAAGAAGTAGGTTTTAAGGAGATTCTTAAAGGAGGAAAGGTAGGGATGGGTGAGGCCATGGAGGGATTTGAATACAAGGATGAGAATTTTGAAATCAAGGCGTTGCTTAACCAGGAGCCAATGTAGGTCAGCGAGCACAGGGGAGATGGGCGAACGGGACTTGGTGCGAGTTAGGACACGGGCAGCCGAGTTTTGGATGTCCTCAAGTTTACGTAGGGTGTAATGTGGGAGACCAGCCAGGAGTGCATTGGAATAGTCAAGTCTAGAGGTAACAAAGGCATGGATGAGGGTTTCAGCAGCGGATGAGGTGAGGCAGGGGCGGAGACAGGCGATGTTACGGAGGTGGAAATAGGTGGTCTTAGTTATGCTGCGGATATGTGGTCGGAAGCTCATCTCAGGGTCAAATATGACACCAAGGTTGCAAACAGTGTGGTTCAGCCTCAGACAGATGTTAGGGAGAGGGATGCAGTCAGTGGCTAGGGAACAGAGTTTGTCACCGGGACCGAAAACAATGGCTACGGTTTTCCCAATATTTAATTGGAGAAAATTTTTGCTCATCCAGAACTGTATGTCGGACAAGCAGTCTGACAATTTATAGACCGTGGAGGGGTCAAGGGAAGTAGTACTGAGGTAGAGCTGGGTGTTGTCAGCATACATGTGGAAACTGACGCTGTGTTTTCGGATGATGTTGCCAAAGGGCAGCACGTAGATGAGAAATAGGAGGGGCCCAAGGATAGATCCTTGGGGGACACCAGAGGTAACGATGCGGGAGTGGGAAGAGCAGTCGTTGCAGGTGATTCTCTGGTGATGATTAGATAGATAAGAATGGAACCAGGTGAATACAGTTCCAGCCAGCTGGACGACGGTGGAGAGACATTTGAGATGCTACATAACAATCACTGTATTTTAAAGTACTTCACTGTGTGAAACTTAGAGGTGTTTAAAACATATGGGGGGGGGGGGGGGGAATTCAGTATCGCCCCGTTTGGGGCGCAATTATCGGCCATGTGCAAAGTTTAGCGCCTGGTGCTAATTATCGCCTCCGACTGGAGCGCTACATACCTGTCTTAAGGCGCAAAGGCCGAGGAGCGAGGCACTAACTCAGAGCGCGGGCGCAGCACAGGTGATGTCAGTTAGCGATGGAACGCAGACACACTGGCGTCGGACAGTTCTTAAAGGGGAGGGTCGATCTTGCTCTCCAGCCACACCCTGCTCATTGGAGTCTTGAATCTCGGCCTGGAGAGACCTGTGCCTAAATCTTCCAGCCAAGGACTATGGAGAGGGTGAGAGAACGAGCTCAGCGCTTCAGCGAGCGGGCCTTGGAGCCTCTGGTTGGCGCGGTGGAGTGCATAAGATCTATACTCTACCCCGAGAGTGGCAGGAGGCTTTTGCCGCTTGAGTACAGAAGAGTCTGGAGGGTGGTGGCTCAGAATGTCTCCTCCAGGAGCACGGTGCCCAGGACCCATACTCAATGTCGAAAAAAAATTCAATGACCTCACTCAGGTCGTCAGGGTGAGTGGCTTTTTTTCAATACCTCTCCATCCCTCCATCTCAACCTCACCCTATGGCCAGAGGGTCTTAAAACCCCAATGCCCAACACTCATCCAACACCTATGGCCCTCTCATGAAACACACATGCACATTCCACACTTTGCATACAGTAAGGGCTATTCAATTATGGGAGGCACATCAGGCAAGACCATGGCTGTATATTTACTCAGACACCGTCCTTTTTCTTGCAGGCCAAGCTATTTCATAATAGGAGACAGCAGCAACGGACGGGTGGAGGGCGGCCTCAGCTCCAACCCCTCAGCAATCTTGAGGCGCGCGTCCACAGGATTGTGGCAAGCCAGATGATCGGTCCCATCGCCCCTGGAGAGGCCGACCCCGTTCTGGACAGCAATGGTAAGGTCATCACCTTTTGGTCCTCTCTCCTTCCACTTGTCCCTCACAACACCAGCCTTTGACACTTTCAATCCAACTTACTAAATCGCTGCACTCATTCATTCCTTACTGCCCCCGTCCTGATGCTAAAGCCACTCTTGTGCCTCCTTGCTTTCAGATGGTGATTCACCAGCTGAGGAGACGGGTCCTCAAGATGCCAGTGGGAGTGAAGCTGTAGGCGAGGAGGAAGAGGAAGCCGGAGCATCAGCTCCACCCTCTCCCGAGGAAGCCCATGCCCACACTGGGAACATGCCTTCCCTGGAGGGGAGCAGAGGGGAAGGGTCTGATGAGGGTGAAACTCCAGGACCCAGCGGGCTGCAGCAACGTGATGGGGGTAGAGAAGCTTGGGGGCCTTCTCCCCCGAGGGAGAGTAGGCCAGCGAGTCCTGCTGCAGTGGATGCAGAGGAGGAGCGGCTCATCACTGAAATGAACACCCAGGCGGTGGACATGCACACTGAGCTCATGGGTGCAGTGGGAAGGGTGCACGAATGCATTGAATCACTGGCAAGGAGTGTCGAGCACTTCGCTGTAGCACAGGCGGATGCCACGCTAAAGCTTAGTGCTGCAATTCAGTCACTGGCTGCCATGAACCCATCTTAGACTGCTCTCATGCAGACTCACATTGAGGCCCCGCAAGCACTTGTGACGGAATAAGCCATATTTCAGGAGATACACAATAAATATCAGAATTCTGTTCATATTATGAATATATGATATACTGGGTTTAAAAATCTAAAGCCTCGGAGACACAGGCTGCAAACAGAAAACAGGCTTCTGAGATGGGATGGCTTGATAACAAAGTTGTAAACACCACAAGCTTTGAAATGGGAATTGATTGTTAATGCTAATACAAAGGCCCTATTGAAATAGCAGTTTGGCGCTTCCGAAAGGTCTGCAGTTTGGAACCAACACAATGCAATGACCCAAGTAAAGTGTTAAGAACTAACACGTGAAACAGAAACAGAATATTAAAAAACCATGTGCCTTTGAACAATGACATCAAGTAAAAGAAACACCTGCTGGTCAAACAGTTTTTATGTTAAACTTGGAAGACAGGAAACATAAGATTAAATATGCAACCAATTAAGATAGCTAGAAAACAAGTAAACACTCTGGTTGAAGTGTCTTTAATTTACATGTAGTAAATATGATACCTGCAGAACATTTTGAAGATATAACTTCAATAGATACACCAAGCAATTACATTGTTTTTGTATTCAACTTGGAACACCACGGAGTCACAACGTCTGCTAAAACCAGTTAAGCCAATATTAAGAATTGAATGAAAGATCTTTGATAAGAATGACATCAAATAAATACTACTGTCATAGTGTTTTATGATAGGTTTTTGGAACATCTAAAAGGTAGAGACATAATTATGCATGCAGCAGCTAAATTGACAAGGTCAGTAAGAATTCAGAGAGAATGAATAAGACAATTAGCTTACATCAGTAGGAAACTTCAAAGAATAAACCACTAAAAAAAAAGTATAAAAGATAGAGCTTTTCAGATGAAAAGTCAGAAGTCGCTGAACGGGCAAGCGTTTCTCAACTTCACAGGCACGATTTGTAAGTTTTTAAACTTTGAGTCTCGGGTAATCAAGGTATTTGATTTTGGTGGATGTTCTGGATTTAGAAATAAGTAAGAAATGTCAAAAATAAAGATATGAGAAATAAGCAATGCAAACTATTTGTATTTTGAATTGTTAATATTGCGACTGACTCAACAGCTGTTAACTGAATGTAGACTCTTAAATAAATCTATATATTTTTAGAATTGTCTCAAAGAGTATTTCTGTATAAACTCGCGAACCCAATTTCTGTACACTCTTGTAAGGAGTTGCAGAATTCTGGGGGGTATTCTGGACCCTCATAATATCCGGAAGGTTACAGTCTAGTTAAACTTATTAAAAGTGCTATCCGGAGGACGGTAACATCTTCAGTCATTCCTTTCCTTTAGGGAGAGATAACTTGAATCTTTAGACCCATATAAGCGTCTTATAGAATTCGGCTATCTCTAACTTTAGTTGAAGGTGAACGTCTGGGGAATATGCCTGATCTGGGGTAGCCCGAAAAGGGCTAGGACTTGTAATTATCCCTTCACAGTGACTGCTGCCATCGTCGCTGGTTCGAACACATTTCCCCGGAGCTCTCACCGCGCCGCAACAGGCCAGCAATCTGTGCTCCAGCAGATTACTCCGGATGCTGATGTGCTGCCCTGTGGGAGTGCCAGTGTGTCGGTCGAGCAGGGAGTTGCTGTCCTCTCTCAAGAGGACAGCATTCCTGCTGCCACCACTGTCACTTCCCCACTGCACTTGCCACCGCCTGTAGCTGAGACTACTACCGCCCATGCAGAGTTGGTGCAGTCTGCAGCTGGGCTCTCCAGGCCCAGAGCTGGTTGAGGCTGTCCTTCAAGGGCAGCTGCAGTCTCAGGTTCTGACTGACAATCAGCAGTCTTCCAGCACCCTTGCTGCAGCCACTGGGGCCTCATTACGGAGGAGCAGTAGGGTGGGAAGGGGGGGGGGGGGGGGGAAAGTGCGCAAGGGAAGATCACCCTCGAAGGGCAAAAAGTAGGTGGTGTGACAAAATGTTTGTCAATTTTTTATTGAAGGCCGAGGTTCGTGTTCAAACTTTTGTTCAGTGTTTTGGACATTATCTCCAGGTTGTGTTTCTTTCTATTAGTTTGTCATGAGGAAATGACACACACAAGAGTTTGTAAAATAAAAACGTTTTTGTATTCAAAATGTACGTTTGGTCTTTGGAATCATTGCTGCCTTGGCCGGCTTAGGGGTTGCGGGTTGCTTTCATTCATGTTGTTCTCAATGGCAGAAGCCATTTCCTCAGCAAGGGCCTAGAAGCGGCTTGCTATCAGACGTTGACAGATGGCCCTTCCAGTTTCAACATTGTGGGCCTCCCTCCCGCCTTGGTGCTGCTGATGATCATCCTCCTCCTCTTCCTCCTCCTCCTCCTCCTCCTCCGGTGGTGCTCCAAGACCTGGTGGCATTGGCTGGGTACTGAGGATTGCCAGGTTATGCAGCATGCAGCACACAACTATGAAGAGGGAGACTCGCTCAGGCGAGTACTGCAGGGCTCCTCCTGAGTGGTCCAGACAGCGGAACCGTTGCTTCAGCACGCCGATTGTGCGCTCAACGATGTTCCTGGTGGCGAGATGGCTCTCGTTGTACCGCAGCTCAGCAGGGGTGTTGGGGTTACGGAGCGCTGTCATCAGCCAGGTGCACAGTGGATATAACCCTTGTCCCCGAGGAGCCAACCACTTGGGTGATGCGGTGCCTGGAAAAGTTCTGCCACAGCAGTTTGACGCAGGATGAATGCATCGTGGCTGTTGCCAGGATAGCGGGCATTGACAGCGAGTATCAGCTGTCTGTGGTCACAGACCACTGGACGTTTAAGGAGTGGGATCCCTTGCGGTTGTGGAAATCCTCTGCATTCTTATGCGGTGCACACAATGCCACATGCGTGCAGTCAATGGCACCCTGCACCATGGGGAAGCCCGCTATCCTCGCAAAGCCCAATGCGCGTTCATGCTGTTTGGCCCGGGTCATCGGGAAAGAGATGTACTGGCGTCTCCTTTTATAGAGGGCATTTGTGACCTGACAGATGCAGCAATGGACCGCGAACTGGGAGATATTGGCAATGTCCCCAGTAGCTGCTTGAAAGGAACCGGTGGCATAAAGGTTCAGAGCCACTGTAATCTTCACTGCCACCGACAGAGACGTCCTGGTCCGCAGTAGAGGCTGCAGGTCTGGCTGCAGCAGGTGGCAGAGCTCAGTGACCACCTCCTTGCTGAAGCACAGCCTGCACAAACACTGCTCCTCAGACAAATGTAGGAGAATTGTTGGCGAAATACCCTGGGAGGGCAAGGTCTCCCGTACAGAGGCCTGTTGGCCCTCCTCCGTCTGGCCATGATTGCCACTCTCTCTCTGTGTCTCTGTCGCCTCCGAATCTGCAGGCGCAGGACAACATCCTGAATCAGTGCAGCCCCCAAAGTCTCTTGGCAATCAAAGTAATGAAGGTCAAAAATAAAAGTACCTGCAAAGTGATGCTCAGTAGCCAAAACTACTTCACACAGTGTTGACTCTATGCAGAAGTCTCTCCTTCACTCTCTCAGAATCTCTCTCTCTGTCAGAGTGAGTGGTGCAAAAATGTCTACCACAGAAAAGGCCAGGAAGAGGCCGCCTTTAAATAGCAACCCCCCCACCACCTGGGAAACGTTCCAGTCTACCTGTCGTTGCTTGCTCCAGGCGGAAAGGAGGGGGGCGCCACTCAATATCCGGTCCGGGGCGCCACAAGGGCGTTGCACGCTCGAATGACATCAAGATCTGCGGGCGCAGGAGATCGGGCGGTATTGTGTAGCGCCGCCACAAAATGTCTGGTCAATTTCGCGAGCGGCGCAGACGTCAGCGCGCCTGGGGGCTAGTTGCTTTGCGCCCCATTAGCGCCCTCGTAAACCAACTGAATTTCCCCCCCCCCCATGGTGTTTTAAACATGCGAATATTTATTCATCTGGAAAATAAGTATAGCACTTATTGTATATTGTTTTAATTTCTATACTTGTGTTCTGGTATGCCATTAGATTTGCTGCAGTATTTACTTATTGATAAACCAGTGCTGAGAAAATCTGGTAGTCTATATCAGATTAATCCAGTAAAATTTGTCCTTTTTTTTGGTCACACCAACCACGAGCTCAGCAAATCACACTACGTTGAAGTTACAGATTTCTAGTCATTAATCAGTATTGTATGCTGACATCTGCTACAATCATGCAACAATTGCAATTTCCAAAGTGCTTCCCAAAAAATGTCCAACTTCAAGGAAAAATAGAACTACTGTAGTTTCTTAAGTACCGAGAATCAGTAGCAAAGTTTCTGCCATTGATTTACCTTTAAAGTGACCAATCACGAGGACATAACTGGGCCTACAGATTTTTAAAAAGTAGCTTGAGGTCCCAGCAACACCCATTCAAAATGTAGGAAAATACAAACTTCATGTCACACTAACTGAAAAGAATATAGTGGCTGAATTTTCAAAGTTAAGTTGGGGGTGGGGGTAAAAATGAAGGATCAAAGCAAATTCTGGATCTTATACTGCAGTCCTCTTAGTGAGAACGTCCTTACAACACACTCCTTGGGAGTCAACCAAATAGCATATTAGTAAAGCTCTCAATTCAGTACAGAAGTTCATAAAATTTATGGATTTCAGTTAAAACTATGAGTTCCAACATCCATCAAATGCATGGGTCTCCACTAGCTTCCTGTATCACACACACAAAGCACACGTGTGAAAAGGTATATTGGTTTTCGGGCCCTGGGCAAGTTAAGGAAAGAAAAACCTGGATTTACATTGTGCCTTGTGCCTCAGGACATCCCAAAGTATTTCACAGCCAATGAATTACTTCTGAAGTGCAATTTATATGCCGATGCCTACAGAGTGTTGTTATGTGTACTTTTAAAATGTAATCCAAAATATTACCAGTTCAGTTTGAGACTGTTAGAAACTTTTTCGTATTTTATGTGTTCAATTCCAATATTCTATATTTATACCTCCACCCCCATAATCAATGTGTATTCATCAGATTCTAATCAGAAAGAGATTTTTATGCATCTAATATTCTCAGTCCCAACTCTCAAATCTATAAATTTAAAAAAAAATCCTCAAAGCACATACAGCAAAAGGAGAAGAAACAGATTTGTTAAACTGTTTTGAAAGTGAACTTCTTCCTTTTTTCCTTGGGAATGCTTTGAACTTTGCAATTCCCACAAGCATTTTTTGAACTTTTGTTGTTACACTAGACTCATACAGTTCATTGAGGAACTCAGCTTAAGGGTTTGGCTAACTACAAAAAATATTTTGATATACGTGTAATCATCATCCTCAGAACACACGAGTCCAGAAGAAATGTTATAACCAACACAGTAACAGAGCAAATGCTGTACAAAAAGTAAACAGTATTTTGTAATTCTCCTTCTAGCCATATTCGCTGTTTGATCTTGAAAGATCTAAGGAATGATTCAGTGTCATAAGGCAATCCACGAAATATAAATTTCTCTTGGTTCCAGAACAGTAATTTACAAAGAAAATCTTTTGGCTCTGCAATCCCATTACATGGAAATAATCGGCTGAAGGACTTTTGAGTTATGAAATAAGTGTGAAATTGGCTACTGGTAAAAGAATTCCATGTGTTTGAGCATGGAATCCAGATGGACCTTATTTCCTGTGAACTACACAATGGCACAAGCAAATTACAGTCATTTTCTAAAAAAGTAAATAAATGAGTCATTCCGGTCAGTACGAATGATCAGGGATAGTCAGAGAAAGGTCTCCAAAACAAGTCAGTAAAATTAGACGAGGTTAAAAGATAATTATTCAATTCAATCTAGTGAGTGCTTTACTATGCACATAAATGGCAGAGGAAACACAGGTCTGGCCAGCTTCATGTGCCATCTGCTCTCCAGCTACACTTTATTTTTAAACACAGTCCAGCTGTCATAGGAAGTCTGCCCCACTGCTGCAGGAAATGCTCGTCCCAGCCACAGTGTAGTTCACATTTCCTCTTCCAGAGTCGGCCTGGAAGGAGGAGTATCAAATCCCTCTTATATTGTATGCTGATCAAAGCCACTTCCATTACTTCCCAAGAAACAAGCAAGACTACAGTCATGGTTGGAGAGAGCCTGAAGAAACAGTAATTCTGTACAGTGTGAACTGACTTTACATCTTTTAAAATCCACTTTTTTACATCGAGTAATAGCTACAGAAAAAAGCACCAATCATTAGCATGGTTTCTAAATAAACAAGTTAATTCCAATCTTGATCTTTTTGTTAATAATTTGCAGAAATATACAACTGTAAAATTCTTAAAGCCACATAAAGGAGATATTGGGGCAGGTTTTAAGGAGCATCTTAGAAGACAGAGGCAGAGAGGTTTAGGGAGGCAATTCCAGAGCTAAAAGGTTCCATTAACTTCTTTTCAACACCAGATCAGTGATTTATTTTAACAAAATACAAAAGATATTGAGGGCAAGATCAGATCAGCCATGATCTTATTAAAATGGCGGAGCAGGCTCGAGGGGCCAAATGACCTACTCCTGCTCCAACGTCTTATGTTCTTATATCATGGAAACACCACTATCAGCTCCAAGTTGCCCACCATCCTGGTTTGGACATACATCACCTTTCCTTTGTCACTGGGTCAATAACCTGGAATTCCCTACCTAATAACAGTGTGGGATCACCATCACCAGTAGGACTCAGACAATACAGTATCCCTTCATTACTGCACCCAAGTGTCAGTCTATGTGCTCAAGTCTCTGGAGAGGCTTGAACCTCTTCGCCACTTGCTAGTGCTTTAGAGCGAGCTGTAGAGGGCTGCCAGGTTGTGGAAGCACCCAATGCTTTTTTTCCCTCGTCATGAGACAATAAAGAGCACACTTCAGCACTGTTCCTCAAACAGACTATATCTTCTATGTAACAGAAATTCTTCACTGACCTGACTCTTTAAATTTATAATGCAAACCCAATTCCAAAGGTCAAAGTGCAGTTAGCAAACATGTCAAGTATCTCCAACCTACCTACAACCAGCCTCACAACTGGTTATACCAAATTTAAAGGCAAGTGTGGAAAGATCCCAAATTTTACCTATAAAAGCTAATTTAGTTGACTCACCATCAGGATTAAGAACTTTATTGGATTAAGCCATTTCTGCCAAAAAGATCATCAGTGTTAAAGTAAATCAACAAAAATGAAGAGAGAACACACAGGCATATTAAAGTATTGATGAAGAAACAGTTAAAAGGAAGCTCAAAAATTACCAGATGCTTCGGTGAATCAGCAACAAGTAATGCAATAAAAGTCCAAGATTAATCTAAGCAGATTTGAACACACAAATGCTCCCCTCAATTAATCCTTTAAAACTGTATGAGCAGCTTTGTACAATCTTCATATGGGTGTAGTGTTAACAATGCCTGTCTGTATGCAATTTATGCAGGCCTGACCAGTTTACAGCAACATTGGCAAGTTGGTGATACAAGACGGGGTAAGAAATGTGGATGGTATGATCTACAACTAAGCCAGTGGAGGGGCTACAGCAATTTATTTTTTGTCTGTGCTACTGCATAGTGGTCCAAGTAACTACAAAAGATGAAAAGACAAAAACAGAAGGAAGAGAGAAAAATAGGCAAGTAGTACAGCACTAGCATAAAGCTCGAATCCCTCAGACTTGTTATCCTAGGTACTGTACTACATTTCTACATTGATGATGCATGACATTTAATCAATGAGCAGTTAAAATCTAAATATGATACTGGAGAGGGGCTGCCAGTACCATGAATAAATGATAGAAAACTCTAAGATATGGACATAATAAACAATACATTTCTGTTACACTGGAGACAGTGGTACATTTATTTAGAATTAAAATGTACTTCATGTATAGTATAAAAGGTTCTTGTTGTCCAAAGCTATTCATTAATCTTCACAGTTGGGGCAACCCCACATTCAATGATGTCACCGTATGGCAAGATGCCCTTGATTAGTACAAGCACTGGCATTCTCAGTGTTTCACAGAGAGAACAATGAAGAAGAGTTCCCAGGTTGCCTAGCTGCTTCAGGACAGGCTTTAAAGCTCCCGTTTGTTTTATGGTTTGGCACACATCATCATTCTGGAACGTTACCATGTTTAGACCCTTAAAAAAAGGGAGAGCTGGATCAAGCCATTACATTTCACATCGAGAGAAGATATATCAATAGTGGAAAAAGGGTAACAGTACCAATCTTTAAACACAGCAAATGCAGTAATATGATACCAGGGTCTGCAAGACATCAAGAACAGTAATCATATCACAGTTTTACATTGGAATTGAAGCAACTCTAATAATAAACCCTGTGAAAATGCTGAAGAAGAAAATTGTAGATATCATTCAGTAGATACTCAAATGCAACATGAGGCACACATGATGCACAAGTGTCATTGTAAACTAAAAAAAGGTTTATTATTCTAAGATCTACTGTAATTTCTAGTGTCAATTTCTTTCACACAACAGAAGTTAACTTTGTTTAAATACTGGTACATTTCTGTGCTAGTGCTAAGTATTTGGATACTTTCTCATGGTGCAAAATCTTGTGCAATGTTTAGGAACTTGGATTAAGCAACCAAACAAAATGTTGACTGTAGATGGCACAACAACATAACCAACTACATAACCACACAGTTGAAGGGAGACAACAAGGCAAGGGCAGAGGTTTCCCAACAGGGTAGAAAGTGAAATGAAAATCAGAGGGAGAATTAATGTCAGGTCCCTGATTCTTACTTCCAACAGCAGCAGTGGCAGGAGCTAGTCACTCCCTGTAATTTCTTGGATTCAGGAAGCATATGGCCTGGCAAGACCAGATGGAAAAAATAAAGCAGATGAAAAAAAAATTCAAAAAAAAAATCTGACTACTCATTTTCAAAAGTCCATCTGATGAGAGGAATACATTGATAAAGTTTGACTAAAATCTGGTAACAAATGACCTTTTCCAGTAAGCCGCTGTAGCAGACAAATGGACAACAGGGACATAAAATACCACTTCTGGCAGAGGAACATTAAAAACAAAGTTATAACTTCTGAATGTTTTAAGAAAAATAGTGCACAGTCTGCTTACTGTTCTAAGTGGAAAAGGTCATAAATCTGCACTGAAATTGTAGAATATTGTAATTTTACTGATACTCATGAATACAAAGCAACATAACATCACTGCCTTTAAACAAATTGCAATGCACAATGACAGGACTCTGCAAAATAAAAGGGAGTCGTGGCCCATTTTAATGATTAAAATCAATTGTAGCTAGATCAGAGATACAATACAATATATAAACTGTTCTGGAACACACTGATACTCCTGTAATGATTTACTGAAAATGCACCTCCACACCATTTTTTAGAACTTCTTAATCCAGAAATTAAAATGCACAGAGATGATAATTGTGTTGGAGCACAGCATCATAGGGTGCTGGCATATGGGCTCACGTCTGCAGGCCACCACAGCAGCAAATTACAGATCTTTGCTACGCTATTACAGAATGTTCAAAGTATAAGCAAGTCACTTCTCCAAAGAGGGAAAAAGATATAGAATCCTCATCTCCTTGCAGCTGACTTTTGAGTATAGGCCTAAGCCTTGGAACAGGCCTTTCACCTTTTCACATTTGGTGCAGGGACTAAGGACACTTG
Source organism: Somniosus microcephalus (assembly GCF_052327205.1). NCBI lineage: Eukaryota > Metazoa > Chordata > Chondrichthyes > Squaliformes > Somniosidae > Somniosus > Somniosus microcephalus. Next base: position 43,392,276 of record NC_140992.1, on the reverse strand, counting down.
AAAGGACAGAAACTTAAAAATAGATGCACGTGTCCTCGCCCAATAAACTGGGTTTAATGCAAAGTTTATTTGGTGTCATGTTTCTGGAAAATACAAAAGTTTGAATGCAAATTACTGTTTGTTGTACTGCTGATATGAGACACTGTATTCATGAGCATCAGTAAAAAGGAAAACGAAAAAGAAAAGAAAAACAATGAAGCAGATAATGGATGTATCCAGGTGGGCTGTGAAATGCTGGTGCGGAGAGGTTAATGTGAAAAGTTGCAAAAATAATGAATTAATAAATAAATGTCAAGCAATTCTTTTAAATCTACTCCTATTGCTAAACTGAATTCCAGTGCCACTGTCCCAGTAGTAATCATATTATGGCCTAAGAAGACTTGCAGCTCACCTCCCCACTTCACATGACCTTCAGAAAACCTTCCAGTTTACCCAACTCTGGGTTTCCATTCATATAAAATGTTGTCAGCACTGTCCCCGCTCCTCTTGTTGGCCACGAAGAGAACAATGGGAACACATAACAGGAGGCAGGGCTATGCCATCATCCATAAAACAAATGAAACGGCTCTATTAAAACAATTAAACCTATACATTTGTATCCTTCAATTGTCTTCCCTCCTGTCCAGAATGTGGTAATCATCCCGAGTATTGCTCCACAGATACCAGCATCCCTCTGGTACCTCATCTAAGTAGCCATTCTTCATGTGCAAGTTTAGACAAGTATCAGCAGGCTAAGGGGCACCACAGCTGAGCTCAACACTATCCTTACATTTGCAGTTTCAGCAGAGATCACGATATAGTTATGAATAATGGGAACCCTTGATGATGTCCACCTCTTGGCCTAGAGGCACCAATGCCAATGTTAGTAATCACAATCGCATCCCATCTGAGATTTCTAACTCAGAACTGACAAGATATCAAATCTGTGTCTTTTCTGGATGGTACAGTTAAGCACCACACCAGGCAGAACACTTACATACAAACAACAACAGAAGAAAATGCTGAAAACACTCAGCAGGTCAGGCAGCATCGTGGAGAGAGAAAGGGAGTTAACGTTTCGGGTCGATGACCCTTTGTCAGAACTGGAAAAAGTTACACACAGCCATTTTGGCAGATAGAACCTTCAGTTTTAACGTGTCTATTGGTCCTTCACCTTTCCTGTGGGAAAGTGCCTGGTCTTTACTTGTGAAATGTACAGAATAGCACACTTGAAATCAGCTGCTCAGCACTGCTATACGGTGGGGGCACAGGCCCTTAGAGTCTCATGTAGCACAGCTCGTGGAAACACTCGAGAGCCTCCCGAGTAGGACATAGCTTGGGATTATGGTTGGTAACCTGAAAGGATGGTGGAAGCAGATTCAATAGTAGCTTTCAAAAGGGAATTGAATATATACTTGAAGAGGAAACATTTTCAGGGCTATGGGGAAAGTGTAAGGGAGTGGCACTAATTGCATAGTTCTACTAAAGAGCCAGCACAGGCATGATGGGCCAAATGGCCTCCTTCTGTGCTGTAAAATTCTATGAACAAGAAGTTAGCGAAAGACACTGATCTTTCCCATATGAGCTCAGATTTTGCTTAATAGTACTGCATAAAAACAATTCTGAAATATAAACACACATGAACAACTCTATCCATTTACTTCTAATGCAGTAGGTTGTTTCTCAAATTTTAAATTTGGATCAAGCAGGTCCCACATGCAATTCTAACAAACAGGCTTTTCATTCCACCTACGTTATAGTATTACATCTAGTTTCTAACCTGTAACCCACCCAATAGTTTGTAATAAAATGCTATGCAGTCATCAGATACCCTTTACCCCATGTCTATTACTATAGAAGCTACTGACAAACACCCACAGCCTTAAAAAAAACACCATCTTGAATATCCTCTGTCACAATATCAGGTTTCAAATGATTCATTTACCTTCTATTGCCTGTAAATTTCTACCATGTTTTTAATTAACTGATACATAAAGTATTTTGAAAGTGACTGAGCATTGAAGGAGACAAAAGCAATCAGAAATCTGACACTGCAATAATACACACAAACTGTTTGATATTATAGTCACATTGAGGACATTATTGTATTCAAAGCAGATTTATGCCTCATGTGGGCTGCTTTTCCTTGCCCCAATAACATTTCAAATTATGGTTTTTTTCTCCGATAAAACTTTGCTCCCCCAAATGAAGTGTTCTTTGATTTACGCTATATGCCACAACACAACAGAACTCCTGCTACATGTCAGGAGATTGTGCAGAGGTAGCACTCTTGCTACAGGAAACTTTTTTAAAATCCGGCACCGACGAGACCGACGTGGATCCGGTTCATCAAAAATTCCGGATAACCGAAAGCTATAGCAAAAGCTACGGAGCCGAGAGCTCCGTATAAAGCAACAAACCCTGTTGCTTAGCAACAGGTTCAGAACAATGGCCACAAGTTCCAAGCGTCTCTGTAGCTTAGCAACAGCTGCAGCCACACCCTTGCACAGCAACAGATCGAGGAAGGCAAGTAATAAAACTTACCTGAACCTACTCCTGAATTTTGCTGGTTAACCGAGATTTCCAGTTATTTAGGTGCCGGTAAATTGAAAGTTTCCTGTACCAGGTGTCGACTTGCCTCGGTGTTTGTAGCCATGCCCGAGTTAGAGAAGGCTGTGGGTGCAAGACCCACTCTAAGGCTTAAGCACAAAATCTAGACAGATCTCTCAGCACAGTACTGGGAGAAGAGCGGGATTGTTAGTGGTGCTGCATTTTGGATAAAACGTTAAACCCAAGTTCCCTCCTGCTTGTTGAGGTGGGCGTAAAAAAATCTCAGGTCACGATTTGAAGAGCAGGAAGCTCGCCCGGTATCCTGGGCAACATTCAACCCTGAAGCATAACAGATTAACCAGCCATTTAACTCGCTTGCTGTTTGTGAGATTTTACTATACACAAATGGGCTGCCACATATGCCTACTAAACAACACTTCAAAAGTTATTAATTAGTTGTGAAGCACTTTGAGACTTCGCGATAACATGAAAGGACTAAATAAATACATGTTTTTTTCTTTATTTTTCCAAAGCTGCTGATTATAAAGTGAGCAAGCTGAGCAGACTGCAGCTGTGCACCTCATTTATCTACAAGAGAGCAACAAAAACAGTAGGCGCACTGCTGCATCTGTTATTCCAGTTGAGGTGGAGGGAGGCACGAACAGCTGGTGTAGGGTTTAGTACATGCACTCTCTGGGAAGGTTGAACATACATAGCCCTATTTTTTTTTTTTTAAAAAGACACATGCCAAAGTTTAATTTAAAATAAACATAACAAATCTGAATGAAGTGGCCACATAATCAATCCTAACCACAACTGACTTATTTTTTCAAAATCCTAGAAATATTTCATTTCCACTAAAACTTCACTCAAAAAGGAAGTCCTATAATAATATTTATTTTCTCATCTCCTTCTGTCCTAACATTGCAACCACACAGATGATTATTTGATTACACGGTCCTTCAAGTTGGAATAGCCATGCAATCGCACAGTTGCTGTGATATACCAACAACAAGAATTCATTTCTGAGTTGCACAGTGCCCTACTATCAGTGACCTCCGTTTGTATCCACCCCTTCTAACACAAATTTTATGTATGTGCAAAAAAGCAAACATATTGTATAGTTTTCCTCCCATTATTTTTCTTGCAGGCTTCTGGTTATCACAGATCCTCCTAAAACTGGAAATACATGATGGTGTGAGCCACAGTATTCTCCATAGCTGATAACCAACCACACCCATGAACAATCAGAAAGTACAATTTAAATGAAACGTTAACTCTGTTTCTCTCTCCACAGATGCTGTCTGACCTGCTGAGTATTTCCAGCATTTTCTGTTCTTCTAGCACATTAAACAAGTTGTGCAAGCCAAGTTATACTGACTGGACCAGCACCCTCAAAGTTAAGACCTGTACTAAACATAAACCCTGTCATGTTAATGTGTCTATGCACCTACAGAAATGCGACAAATTTTAGAGGAAATTGATCAAACCAGTGAGTGGATCAGTTTAACTTTACCATACACGCGCTACATATCTATTGGTCCACCAGCCATCAGGTCAGACTAGTCCTGGTATACAAGTAAATCTAGTTCAAAAAGTGGGCCATTAATACTCACTGGATTCTGAGGCATTGCATTGTCTCCACCAGTAAATACAGCCCATATTGGATGACTATTACTTTATGGAATCAACTGAATTAGAGCTACTTTTAATTCGGCAGATCTACAATACTATGAGTATAAACACTGCAAAATGTTGTTGTAAGGTAACTTGTACCCAGGCAACACTCCAATAATTGACCATCATAGAACCAAGGAAACCCATGCAACTAAAGCCATTATACCTGAATGACAGACAGTGGCGTGTCTCAAACCTTTTCCATTGCTCCCATTATCGAGCCTGTACGTAGTTAGAACTAAAAATAGTTCTCATATGCAGCAGCTTTATATATATCACCATATCATCTTTCTTCTTATAGCATTCAAATTGTTTTCCTTTTTGTTCTGTACTTTTGTTCTCTTTTTGTAGCCAAGGAACAATAGGACAGAGATACAAGTGAAACAGACATAAAGCATCAATTAAGAGGGAAAGAGGAGCAACAACAAAAGAATGAAGAGATTGAATGAAGAGGAAACCAACAGAAACATCAGCATGAGAAGGTACAAAACCCGACAATGAAACTAAATAAATATCGGCAAAAAAGGCCAACAATATTCCCAATTCCAGGACCTCCACGGAGGTGACTTCAGATCAGTAACTGCTGCATGCATGAGTTTTTTTTTCTTAACTTGCATTGATAAAATGCCTGGTCATGTCACTTAAATGTCTCTAAGCATTTTACACAACAACAATGACTACACTTCAAAAAGTAATCCATTCGATGGAAGGCTCTTTGGGAAAACCTGGGAGCTATGATAAGGTGCTATGTAAATTCAAGCTCTTTCTTTACATACACAACTACTTGAACTCCAATGACTTCTTACATAGGGAAACAGGGGAGTCATTTTGCATACAGAGATTTTCTATAAACAGCAAAGAGATGAATGACCAGCTAATCTGTTTATACAGGTGTTGGGCAAGGGAGGAATATTGACCAAGACACTTAAACTTTATCGCAACAGCCAGAAGCAAAACCAACACTTCCATTAAATGCACGTAGGTTCTGAAGCCAGTAAAATGACCAAACAAACAAGTTGCCTGAAACTACTGGATCAAGTGACATACAATCAGAATTGATCAGTTTGGCAAGAAGTCATTTTAGACTTTTGTCAAAATATAATCAAAACAGACTGAACCAACACCAGTAAAAAAACTGAAAATTTTGGATTAGTCAAAAAAAAGTAGGAAGTACCACAATCAAATGTAAACATTGTTCATCTATCATTCAATGGGGTTAGTACATTATTAAGCTCTTGGCAGTTACCTTCTTTTGTGATGCCTTTATTCATTAATTTCTATAATGTCCCTGTCTAGAACTAAAATTAAGTTTGGTGTCACCCAAATTCTGAAAAAAATCTAACATTTCTAACAGTTCAAACAGGATATACTTTTGAGTGTTACCATGATCTTATAACTAATGATATCTAGCAAGTGTAATACAAAATATAACTCAGTAATGACAGAATTAGAATAGAAAATTTACCCATCATGACACGATTTATTTAGCATCCATAGAGATAACACAATAGATCATTTCACCAGCATTTTTTTTTACTATACCAGAGAACAATTTAGACTCCAATTATATATCATATACTAAAAATATATTCTATATAACCAAGTTGCTACCAATTCAGAAGTCATGCATTTAGGAAACCGTTGACCGATTTTTTCTTCTCTGCAGGACAAGGTGATTGGTCAATGAAGAATTGTTATCAGTGCAGTCACTATCCCAGCAACTTTACTACAATAGGTAGACTATCCTTTATCCGAACTTCCGAAAACCAAAAGATTTTTCGTTCAGCGTAAGTCGTGCGCACGACATGACCCGAGTGGCGCAAAACATGGCAGGAGTGGTCCTCCAGGGCCCAGAACAAGAATTCCTGCAGATTGTCGACACGCTGGCCTTCACTCTCGATGTTAAGTGTGACTGAGGGAGCTCTGCCTTTCCCTGTGAGCAGGGCAGAGGGTCACAAAGTTCCCTCCTGGGTAGGAGATTGCAGGCCAAGCCGGGCAGTGTGAAGGAGGAACCGGGAGAGTGAACCCAACAATACAGCGGCCCGTCCGATATTCTTTTCTCCCCCCACCCCCCGACCTGATTTGCGGGCCAGCTTAGCGTAGGAGTCAGCCGATATCCGGCTTTCCCACAACTGGCGGCGGCAGTCGAGCCCCAGACCCCCGCTAAGTCAAGGAATTCAGAGAAGCAGGAAGGGGAATGAGACACGGAGCAGGGGGAGCTGTAAACAGACTGTGGGTGGCAGCACAGAGAAGCAGGAAGGGGAATGAGACACGGAACAGTCGCAAGAGGTGGAACAGTCGCAAGAGGTAGCCTGAACTTTTAAAATTTATATTAAATACAAATACTAATTACCAAATTAATTTAATGTTCAGAGTTTCCCAGTCTGAAATAATACCTTCCGAAAACCGAAACACAGCTGGTCCCAAGGTTTTCGGATAAGGGATAGTCAACCTGTACTTAGTCAAGGTTAACTGTATAAGGGCTGTGGCACCACATTGTAAAATTGGGAAATAATCATGCAAAAGATATTTTGACAACCTGAGGCTGCTAGCTGCGCCAAACAAAATCTAATTTTGCTGAAGCACGTGTGTTAAATTTTGAGCAAGGTGAGCACAGAGCTTGGATATGAGAATGCTCAAGAAAGGAAAGGAAGGTTAGAGATGGGGTGGTAGTTGGAAAAGGCAGATGCTAGAGGAAGGAGTGTTGGTGGTTTTCAAAGGAAGAGGGGCAGAAAGGGAGTCATTGACAATGTCACCTAGCATGAGGATCAGGAGAGGAAGTTGAATCAAGTAATTCAATGAATCAACTGACATTTGACTGGTAAAGTACCCATGGGTATAAGTTAATAGGACTGGAATGTTTCATTGATGCCTGTGCAAAATCATCGTTTGACCACAAAAAACCAACGAGAATTATACAACAGTACAGAAATACCATAGTCACCAAAACCTTGCCTCTTGCCAGTCAAACCATTTTTGAATATCACTTCTCGATAGAGAACTCAGTGAAGCCTCATTTCACCATCAATGTTGTACAAATAAAACTTTCATAATGCACAACTTAGAACCAGAAACAAAACTGTAGTTTACAAACATACAAAACTGAAACAATTAAACATACTTTTGAAATAATGGTTTACTCTTTGAGGCACACAGTAATTTTTTTTTAATTACATTTTTGGTTAATAACATGAGTAAACGTCCATGAATATCTGCAATGGCTTATTTCAGAACCCGGCACTTCAGTTTCTCCTGAAATCACATTTGCATACAATAGCACTTAAACTATCTTCCATATCACCAACTGTAAAGAACATCATTCTACTCCACACAATAATAGCTCCTCTAAAACCAAAGCACACTAGAGTTGCTCATTTTGCACCACTGCACAATCCTTTTCCTGCCTGCGGAACTCTCAAAGACGGTGTTATCAGGTGGTACTCTGTCCCATGTATACAGAAGTGTAAATCTACAGTTAACCATGACCAGCTGAAGGATTGCTAGAGCACGTTATAAGAAATGTTACTCCTTGATAATCTTGGTACAATTTCTTGAAGCCTTTTCATGCTCCCTGGAAGCACCAGCATAAATTTCATGAGATATCTGTCAGTGTTACAATTGTCTCACATTTTAATCTGCTGTTATTATGCTATCTCGTATTAGAAAACTTTCATGTTTCTTAGTATAACTTACTATACGAGGGCTCCGCTCATTGATATTTTGTCACAGTACTATCCCTCTCATTAACTTACTGTACAGCAAGAACAAAACTTTCCCGCTGCTTTATAATTCACATGTTAGCCAACCAGGTCCCCTCAAAATGAAATCACCCACAACCGTGTGACCACATCACATGCAGACAGCAGTCTTTCAATATACAAGTCCCTACGTAGTGATTATTATTTTGTATCAGTTTTACCAAATTGAACAAACTGCTAAAATGACTAAACACATTGGCCCAGAAATTCGGGTCGGAGGCTTCCCGTGGGTGCAAGCCCCCGACCTGCACTTACCTTGCGCGCCGGCCGTTGAGCTGTAGGGCCCCCGTGGAATTGCGATCCTGGGCCTCCTCCAGCTGCCGGCGCGCAGTGCTTGCATATCCCAGGGGTGCAGTTAGTTCGATGCGTCCCCTGGGATCACGTGGGCCATGGAGAGCCAATGGTAGCAGGGAATGCTTCATTCATAAGTTTGACAGGAAGAGCTGTCAAACCTATAAATACTATAAGCCCCAAAACATCACTAAATCATCAAATAATTTTTTTTTTTAAATCACATTTTTAAAATAAACTACAAATTACAAGAAATAACTATTTTTAAAAATAATTTAAATTTTTGAAAAAAATAATTTTATTTTCTAACAGGGCTAAAAATAAACTTACCTTTCTTTAAAGTATTTAAAAATAATAAACCTGTGGAAAAAATGTTTTAATTTTAATTAATTCACCACTTACCTTGTAAAAAGCAGGCCTTGCGACTGCTTTTTACATGTCTAACTTCTGGAGACTTACCTTCCCAGGAAAACCTGCAAAAAAAACGTAAGTTCGATGCGCACGCGCAGCCTCTCCTGCGCACACGTTCCACCTCTTAACCCCTTCTTTCAGAGGAACGGAAGTGCCGGTTCCCCGCGCATGCGCAGTGCATGCACGAAACCGGCACTTCCATTGGGCCGACGGGTGAGTACCCCATGTGTACTCACCCGTGGAGACCCAAATTTCTGGGCCATTATAACCACATGTTGATTTATGCATTTAACATAAATGATGGTTTACGTTTTGACATTTAAGTCAAGTTTAACAACTGAAGGTACTATATGGAACCTTACAAGCATTAGAAGTGAACCTTAAGAACCTTCAGCTCTTCAAAGGCCTTACTAGTGCTCTCAAAATAACTATTCACCCACGGTTAACATTAGAATGTGCGATATATGGTAGGTTTACTCAAGTTATTACCATCTTTCTAGGATTCAGAAATATCCTTTGGGGGCAGGGAAAGTCAATGAAGAGTTGCCCAGGCGCAACAATGAAAAATATCTACAGAGCAAACAACTATTTAAGGATGCATAATCATGTTGAAACATTTTTTTGGAGAGCCAAACAATTTCTACTTGAATCAAGAGACTTAAAAATCTTAAATCTTTTCTACCCTCCATAAACTTGAGGTCATCCAAAACTCAGCTGCCTGTGTCCTAACTCGCACCAAGTTCCGTTCACCCATCACCCCTGTGCTCACTGACCTACACTGGCGCCTGGCTAAGCAACGCCTCGATTTAAAAATTCTCATCCATGTTTTCAAATCCCTCCACGGCCTCGCCCCTCCCCATCTCTGTAACCTCCTCCAGCCAATAACCCTCCGCGATATTGGCACTCCTCCAATTCTGGCCTCTTGAGCTCCGCAATTTTAATCGCTCCACCACTGGTGGCCTTGCCTTCAGCTGCCAAGGCCCGAAGCTCTGGAATTCCCTTCCTAAACCTCTCCGCCTCTCTTTCCTCCTTAAAACCTACCTCTGTGACCAAGTTCTGCCCTAATATCTCCTTATGTGGCTTGGTGTCAAATTTTGTTTGAGAACGCTTCTGTGAAGTCCCGTGGGATGTTTTACTATGTTAAAGGTGCTATATAAATACAACTTCTTGTTAAAATACATTTTTAATCCTGGCAAAAAACTTGCTCTTGTGTGTACCTCACAATGAAATATTTTGAGAGCCCGGCTTAGCTTCCATCACAAGCTTTTAAAAAAAATTCATTCACGGGATGTGGGTGTTACTGACAAGGCCACCATTTATTGCCTTAGAGAAGGTGGTGGTGAGCCACCTTCTTGAACCGCTGCAAGCCATCTAGTGAAGGTACTCCCACAGTGCTGTTAGGGAGGAAGTTCCAGGATTTTGACCCAGCGACTATGTAGGAACGACAATATATTTCCAAGTCAGGATGGTGTGTGACTTGGAGGGGAACTTTCAGGTGGTGGCGTTCCCATGTGCCCGCTGCCCTTGTCCTTCTAGGTAGTAGAGGTCTTGGCGAGTTGCTGCTTATAAATTCAAAGGATCAGGCAGCACAGTGGTTTAGAATGTTCCACCTCTGAAACGTGGATTCAAATCCAGGCCAGATAAATGGGATGGATGTTGCCTCTCTCTGATGGCTGGAGGGTTCCTGAGTGGAACAAGTTTATAAATCCAGTTCCTATTGGGAACAAGCCCACAGCCTTTAAATTAACACTAAATGGCACTAGCTCTGCAGTCTTGGACAGAACTCATAAGAATGGCTGGAAAAAAAAAAATCACAAAATGAATTGGGAGAAGGGGAAGTGCAATTGGGAGAAGGGGAAGTGCAATGAGACCTGGGTGTCCTTGTGCACCAGTCGCTGAAGTAAGCATGCAGGTGCAGCAGGCGGTTAAGGCGGCAAATGGTATGTTGGCCTTCGTAGCGAGACGGTTTGAGTACAGGAACAAGGATGTCTTGCTGCAGTTGTACAGGGCCTTGGTGAGACCACATCTTGAGTATTGTGTGCAGTTTTGGTCGCCTTATCTGAGGAAGGATGTTCTTGCCACGGAAGGAGTTCAGCGAAGATTCACCAGGCTGATACCTGGGATGGCAGGAATGACGTATGAGGAGAGATTGGGTCAATTGGACTTGTACTCGCTGGAGTTTAGAAGAATGAGAGGGGATCTCATTGAAACATAAAATTCTGACGGGACTGGACAGACTAGATGCAGGAAGGATGTTCCCGATGGTCGGGGAGTCCAGAACCAGGGGTCACAGTCTAAGGATAAGGGGTAGGCCATTTAGGACAGAAATGAGGAGGAATTTCTTCACCCAGAGAGTGGTGAACCTGTGGAATTCTCTACCACAGAAGTCAGTAGAGGCCAATACATTAAATATATTCAAGAAGGAGTTGGATAATTTCTTAAGGCTAAAGGGATCAAGGGGTATGGGGAGAAAACAGGGACAGGGTACTGAATTTGGATGATCAGCCATGATCGCATTGAATGGCGGAGTAGGTTCGAGGGGCCGAATGGCCTACTCCTGCTCCTATCTTCTATGTTTCTATGTTAATTGAAGCCTATATAAAACTAAGAAGAAGAATAAGAATGGCCATCCAGCTCATGCTGACCACTTCATTACCCTTTTAAAGACACATCCTTTTTTATGCTCCAGTTCCACAACTCTTGTCTTTGCTGAATTGGGAACTAATTTATAAGAGCAGTTCATCTTAAATTTGACCCAAGAGTGCTTGAAAATGACATTAAATGTAATAACTCTGAGCTCTGGTTGGACCCCATCTGGGTACTGCATTCAGTTCTGGCCACCACATCTCAGGAAGAATATATTGGCCTTGGAAGGGGTTCAGCAGAGTCACCAGAATGATACCGACGTTAAAGGGGTTAAATTATGAGGACAGATTGCATAGACTAAGCTTGCATTCCTTGATTATAGAAGATTAAGGGATAATCTAACTGAGGTGATTAAAATGATTTGATAAGCATGATAAGGATAGGGAGAAACTATTTCCTTTGGTGAGAGAGTCCAGAACAAGGGGGCATAACCTTCAAATTAGAGCTAGGTCATTCAGGGGTGAAGTGAGAAAGCACTTCTTCACACAAAAGGTAGTACAAATCGGAAACTTTCTCCCTCCGCTCCACTCCGCACCCCCTCTGAAAAAAAGCAGTTAAGGCCAAGTGAAAATGTCAAAACGGAGATTGATAGACTTTTGTTAGGCAAGGGTATTAAGGGTTACAGAACCAAAGTGGTAGATGGAGTCAAGGTGCAGATCAGCCACGATCTAATTGAATAGCAGAACAGGCTCGAGGGGCTGAATGGCCTACTCCTTTTCCTATGTAACTCAAATATGATATCTATATACACTTCCTTCACTGAATACAAAAATATAAAAGAATGTTCTGGTTTTCATAGACATTACAATTCCATATTCTGCAGTCAATGATTTGTCCACATTACAGCATCCAAAAGAAAAAGAGACACTTGAATTAGCACTGATCCTCTAATATCTGCTACTGTGGAAGACCCGGATTTTATGCTCCAAGGTAAATTCCAACACAACAGCATGTGCAACAATTGGCAAGGCTTCTGTGCATGTGTACTTTTTTTTGCATTTGGAAGTTCTTTGAAAGTTATGACTTGCATCATGAAAATTCAACTTTTCTGTTACAGAATATTAATTGGAATATATCTCACTGCTAAACAGGTTTCCCCCCCTTCAAAATTAGTAATCTAAACCTGTTTTAGGTTTTGTTTATTGAATGAATAAATAAGTGAACAAAAAGATTTTAGAAATGGTCAAAAAAAGCACAAATATAAAAAGCTAAGAATATCAGACAAATAACATTACATGGTAAATATTAGTTGCAAGCCATATTATAAGGTTCGACAATAGAATCATAGAATAGTACAGCACAGAAGGAATTGCATCAGAGTCTGCGCCGGCTTTTTCGGAGAGCAGTCCAGTTAGTCCCACTCCCCCGCTCTTTCCCCACATCCCTGAAATGTTTTTCTCCTTCAAGTATTTATCCAATTCCCCTTTGAAGGCTGCTATTGAATCTGTATCCACCATCCTGTCAGTGCATTCCAAATCTTAACCACTTGTGTAAAGGTTGTTCCTCATAGCGCCTCGTGTTCTTTTGCCAATCACCTTCAATCTGTGCCCTCTGGTTAGCAATCCTTCAGCCATTGGAATCAGTTTCTCTTCATTTACTCTATTTAAACTGTGCTGCACTGTCGGAGGTGCTGTCTTTCAGATGAGACATTAAACCGAGGCCCCGTCTGCTCTCTCAGGTGGACGTAAAAGATCCCATGGCACTATTTCGAAGAGGAGATCGGGAGTTATCCCTGGTGTCCTGGCCAAAATTTATCCCTCAACCAACATTGCAAAAAAAACCCAGATTATCTAGTCATTATCACATTGCAGTTTGTGGGACCTTGCTGTGCACAAACTGGCTGCCGCGTTTCCCACATTACAGTGACTCCAATTCAAAAGTACTTCATTGACTGTAAATGCTTTGAGACGTCCGGTGGTCGTGAAAGGTGCTATATAAACGCAAGTCTTTCCTTCTTTTTAAACCCTTTACGATTTTAAACACCTCTATCAAATCTCCTCTTAGCCTACTCTGCTCCAAGGAGAACAACCCCACTTCCTGTAAGTCACATGGTTTTATTCCCTTTAACATTTTTCCTGTCACACTTTCCCCATAACACCCCAACCATTATAAAACAGCATATACTCTGACTCACTATTCTGTAAATGCTTTTTGCAAAATAATGAAAAGTAAGTGGTTACATGCAGTTGAGAATTTAAGCTAATATCCCCACATCCAAAATGAAAAACACCCTGTCAAGTTTGTTAAAAAAAAGTTTGGCAATGAACATTAAATTCAGAACATCTGGTATGAATCCAGTATCAAACAACAGGCAGTTTCTCCCCACCCCCTGCCAACCCCACAAATTTCTCGCCACCTTTCCTGAAAGTGCCAATAGGCTTTGTGCCCCTTAACCAAAAGGGCATTTTGCATCTGCAAGGCTAAACACTATACATCAGTTGAGCTTGATACTGTCCTCACCTGATGCTTAGATAGGTTCTTTCCGGTACACATCAGTGGAGGAACTCTGGCAGATTTTTCCATTTTAATCCATCATTTAATTATATTCTAATAATGTTTACACATATAACAAACTAGAAATGTGAGCAACTGACATAATATCTCCTCACAAGGCAGCTTTGGAAATCATTCAATATCAATTAAAAGATCCTTAGATCACACAGAAATGCAGTGAATTAGAAGGACCTGATTTTCAAAAACTGATCTAATACATTTGCTATTTTTACATACCATGTGCAATTTGTATTCCTGCCTTATACAAACAATCTTTTGTGCTTTTTGAAAGCTTGTTAAATTATGTTCCAGTTTCTGATGAGAGGAAATCACTCAAATTTAATTAAACTCCAACAATCTTCGAGATCACAAGTCGGTGTTTACACTGCATAAATGGTTAAGAGTTCCACTTCCACTCTTGAAAAGGAAGACTGTTATAAGTTTACCTTTTCAAAATTACCATTTTCTCCCATAAATTCCCTGCTTGTAGAGTTACTACCTCTCTTTCCTCCTTTCAGACGCTCCTTAAAACCTACTTCTTTGACCAAGCTTTTGGTCACCTGTCCTAATTTCTCCTTATGTGGCTCGGTGTCAAATTTTTTCTCTTAAAATACTTCTGTGCAGTGCCTTGGGACGTTTTACTACGTTAAAGGTGCTATATAAATACAAGTTGTTGTTGTTGCTGCTGCTGCGACATAGAGGTCACAGTTCAAAGGTGATCTATGTGATGAAACAACAATGACAAGCAATTCCAGAATTTTATTTTAAAGCTCATACTGAAGAGTTTCTCACCACATTTCTGTCCCATTGCATCATCACCACAGCTGGGGGGACAAGAAATTCTAGGCCAACTTTACAGTTGTTGCTGCTTAATTATGTTGCAAGTCATGGAATGAAGAGACTAAAATTCATAACAGCAAACTAGGCTCAAGGTAAGATTATTTGAGGAAAACGTTACATAAAAAATTAGTATCGCAGTCTGTTGTTTATCTCTTTTTTTTTAAAAGTTTACTCTCCAATTTTCTCCCCTCCTCTCTCTCTCAAAAGGTGCTGACTTCCTTATTGGAATATACAGTTCAACAGGGGGCAGTCACCTGCCTGTACCTCAACCAAGTGGCCATTATCCACGATGTCAGCAGGCTACCCGACTGTGGAGAACATCTGGTTGTCACCAAGTGGCCACATGTCCACACGTCCAGCCAGGTACAACAATCAGGAGGAGAAACTCTGGCTGATTTTCACTTTCCCGACCTAGGTACACAGTGGGATGATTGTAGTGCTAGTGCCCCTACCACTACCCCAGCTCAGATCAGCTAGCTCAGCATAAATCAGGGACTGAACCTTCTTAGTTTGTATGGCTTGGAGATAGTACCTTTACTTTTTAACCATTGGGACGTTTTACACTCCTTCAATTGTTTCTGATCAATATCTGTACACTGCTTTATATTGTTTCTTTGTAATATTTAACTCAAATGTTGTATGCTGCTAATGGCTGTCCCACAGTTTTAAAACAAATTACTGCAAGCACTTTAGTGTTGGAAGGTCAACTTGTAGATAAATGGACCTCATGGCGAAGTTCTTAACCACGCAGACCACAAGGATAAAGGCACCAGTTGGGGCTTTACAATTGTTTTTCCCCACACTCCTTGACGAGGACTAGTTCACAGCAAGTCCTCTAAAACCAAAAACTCATGATATCTTGTTTCACAAATGAAGCCCTATTTTCTTCAACAGTATCAGTCAATCTAGGCTGTAATCTTCCAAACAAAGCTAAGTCTTCCAATGCCTCCCTAATCCTCAGCCAATGTTCAGTTGAAGTGCCAAGCAGTATTGGGTCACCAGCTCATCACACACAGAGGAAGAACAGATTTGCATTAGGCTGCTGGCATCCTACCAATTCAAATCCAAATTAATCCAGTATCCCAGATGGAAGCTTTAACCCCATCTTAATAACCATAACAAATTTAACTCTAAACATATGCAATTACTGACGATGAACAAGTTGTTAAATTGGGCAGATGGAGTTCAGACAACATTTAGTGCAGATATAGGTGATATACTTTGAGAAGATAAATGAGAGAACATGTACACTAATTCTTAATACTTCAAAAGGAGTAGAGGAGCAGAGAAACTTATGGGGTTCAGATGCACAAATCCTTCAAAGTCAAGGGACAAGTTGATAAAGCTGCAAACATTGAATACATTTGTTATATTACAAAAATAAAGAGGTTGAATCAAAAACAAATCACTGGATAGGCCACAGTTAGAGTATTACATCCATTTTTGTGCACAATACTTTAAGATAAAAGGTCATGGAGACAGTGAATAAGAGATACCAGGGAGGAGATACTTCAGTTATGAGGAGAGTTTAGAGAAACTGTTTTTCCCCCATTGGAACAAAGAAGATAAAGAATAGATCTGATAAAGTTGTTCAAAATTATGAGGGGTTTTCTTAAGGTAAACTGGGAAAATTAATTTTCGCTGGTCAATGAGTTGGTAACCAGATGGCATAAATTTAAGACGATCACCAAAAGAACAAAGGAGAGGTTAAGAGAATAGTTTTTTTGTACTGAAGGTTGTTAGGCTATGGAATGCCTACCAGAAACAGTAGTGCAAGCATCGTCTATAATAACTTTTAAAAGGAAAGTGGATACATGTGAAGAAAAAGGTTAATGGATATGGGGAAAGAGCAGAAGAATGGGATGAAGTGGATAGTTCTTTCAAAGAGATGACAAAGAGCCACCTTCTTTCCCATAAAATTCAATGATTCTACATGCAAATTAGCTGCAGTTTCAACCACATAGCCCCCTCGAGTGATTATTGCCAAGGTTACTGACTTCTAAGCGACAAGTGCTGGTTGTACATTATATCCATTTTAACATCTTTTTACAGCAGTAAACATTGTCAGAAAACACAATGATTTAATAAACCCTTGTTTAAAGCCAAAATTCTCTCCCCCTTGTCCATATGTTTACTTTTTAACAGAATGTTTGTTGTGTATAAAGTCTAGAATTCTAGAAACCATGTAACTTTAGGGATGCGGAAGTGAAGCAGAACATGTGCTTCAACGGCAATATTTTCCTTCAAAGCTAAAAAAGAATATGATAAATATATTTTAATACAGAATTTTAGTAAAGCTTCATAGTATTAATATATCTCAAGTACAGGTATATACAGTACCCTATAAACAGGGCTTAAAAACAATGATACTGTACCTAAGAGGGCTTGAAGTATAAAATTAAATACATGAATTAACATTTTTTCCTCATATCTGACAATTGATTTCGTAAGCTTATATTCAAAAATTCAAAATATGAATCTATCCACACAGCATCTGTGAAAAAAACTAAAATATATTTTGACCGTAGCCTGCTGCGCATTCGGTTCTGTGGGCAGCCAGTGTCTACAGGTCAGAGGTTCACCTGGTCAATCTATGAACTGGCTCAAAATAGTATTTGAAGTCAGGTTCTAGCTAATCAAAACCAAACTTTTTTTTTTCCAGCTGTTCCCTCATCCAGGAGGGCAATGGGAACAGGGAGGCTGAAGAAATAAATAGATTGTTAAATGCAGTATATAAAAAAGTTAAAGGTAATTAATGCAAATTATAATGAGGTACGGAGAAAGAGAATACATTAATAGAAGAGAATGAGAAGGCAAACAAGCAGAAGTGTTGAAAATTTTTAAATCTGAAATTGTTTATTTTTTTGTTTACAATTAATGTCACAGCAATAAAACTACTTCGGACTTGCAAGTACCTTTATTAATGTTTGTCAGTTTCACGGTATGCAAGGTGAAAACTTAAGAAATCAACCAGTACAGCGAGACTGGAATTTCTTAGGCCTCCTGGTAGTCTAACTTAAAAAAGTTAAAATCCAAAATTTGCAGGTTTCTTAAATCATGCTAGTGACGTTCCAGCTCAAACCATAGACACTCTCCTAACAGACTACACTACACAACACAATAGAATTGAAGTATACTATCTGAGCATTACAGCTGTAACATTGTAAGTGAACAGGACATTCTTAAATACAGAATCATAAGAACATAAGAAATAAGAGCAGGAATAGGCCACTTGGCCCCTCAAGCCTGCTCCGCCATTCAATAAGATCATGGCTGTTCTTGGGCTCAAAGCCACTTCCCCACCCGCTCCCCATAACCCTTCACTCCCTTATCTTGCAAAAATCTGTCTATCTCCACCTTAAATGTATTTAATGACCCAGCCTCCAGGGCTCTCTGGGGCAGAGAATTCCACAGATTTACAACCCTCAGAGAAGAAATTCCTCCTCATCTCAGTTCTAAAAGGGCGACGCTTTATTCTAAAACTGTGCCGAGTTCTAGATTTCCCCCCAAGAGCAGAAACATCCTCTGCATCTACCTTGTCATGCCCCCTCAGTATCTTATATATGTTTCAATAAGATCACCTCTCATTCTTCTAAATTCCAATGAGTATAGACCCAACCTGCTCAACCTTTCTTCATAAGTCAACACTCTCATCTCTGGAATTAACCTAGTGAATCATCTCTGAACTGCCTCCAATGCAACTATATCCTTCCTTAAATAAGGAGACCAAAACTGTACGCAGTACTCAAGGTGTGGCCTCACCAATACCCTGTACAGTTGTAGCAGGACATCCCTGCTTTTACACTCCAACCCCCTTGAAATAAAGGCCAACATTCCATTTGCCTTTTTGATTACTTGCTGTACCTGCATGATAACTTTTTGTGTTTCATGCACAAGGACCCCCAGGTCCCTCTGAATTGTAGCATTTTGTAATCTCTGTCCATTTAAATAATAATTTGCTTTTTTATTTTTCCTGCCAAAGTGTATAACCTCGCACTTTCCCACATTATACTCCATCTGCCAAATGTTTGCCCACTCACTTAGCCTGTCTATATCCCTTTGCAGATTACATAGAATACATAGAAGATAGGAGCAGGAGTAGGCCATTCGGCCCTTCGTGCCTGCTCCGCCATTTAATGAGATCATGGCTGATCCTTTAATTCAGTATCCCGTCCCCGCCTTCTCTCCGTAACCCTTAACCCCTTTTGCCCGTAGAAATATATCTAATTCCCTCTTAAATATATTTAATGAGCTGGCATACACTGCCCTCTGTGGCAATGAGTTCCACAGGTTCACCACTCTCTGAGTGAAGAAATTCCCCCTCATCTCTGTCCTAAATGGTTTAGCCCTTATCCTTAAATTATGTCCTCTAGTTCTGTTCTCACCTGCCAAGGGAAACATTCCTTCTGCATCCAGTCTGTCTAGACCTGTCAGAATTTTATACACTTCTATGAGGTCCCCTCTCAATCTTCTAAACTCCAGTGTGTACATCCCTAAACTACATAGTCTCTCCTCATAGGTCATTCCCGCCATTCCTGGTATCAGCCTGGTGAATCGCCGCTGCACCCCCTCCATGGCAAGAACATCCTTCCTCAGATGAGGCGACCAAAACTGTACACAGTACTCGAGGTGTGGTCTCACCAGTGCCCTGTACAGCTGCAGCAAGGTATCCCTGTTCCTGTATTCTAACCCTTTTGCTATGAAGGCCAGCATACCGTTTGCCTTCTTGACCGCCTGTTGCACCTGCATGCTCGCCTTCAGTGACTGGTGTACAAGAACACCCAGGTCTCTCTGTACTTCCCCCTCTCCCAATCTATTGCCATTTAAATAATAATTTGCCCTCCCGTTCCTGCACCCAAGGTGGATAACTTCGCACTTGTCCACATTATAGTGCATCTGCCATTTATCCGCCCAATCGCCCAGTCTGTCCAAATCGCTCTGGAGCTTCCTGGTCTCTTCCTCTGAGCCCACCCCCCCTCCTAGTTTAGTGTCGTCTGCAAATTTGGAAATGCTGCATCCGACTCCCTGATCCAGGTCATTAATGTAAATTGTGAACAGCTGGGGGCCCAGGACAGATCCCTGTGGTACCCCACTTGTTACTGCCTGCCATTCAGAAAATGAGCCGTTTATTCCAACTCTCTGTTTTCTATCTGACAGCCAGTTCCCTATCCACGCCAAAACTTTCCCCTTTATCCCATGAGCCTCAATTTTCCATGCTAATCTTTTATGTGGGACCTTATCGAAGGCCTTTTGGAAGTCCAGGTACACCACATCTACTGGCTCTCCCCCATCTATTCTACCAGTTACTCCCTCAAAAAATTCCAATAGATTAGTCAAGCACGATTTACCCTTTGTAAATCCATGTTGACTCTGTCCTATCCTGTCCCCATTTGCTAAGTGCTCCGCTATTTCATCCTTAATGATGGACTCCAGCATTTTGCCCACAACTGATGTAAGGCTTACAGGTCTGTAATTACCTGCTTTTTCCCTACCCCCCTTTTTGAATAGTGGGGTAACGTTAGCTACCCTCCAATCCATCGGCACTGTTCCCGAGTCTAATGAATTCTGAAAAATCATCCTTAGTGCATCCGCTATCTCTAGGGCCACCTCCTTCAGTACCCTAGGATGCATGTTATCAGGCCCTGGGGATTTGTCCACCTTCAATCCCTTTAGCTTCCTTAACACCATATCCTTAGAGATATTGATTTGCGTCAGTTCCTCCTTTGCCAATGTCCCTATTTTTCCCGATATCCCAGGGAGGTTTTTTGTGTCTTCCTTCGTAAAGACTGACCCAAAGTATGCATTTAGTTGATCTGCCATTTCCTTATTTCCCATTATATATTCCCCCGTATCTGACTGCAATGGACCAACTTTGGTTTTCACCAGTCTTTTCCTTTTGATATACTTATAAAAGCTTTTGGAGTTAGATTCTTTGAGTCCTCTGCACAACTTGCTTTCCCACCTATCTTTGTATCATCAGCAAACTTGGCTACATTACACTCGGTCCCTTCATCCAAGTCATTAATGTAGATTGTAAATAGTTGAGGCCCCAGCACCGATCCCTGTGGCACCCCACTAGCTACTGTTCACCAACCAGAAAATGACCTATTTATCCCGACTCTCTGCTTTCTGTTAGTTAGCCAATTCTCTATCCATGCTAATATATTACCCCCAACTCCGTCAGCTCTTATCTTATGCATTAACCTTTTATGTGGCACCTTATCGAATGCCTTCTGGAAATCCAAATACACCACATCCACTGGCTCACCTTTGTCCACCCTGCTCGTTACATCCTCAAAGAACTCCAGCAAATTTGTTAAACCTGATTTCCCTTTCATAAAACCATGCTGGCTCTGCTTGACTGCATTATGATTTTCCAAATGCCCTGCTACTGCTTCCTTAATGAAGGACTCCAGCATTTTCCCAACGACAGATGTTAGTCTAACTGGTCCATAGTTTCCTGCTTTCTGCCTCCCTCCTTTCTTAAATAGGGGTGTTACATTTGTAGTTTTCCAATCCGCTGGGAACTCTCCAGAGTCCAAGGAATTTTGGTATATTGCAACCAATGCACCCACGATCTCTGCAGTCACTTAGAAACATAGAAGATAGGAGCAGGAGTAGGCCATTCGGCCCCTCAAGCCTGCTCCGCCATTCAATGCAATCATGGCTGCTCATCCAAATTCAGTACCCGGTCCCTGCTTTCTCCCCATACCCCTTGATCCCTTTAGCTTTAAGAAATATATCCAACTCCTTCTTGAATATATTTAATGAATTGGCCTCTACTGCCTTCTGTGGTAGAGAATTCCACAGGTTCACCACTCTCTGGGTGAAGAAATTCCTCCTCATTTCTGTCCTAAATGGCCTACCCCTTATCCTTAGACTGTGACCCCTGGTTCTGGACTCCCCGGCCATCGGGAACATCCTTCCAACATCCTTGTCTGTCCAGTCCTGTCAGAATTTTATAACTTTCAATGAGATCCCCTCTCATTCTTCTAAACTCCAGCGAGTACAAGTCCAATCGACCCAATCTCTCCTCATACGTCATTCCTGCCATCCCAGGTATCAGCCTGGTGAATCTGCGCTGAACTCCTTCCATGGCAAGAACATCCTTCCTCAGATAAGGCGACCAAAACTGCACACAATACTGAAGATGTGGTCTCACCAAGGCCCTGTACAACTGCAGCAAGTCATCCTTGTTCCTGTACTCAAACCCTCTCGCTACAAAGGCCGACATACCATTTGCCTTCTTAACCGCCTGCTGCACCTGCATGCTTACCTTCAGCGACTGGTGCACAAGGACACCCAGGTCTCGTTGCACTTCCCCTTCTCCCAATCTATTGCCATTCAGATAATAATCTGCCTTCCTGTTTTTGCCACCAAAGTGGATAACCTCGCATTTATCCACATTATATTGCATCTGCTATGCTTCTGCCCAATCACCCAACCTGTCCAAATCATCCTGGAGTTTCTCGGCATCCTCCTCACAGCACACACGCCCACCCAGCTTTGTGACGTCTGCAAATTTGGAGATATTACATCTAGTTCCCTCGTCTAGATCATTAATATATATATTGTGAATAGCTGGGGTCCAAGGACCGATCCCTGCGGTACCCCACTAGTCACTGCCTGCCACTCGGAAAAAGACCCGTTTATTCCAACTCTTTGCTTTCTGTCTGCCAACCAGTTCTCTATCCAAGTCAATACCTTGCCCCCAATCCCATGTGCCTTAACTTTACACGCTAATCTCTTATGCAGGGCCTTATCGAAAGCCTTCTGAAAGTCCAAATACACCACATCCACTGGTTCTCCCTTATCTATTTTACCAGTTACATCCTCAAAAAATTCCAGTAGATTAGTCAAGCACGATTTACCTTTTGTAAATCCATGTTGACTTTGTCCGATCCTGTCACTGTTTTCCAAGTGCTCTGCTATTATATCTTTTATAATGGACTCTAGCATTTTCCCCACTACCGATGTCAGGCTTACCGGTCTGTAATTCCCCGTTTTCTCTCTACCACCTTTTTTGAATAGTGGGGTAACATTAGCTACCCTCCAATCCATGGGTACTGTTCCAGATTCCATCGAATGTTGGAAGATGATCAGCAATGCATCAACTATTTCTAGGGCTACTTCCTTAAGTACCCTAGGATGTAGATTATCAGGCCCTGGGGATTTATCAGCCTTCAATCCCATCAATTTCCCTAACACCATTTCCCTACAAATACTGATTTCTTTCAGTTCCTCCCTTTCATCAGACCCTATGTTCCCCAACATCTCTGGGAGGTTATTTGTGTCCTCCTTTGTGAAGACAGAACCAAAATATGTACTTCTTTTAACACCCTGGGATGCAGGCCATCTGGTCCAGGGGACTTGTCATCTTTTAGTCCCATTATTTTACCAAGTACTACTTCCTTAGTGATAGTGATTGTCTTTAGTTCACCCCTCTCTGTGGCCCCTTGATTATCCATTTTTGGAATGTTCAGGAAATATACCAGGTTATTTAACAATCAGGAAGGACAGGCAGGAAGGAAGGGGAGGTGGGGTGGCTATGTTAATAAAGGAAGGAATCACTGTAATACAGAGAAATGATATTGGGTCAAAGGATCAGGATAGTGAAAAGGTTTGGGTGGAGGTAAGGAATAATAAGGGGAAAAAAACACTAGTGGGCGTAGTCTATAGGCCTCCGAACAGTTGCAACTCTGTTGGACGGAGTATCAATCAGGAAATAGTTGAGGCTTGTAATAAGGGAACATCTATAATTATGGGGGATTTTAACTATCATATTAATTGGACAAATCAAATTGGGCAGGGCTGCCTTGAGGATGAGTTCATTGAGTGTATTAGGGATGGGTTTCTCGAGCAGTATGTAACTGAACCGACCAGGGGGCAAGCAACCTTAGATCTGGTCCTGTGTAACGAGACGGGATTCATTAAAAATGTCCTAGTAAAGGATCCCCTTGGAATGAGTGACCATAACATGGTTGAATTCCATATTCAATTAGAGGGTGAGAAGGTTGGATCTCAAACAAGCGTGCTAAGCTTGAATAAAGGAGACTATGAAGGTATGAGAGCGGAATTGAGTAGAGTGGATTGGGAAAATAGATTAAAGGGTAAGACGATACATGATCAGTGGTGTACATTTAAGGAGTTATTTTACAACTTTCAAAAAATATATATTCCACTGAGAAGAAAAGGGTGTAAATGAAAAGACAGCCATCCGTGGCTAAGTAAAGAAATTAAGGATAGTATTCGACTAAAAACAAGGGCATATAAGGTAGCCAAATCTAGTGGGAGGATAGAGGATTAGGAAAACTTTAAAAGACAGCAAAAAATAACAAAAAGATTGATTAAGAAAGGGGAGATAGATTATGAAAGTAAATTAGCAAAAAATATAAAAACAGATAGTAAGAGTTTTTATAGTTATATAAAAAGAAAAAGGGTGGCTAAAGTAAATGTTGGTCCCTTAGAGGATGAGACTGGGAAATTAATGGTGGGAAATATGGAGATGGCAAAAACACTGAATGAATATTTTACATCAGTCTTTACAGTAGAAGACACTAAGAATATCCCAACACTGGACAAACAGGGGGCTAAAGGGGGGGGGAGGAGCTAAACACGATCAAAATCACTAAGGAAGTGGTACTCGGTAAAATAATGGGACTCAAGGCGGATAAATCACCTGGACCTGATGGCTTACATCCTAGGGTCTTGAGGGAAGTGGCGGTAAGGATTGTGGATGCATTGGTAATAATTTTCCAAAACTCCCTGGACTCGGCAAAGGTCCCGGCAGACTGGAAAACTGCTAATGTAACACCCTTATTTAAAAAGGGCAGTAGACAGAAGGCTGGAAACTATAGACCGGTTAGCCTAACATCTGTGGTAGGTAAAATTTTGGAGTCCATTATTAAGGAGACAGTAACAGGACATTTGGATAATCATAATTTAATAGGACAAAGTCAGCATGGTATTATGAAGGGGAAGTCATGTTTGACAAATTTGCTGGAGTTCTTTGAGGAAGTAACGTATAGGGTGGATAAAGGGGAACCAGTGGACGTAGTGTATTTAGACTTCCAAAAGGCATTTGACAAGGTGCCACACAAAAGATTATTGCTTAAGATAAAAAATCACGGGATTGGGGGTAATATTCTGGCATGGATAGAGGATTGGCTATCTAACAGAAGGCAGAGAGTTGGGATAAATGGTTCATTCTCAGACTGGCAATCAGTAACTAGTGGTGTTCCGCAGGGGTCAGTGCTGGGTCCCCAACTCTTTACAATCTATATTAACGATTTGGAGGAGGGGACCGAGTGTAACATATCAAAGTTTGCAGATGATACTAAGATGGGAGGGAAAGTAGTGAGTGAGGAGGACATAAAAAACCTGCAAGGGGACATAGACAGGCTAAGTAAGTGGGCAGAGATTTGGCAGATGGAATACAATACTGGAAAGTGTGAGGTTATGCACTTTGGCAGGAAAAATCGTAGAGCAAGTTATTATCTTAATGGCAAGAAACTGAAAAGTACTGAAGTGCAAAGGGATCTGGGGGTCCTGGTGCACGAAACTCAAAAGGTTAGTATGCAGGTGCAGCAAGTGATTAAGAAGGCCAATGGAATGTTGGCTTTCATTGCTAGGGGGATAGAATATAAAAAGGGAGGTATTGCTTCAGTTGTACAAGGTATTGGTGAGACCGCACCTGGAATACTGCGTACAGTTTTGGTGTCCATACTTAAGAAAGGACATACTTGCTCTCGAGTCAGTACAAAGAAGGTTCACTCGGTTAATCCCGGGGATGAGGGGATGGACATATGAGGAGAGGTTGAGTAGATTGGGACTCTACTCATTGGAGTTCAGAAGAATGAGAGGCGATCTAATTGAAACATATAAGATTGTGAAGGGGTTGGATCGGGTGGATGCGGGGAGGATGTTCCCGATGATGGGTGAAACTAGAACTAGGGGGCATAGTCTTAGAATAAGGGCCTGCTCTTTCAAAACTGAGATGAGGAGGAACTACTTCACTCAGAGGGTGGTAGGTCCATGGAATATGCTGCCCCAAAAAGCTGTAGAAGCTACATCATTACATAAATTTAAAACAGAAATAGACAGTTTCCTAGAAGTAAAGGGAATTAAGGGTTACGGGGAGCGGGCAGGAATTTGGACATGAGTCTAGGTTCGGATCGGTCATGGCTCTGTGGGTAGCGGAGCGGGCCCAGAGGCCGTGTAGCCTGATCCTGCTCCTATTTCGTGTGTCTAATTCTGTTAGATTCAGGAGATGGTTCTGTGATAGTGGATTGGCGGTTAGGATCAGATCAGCCATGATCTTATTGAATGGCGGAGCAGGCTCGAGGGGCCGATTGGCCTACTCCTGCTCCTATTTCTTATGTTCTTATGTTAGTGTATTCTACCGTGAAGACAGATACAAAATATTTGTTCAGAGTCTCTACTATTTCCCCATTCTCCATTATTAATTCCCCAGTCTCATCCTCTAAGTGACCAACATTTACTTTAGCTACCCTCTTCCTTTTTATATACCTGTATAGAAGCTCTTACTATCTGTTTTAATATTTCTTGCCAGTTTACTCTCATAATTCATCTTCTCTCTCTTTATTATTTTTTGTCATCCTTTGCAGGTTTTTAAAAATTTCCCAATCCTCTGGTCTCCCACCAATCTTGGCAACATTGTATGCCTTCGTTTTCAATTTGATACCATCCTTTACTTCCTTAGTTATCCACGGATGGTGCTCCCTTCTCTTAAAATCTTTCTTTCTCACTGGAATATATTTTTGTTGAGAGTTATGAAATATCTCCTTAAATGTCCGTCACTGCATTTCAACTGTCTTACCCTTTAACTTATGTTTCCAGTCCACTTTAGCCAGTTCTGCCCTCATGCCATTGTAATTGCCTTTGTTTAAGATCAGGACACTGGTTTGAGATAAAAACTTTCTCAACCTCCAACTAAATTTGAAATTCAACCATGTTATGATCACTCTTTCCTAGAGGATCCTTTACTATGAGATCATTTATTAATTCTGTCTCATTACACAGTACCAGATCCAAGATAGCCTGCTCCCTGGTTGGTTCCATTACATACTGTTCTAGGAAACCATCCTGGATGCACTCTATGAACTCCTCCTCAAGGCTACCTTGGCCAATTTGATTTGTCCAATCAATATGGAGATTAAAATCACCCATGATTATTACCATACTGTTTTTACAGACCTCCATTATTTGTTGATTTATACTCTGTCCAACAGTATTGCTACTGTTCGGGGGCATGTAGACTACGTTCACCAGAGACTTTTTCCCCTTACTATTTTTTATCTCCACCCAAACTGATTCTACATTTGATCTTCTGATCCAATATCACTACTCACCACTGCACTGATCACATCCTTTACCAACAAAGCCACTCCACCTCCCTTTCTGTCTATCCTTCCGAATTGTCAGATACCCTGGAATATTCCAGCCCTGATCACCTTGCAACCACGGGTCTGTAATGGTGATCAGATCATTCACATTTGTATCTATTTGTGCCGTCAACTCATCTATCTTGTTACAAATGCTGCGTGCATTCACATATAGAGCTTTTAACTTTGTCTTTTTACCATTTCTCCTTGTTTTGGCCCCATTTTCTGTTGCACTCTTATTTTTAAACATTCTGTCCCTTCCTGTCACACTCTGGTTATTATTTCCCCCATCTCTATCCTGCTCTATTGTTCTCTCATTTCTCATTGACTTTTTAAATTCCTGCTCACCTGGATCCATCCTTCCCCCCCCCCCCCACTATTTAGTTTAAAGCCCTCTCTACAGCTCTAGTTATTCGATTCGCCAGGACTCTAGCCCCAACATGGTTCAAGTGAAGCCCGTCAAAACGGAACAGCTCCCTTTTGTCCCAGTATTGCTGCCAGTGCCCCACAAATCGAAACCGATTTCTCCCACACCAGTCTTTGAGCCACTCGTTCATTTCTCTGATCTTATTTACCCAATGCACATTCGCTCGTGGCTCAGGTAGTAATCCAGAGATTATTACCTTTGTGGTTCTGCTTTTTAATTTAGCCCCTAGCTGCTCATACTCCCTCAGCAGTACCTCCCTCTTTGTCCTACCTATGTCATTGGTACCTACGTGGACCATGACAACTGGATCTTCCCACTCCCACTCCAAGTTCCTCTCCAGCCCAGAGGAGATGTCCTTAATCCTGGCACTGGGCAGGCAACACAGCCTTCGGGACTCACGCTCTTGGCTGCAGAGAACAGTATCTATCCCCCTAATTATACTATCCCCTATCACTGTAACATTTCTTTTTACTCCCCCACTTGAATGGCTCCCTGTACCACGGTGCTGTGTTCTGCTATTCAATGAGATCATTGCTGATCTGTAACCTAACGCCATATATCCACCTTTGCCACATATCCCTTAATACCTTTGGTTAACAAAAATCTATCAATCTCAAATTTAAAATGAACAATTGACCGAGCATCAACTGCCATTTGCAAACTTCTACCACGCTTTGCGTGTAGAAGTGTTTCCTAACTTCACTCCTGAAAGGCCTGGCTCTAACCTTTGGGCTATGTCTGGCTTTTCTGATTATTTTCTGTATCTGTCCATGACATTTTAACGATCTATGTATATGGGCCCCTAAATCTCTTGACTTCCACTATTTCCAGCTTTTCACCATTTAGAAAGTACCCTGTTCTATCCTTTTTAGGTCCAAAGTGGATGACCTCACACTTGCCTATATTGAAATCCATTTGCTACAGTTTTGCCCATTCACTTAATCTATTGATATCTTTTTATAATTTCATGCTTCCATCTACACCGCTGACAATGCCACCTATCTTTGTGTCATCGCCAAACTTGGATATGCGGTTTTCTTATCTCGTCATCCAAGTCATTAACAAATACGGTGAATAGTTGAGGCGCCAACACAGATCCTGCCACTTACAGTACTTGCCCATTATCGCTACTCTCGGTCTCCTGCCACGCAGCCGATTTCCTAACCAGGTCAATAATTTGCCTTGAACTCCATTAGCTTCAACTTTAGCTGACAGACTCTTATAAGGGACTTTACTGAAGGACATTTGGAAGTCCAAACAAATAACATTCATAAACATTCCCCTGTCCAGTACTTTAGTCGCCTCTTCAAAAAAATTCAATCAGGTTCATCAGGCATGACCTCCCCTTTACAAACCCATGCGGGCTCGCTCTGATCAGCTGAAAATTTTTATGCTGTTCAGTCACTCCATCCTTAATTATAGACTCTAGTATTTTCCTGACAACAGATGTTAGGCTAACTGGTCTTTCAGTCCCTGGTTTCCCTCTCTCACTTTTCTTAAATAGCGGAGTGACATGAGCAATTTTCTAATGTAAAGGAATGGTTCCTGAATCACGAGAACTTTGGAAGATTATAGTTAGGGTTTCTATAATGTGCTCACCTACTTCCTTTAAAACCCTGGGATGGAAACCATCTGGTCCTGGGGATTTGTCACTCTTCAGCACCATTATTTTCTTCATTACTGTTACTTTGCTTGCGTTAATTTTGGTGAATCCCTGTCCCCGATTCAATATTAGTTTCCTTGGGATGCCCGGCATGCTACCCTCTTGCTCTACTGTAAATACTGATACAAAATAATTATTCAACATGTCCCGCCATTTCCTTATTTTCATTTACAATATCACTATTATCAGTTTTCAAGGGGCCCACATTGCTCCTGACCACCCTATTTTTCTTAATATTAATTGTAAAAAAAAGTGTTTGTGTTGCTTTTGAAATCCCTTGCAAGTTTTTTTCATATTCCCTTTCTGTAGATCTTACTGTTTTGTCACCTTTTGTTGTGCTTTGTATCTCTCCTAGTCGCCAGGATCGATGCTATTTTTTGCATTTTTGTATACTTTTGCTTTTAGTTTTATGTTATCCCTTACCTCCTTTGTCATCCATTGCTTTTCTTTGGGAAATAGAGCTCCTTCAGGGATATATAAACAGGCTCTGTATCAGGCTAAAAACTTTTTTAAACACCTACCACTGATCTTCTGTTGATTTACCCATTTACTGGTTTGTCCAGTTTACTTTGGCAGTCTCTGTCTCTTACAAGTTTAGCTCAAAGAAGTTTGCATTATTTTACTAATACAGTATTTGTGATGAAATAATCAAAGCCACGGATTTGTGGCTTTCATACAAAAGTGGACAGAATCATGGAATGCAATTGCCTAATCAGCTTTAAAAATCCTAGGATCATTTATAATAAGACAGATGTTGACTTACATGTTTACTATACATAAGAACATAAGAAATAGGAGCAGGAGTAGGCCAATCGGCCCCTCGAGCCTGCTCCGCCATTCAATAAGATCATGGCTGATCTGATCCTAACTGCCAATCCACTATCACAGAACCATCTCCTGAATCTAACAGAATTAGACACACGAAATAGGAACAGGATCAGGCGACACGGCCCCTGGGCCCGCTCCGCTACCCACAGGGCCATGTCCGATCCGAACCTAGATTCATGTCCAAATTCCTGCCCGCTCCCCGTAACCCTTAATTCCCTTTACTTCTAGGAAACTGTCTATTTCTGTTTTAAATTTATGTAATGATGTAGCTTCTACAGTTTTTTGGGGCAGCATATTCCATGGACCTGAGTGAAGTAGTTCCTCCTCATCTCAGTTTTGAAAGAGCAGCCCCTTATTCTAAGACTATGCCCCCTAGTTCTAGTTTCACCCATCATCGGGAACATCTTCCCTAACATACACTAGTGTTGATGTTCATCATACATTTTTTTAAAGCATTAATATTCATCACAACTGTCTGGAAATGCTGAATTGAGGGATTCTGTGGTGAGATTGAACTAATTGGTGGGACAGGCTTGAAGGACTGAACGGCCTACTCCTATGTAATTAAGCTCTCAATTTAGTCTGAGGATTTGGTCGGAAGGAATAGAGGAGTCGTGCAAGATACCAGATAGAATAGGTAGTTGGAGCCATGCCAATAGCCACAAGTCTAAAATTACATGAACAGTAGATAATCCAACATCTTAACCATTTGCAAAGAACTATGCCTCTTCCATATTTTCACAGCTGGATCAACATTTTACTCTATTTTGGTGTGACCTTCAGCACTGAATCTGTCATCCAACCACTGTAATGCTAATATAGCATATGGTTGGAATCAATTTAGAATGATGCAACTTATGTTATGAACATTATATTATCATATAAATTAACATAACTGAAACTTTTCAAAATTGTTTAGGAACGAGCAACAACAACAAAAAAACCCGTAACTAGCTAGTTACTTCATCACTGGCGAGATGCCAATGAGGAAATCTAACCACAACGCCCCTCTGCTTCTATTTACAGATCTGGGTGATTGCCTCGCATTTACTTCATTTAATGTGTGTTTGTGGTGACATCGACGGAGTTGAAAAAACAGTCGGCACGCGAGCCTTTCAGTCGCACTCTCGGCGCGTGCGTGTGCTCCCCTCCCCCGCGCGTGCCCAGGGCTCACTGGCGAGCACCCTGCTCGTGCCCAGCCTCCCTGTTTAAACTGCATCAATTGCAACATGTCATCAATTCAGTTCCAACCAAGCGACCCGCGCGCGAGCTTCCATCGCCGCGGCCAGCCAGCAGCGCCGCGCACGCGCGCTCCCTCTACCGCTCACCCGACTGCGTGGTGTCCGTCAGGTCCTGGTTCGCAGCGCTCCTCGGGAACTCCTTCAGTTTCCTGCCGCTTAAGTTCAACACTCCCGTCGCAGCAGCTTCCTCCAGCGCTCTCTCTAAACTCCTGTTCCAAGGGACGTGGGCCGATCCGCCACCATTGTGACCGCTGCCTCCTCCACCGCCGCATCCGTTCAATCCTCCGCCGCCTCCTCCTCCCCCCACACCGCCGCCTGCGATCCCGAGCTGACACTCCGACATCAACATCACCGCCGCCATTATAGACCTTGGTCAGCACTGCGCAGGTGCCAACAGCCCGACCAAACTGCGCGTGCGCGATGAAGGGCAGCTGACGTCCAGGCGCAGACTCCAACTTGTGAGGAGGCGGAGCATCAAATGCAAAATACCGGGGAAAACAAGGGCTGTTTGGTTTAAAAATGCAGCTTCCATCATTCATAGTCTGACACTCAATTTGTATTTCACATAAACAATAGACAGGTTTGAAGAAGGTTACCAGATAGGGAGAAGTTTTTGGGAGCTGATGAAACTCGCGAGTGAGAAAGTGCAGATCTTGGGTTGGTGTGTTGAAGGCAGTGGGCTAGGATTGGGAGTACTTATGCAGGATTGGCTTATGGACTGAGAGTGATATCCCAGTTTTGACTGAAACTTGGCTCACCTATGGGCATCAACTTGCGCTTTACTAAAGCCTCCCTGTCCAAACCGCCATGGTAGTGGTTTGGCACCCATCACGTCATACTTGGCCTCTCTTGTTACTCCTGCATCTTCTCCTTCGAGCAATTTACTCTGTGCCATGCCTCTCGCCTCCTTTAAAATCTTGTCTGCCACCCACCCCAAATTTCTCTCCAAGATATCCTCACTCAGCCTCAACACCAAGTAACTTAGTGATATCAATCTTAACTCCCCATGGTTTCTCTCTTTCCTCTAAATTCACTGCTCTCCTCTCCTCCCTAAATCTCCCCCATATGAACTCCTATACATATTCATGGTCCCCTTTTTGTAATGATCAATGACATGTCATTCTGGAGTGGTGCACTGGCTGGAGCCGTGGAGCTGTGTAGAGCTGTATATTTGGTTGTGTGTGTTTGGGACTGCACTGCCCACGATGCACTGGGCTGGCCGGGAGGCAGTGGTCAAGATGGAAGCCTGCACACAGAAGCACACATGCGGAATCTCTACAGATGCTGTACCTAGAGAACGTGTACTGAATAAATGTCTATCTAGAAGCTAGCTGTTCATAATAAGAATGTCTAGTTATTAATGAACATAACATGGTACCAGGATTGGTGAAGATCTGCTGAAAATTGTGAAAAGCGACATGGAGAATTTGAGGCCACCGGAGTTTTTGAATCTCACGGGAAATGTCGACTACAATTGGCGGACTTTCAAACAACAATTCGAACTCTACATTGCTGCCATCGGATTCGGTACGAAGCCAGATGCAAGAAAAATAGCGTTGCTGCTCACGGTTGCAGGCCCACAGGCGATAGAGGCATTTAATACATTTGTATTTAATCCAGAGGAGAACAGAGAAAATTTAGATGATGTGCTAAAGAAATTTGATACACATTGTTCTCCCAAAAGGAATGAAACCTATGAAAGATACGTGTTCCGTTCGAGGACACAGCGGCAAAATGAGACTTTTGCTAGCTTTGTGACCGATCTGAAACTGAAAGCACAGACATGTAATTTCTCTGAGCTGAAAGCATCCATGATTTGTGACCAGATTGTGTTTGGTATTCATGATAAAAAAGTCAGGGAACATCTGTTGAAAGAAACCGAACTAACATTGGAAAATGCTGTGAATATATGCCAAGCCAGTGAGCTAGCTCAACAGCACGCGAAGACTTTCAGTGAAATCAATAATGATGCGATTGTAGTAAGTGCTGCTGTCGGTGCTGTGTCCGACAAAGGGAAGAAACATGGGCAGAACAGAAATGAAAAGCAATCAGAGGAAGGAATTTTTAATTGTAAATGCTGTGGTTACAAACACCAGTTAAAACAATGCCCAGCGTTTGGAAAAATATGCACAAAATGTCATGGAAAGAATCACTTTGCCAAACAATGCTTTTCAAAAGTAAAAACAAAGAAAGGACAACAAGTCAATATGATTGAGGACACTGATTTAAGTGAGACATTTTTTGTACGAATGGTGTCATGTGACAATGTCAAAAATGATACAGAAAATGTGCAGCCCTCAGATATGGACAATGCTGAACATAAAATTAATGCAGTAAAAGAGGACAAATGGATGATCCCACTGCAGATAAATGGAGTATTAGTTACATTGAAACTGGACACTGGGGCAAAAGGTATGAGTGACATTAAAAACATGAAAGAAAAGCCCAAAATACAGAAAAAGTCAGTACTACTGAAGGACTATAATGGACAGAAAATAGATAGCTTAGGTGTATGCAGACTTAAAGTGACAGTCAAAGACAAAGTGCATCATCTCATGTTTTCTGTTGTGGCTGAAGGACTTGATTCACTACTGAGTGACAAAGCTTGTGAGGACTTAGAACTGGTCAAGAGAGTATACCGTATAAACTGTGCCATAAGCAGACCAGATGACTCAGTGGATTCTGTAGTAAATAATTTCCAGGATGTGTTCAAAGGATTTGGAGTTCTACCATTCACATACAAGATCCAGCTAAAGGAGGATGCTCAGCCAGTGGTACATGCTCCACGAAGAGTTCCAGCACCCCTGCGTGACCAGCTCAAGAAAGAACTGGACAGAATGACCACACTAGGAGTCATCAGGAAAGTCGAAGAGCCAACAGACTGGGTTAACTCCATGGTATGTGTAAAGAAAAAGAACAATGATCTAAGAATATGCATGGATCCAAAGGACTTAAATCCAAACATAAAACGTGAACACTACCAGATTCCCAAGCGAGAAGAAATCACCAGTGAAATGTCAGGTGCCAGATACTTTACAAAGCTCGATGCCTCACAAGGATTTTGGCAACTAAAACTGGATGAAGAGAGCACCAAACACTGTACCTTCAACACACCATTTGGCAGGTATTGTTTCCTCAGAATGCCTTTCGGGATAATATCTGCATCTGAAATCTTTCATAGAGCGATGGAACACATAATTGAAGGTCTGGAAGGAGTTCGGGTCTATGTTGATGACATCATCATCTGGGGCTCCACACTGAAAGAACACAATGAGAGACTGACTAAAGTGCTACAGAGCATACGCCGGAATGGACTGAAGCTCAACAAAGCCAAGTGTCAGTTTGGCGTCCAGGAAGTCACTTTCCTCGGAGATAATCTATCTGGTAAAGGAATAGAGCCAGATATGGAAAAAGTAAACGCCATACTCAACATGCCCCGACCCACTGACAAAAAAGGAGTGCTACGCATCATGGGGATGATAAACTTCATTGGAAAGTTCATTCCTAACTTGTCAGCCAAGACAGCCTGTCTGCAAAACCTGCTACATAAAACAAATGAGTTCGCATGGACAGAAAGACATGAACAAGAGTGGATGAACCTCAAAACAGTGCTGACAACCACACCTGTACTCACTTTCTTTGACCTGACAAAGAGAATCAAAGTGTCAACGGATGCATCAAAAGATGGCCGAGGTGCTACAAGCAGAGGGTGGAGATTGGAAGCCTGTTGCCTATGCCTCCAGGTCTATGACTGATACTGAGGGTCGATACGCCCAGATTGAAAAGGAATTTCTAGGCTTGGTAGTTGGATTAGAAAAGTTCCATGGTTACATATATGGACTTCCCACCTTCACAGTTGAGACAGACCACAGCCCACTGGTTGCCATCATTAAAAAAAATCTGAATGAGATGTCTCCAAGGATTCAACGTCTCATGATGAAGCTGCAAAGATATGACTTTGAACTGATCTACACACCAGGCAAATACATAGTGTTAGCAGATGCACTATCCCGAGCACCCACAATGAGTCAAGTGAGCTCCACTGAAGAAGACGTGGATGTTCATGTGAGTATGCATGGTGTGGAGATGCCGGAGTTGGACTGGGGTGGACAAATGTAAGAAGTCACACAACACCAGGTTATAGTCCAACAGCTTTATTTGAAATCACAAGCTTTCGGAGCGCTGCTCCTTCTTCAGGTGAAGTGGAGAAATGCGTAAAGACACAGCTTAGAAAGTCAGAGAATCATGTCAGATGTTTACAGGTAACCTTTCCAACTGCCATTTATCACACCTCGGCAGAGAGATAATCACAGCAGTCAAAGGTGTGAATGGTGTCCAAACAGGTCAGTCAGGGAAACATTACATCAAGGAACAATGAGGTGGGGTCACAAGGGGTCAAATATTGCAGATGCTGGGGTCTGTATGAAAAACAAAAAAAGACAAAAAACATTTTTTTTGGCTGGAAATCACAGCAGGTCCAGCCGCATCTGTGTAGAGAGAACAAGCCAATGTCGACTCGAGTCTGGATGACCCTGCGTCAGGTGGGGTTACATGTAGCGTGACATGAACCCAAGATCTCGGTTGAGGCCGTCCTCATGGGTGCGGAACTTGGCTATCAGTTTCTGTTCTCAACACAGATACCATCATCACACGTGAGGACACCACCCACCAGGTACATGGTACATACTCATGTGACTCGGCCAACGTTGTCTACCTCATACGTTGCAGGAAAGGATGCCCCGGAGCATGGTACATCGGCGAGACCATGCAGACACTGCGACAACGGATGAACGGACACCGCGCAACAATCACCAGGCAGGAGTGCTCCCTCCCAGTCGGGGAACACTTCAGCAGTCAAGGACATTCAGCCTCCGATCTTCGGGTAAGCATTCTCCAAGGCGGCCTTCGAGACACACGACAACGCAAAATCGTCGAACAGAAACTGATAGCCAAGTTCCGCACCCATGAGGATGGCCTCAACCGAGATCTTGGGTTCATGTCACGCTACATGTAACCCCACCTGACGCAGGGTCATCCAGACTCGAGTCGACATTGGCTTGTTCTCTCTACACAGATGCGGCTGGACCTGCTGTGATTTCCAGCCAAAAAAAATGTTTTTTGTCTTTTTTTGTTTTTCATACAGACCCCAGCATCTGCAATATTTGACCCCTTGTGACCCCACCTCATTGTTCCTTGATGTAATGTTTCCCTGACTGACCTGTTTGGACACCATTCACACCTTTGACTGCTGTGATTATCTCTCTGCCGAGGTGTGATAAATGGCAGTTGGAAAGGTTACCTGTAAACATCTGACATGATTCTCTGACTATATAAGCTGTGTCTTTACGCATTTCTCCACTTCACCTGAAGAAGGAGCAGCGCTCCGAAAGCTTGTGATTTCAAATAAAGCTGTTGGACGGTAACCTGGTGTTGTGTGACTTCTTACATGTGAGTATGGGCACTGCTGCGCTGCCCGTGTCAGACACAAAATCAAAGCAAATAGCAGAAGAAACAGTAAAAGATACAGTGTTACAAACAGTAATAGAGAACATTCATCATGGTTGGCCAAAAGGTTCCTGTCCAAAATACTTTCACATAAGGTCAGAATTGAGTGTCGCAAGTGGACTATTACTAAAACAGAACAGAATAGTCATTCCACAGGCTCTACGTCAAGACATGCTCAAAAGGATTCATGAGGGGCACCTCGGAATTGAAAAATGCAAAAGGAGAGCAAGAGACACTGTTTATTGGCCTGGCATAAATAAGGACATTGAGAACATGATAGGCAAATGTGAGACATGTCAGAAACACCAAAGCAAACAAACAAAGGAACCAATGATAGTAGCCGACTTACCAACAGCACCATGGCAAAAGGTTGGTATGGACCTCTTTCATTTAAATGGTAAAGAATATCTAATAGTGATTGACTACTACTCTAACTATCCTGAGATGGCGCTGCTCTCAAGCACATCAGCAAGCAGTGTCATAATGCATGTGAAATCCATCTTTACCAGACATGGAATTCCCAGGATTGCCGTTGGCGACAATGGTCCGTGCTTCAACTGTAAGGAGTGGCAACAGTTTGCAGCACAGTATGATTTTAAGCACATCACATCCAGTCCTTTGTATGCTCGGTCAAATGGTGGGGCAGAGAGGGGTGTTCAAGTTCTCGGGCAGCTGCTGAAGAGGGCGACAGAGGGCAAGTCTGATCCTTGTCTCGCTATGCTGAGCTACCGAGCCTCGTCTTTGGACTGTGGTTCTTCGCCTGCTGAACTGCTGATGGGTCACAGGTTGCGCGCCACGCTGCCCTGCTGTGCAAGGGAACGGCGGGGTGAGGAGCTGAGACAGAGACTTCGACTGTGGGGGCTGAAGCAGAAATCATACTATGACAAGTCATCCAAAACTCTAAAACCATTGACAAGGGATGATGTCAGGATTGAGGATCCAGATGCATGGAACAGGAAAGCTACAGTTCTTGAGGTGGTACGACCAGGGTCATACACTGTTGGAACTCAGGAAGGACAGATTCTCAGGAGGAACCGCCGTTCCCTCCTGAAGACACAAGAAACTATCCAAGAGCAGATTGATGACAATGCCGCAACTGAATCTTGTCATTCACCACCAGAACAATCTCATGAAAACACATCAGAGTTACCCGTGCAGAGAAGACCCACACGTGTAGTGGAAAGGCCTGATAGACTTGATCTTTGAGTACAAAGGAAAACTGTACTGGGGGTGTGTTGACTGTTGTGAAAATGTTTGTGTTTGTAGAGCACCGGCAAGGGTGTTGCTGATGTCGTCTTTGTCGTTTTTCTTGAAAGTTGATTGATATTGATTTTGTTAACCTCAAAGAAAGGGGGATGTAATGATCAATGACATGTCATTCTGGAGTGGTGCACTGGATGGAGCCGTGTAACTGTATATTTGGTTGTGTGTGTTTGGGACTGCACTGCCCACAATGCACTGGGCTGCCCGGGAGGCAGTGGTCAAGATGGAAGCCTGCACACAGAAGCACACATGCGGAATCTCTACAGATGCTGTACCTAGAGAACGTGTACTGAATAAATGTCTAGCTAGAAGCTAGCTGTTCATAATAAGAATGTCTAGTTATTAATGAACATAACACTTTTGACATCGCCTTCTGTGGCCTCTCTACTCCTGTTGTCCCATTCACCAACAAGACCCGTGACCACATTCCTGTATCCTCTTTGAACTCCACTTCCTTCTGTATATGCCTTGTTTAAAAAAAAAACTCTCCGTTCACCTTCGATGCCCTCATCCCCAGCAAAATCTTCACCGTCTCCCATTCTGATCATTGCCTCTGGTACAGCCACCATCTTTGTTACCTCATCATAGGATTGCAAACTTGAGCATACCTGGCACACTACTGGCTTAGCCATCTGTTGTCTGATCTGACTGCACTGCATTAAGCTGTACCAGGTCTTATTCTCCCCTGCCAAAATTGCCCATTACTCTAGGATCATCCTGGAGGCAAAAATAACCCCAGGTTCCTTTCTCCAACACCAACCACCTCCTTAAATCCCTCTCCCCTGTGCCTTCCACTCTCACCAAGTGTGAGGAGCTTATGGATTTCTTAGTCACTAAGATGGAAGATATCCATTCAGCTGCCTCACCCTTTCTACTTGCCCAGAATGGCAAACCTCCCAGTCCGCCTCCTGCCCTAGCTCTGAACCACCATCTCCCTCTAGTTTCTCCCTCATCTTCCCTCCAAGCTCATAATGTCCATGAGACCAACCTCCTTCCTCAACCCCATTCCCACTGAACTCCTGACCACCCCACTTCCCTTCCTGGCCCCTATTCCAACTGATATTTAAATAGTTTGCTCTCCAGCAATGTCCATTTCCCTTTCAAAACCGCCATCATCACCTCCTCCTCAAAAAACCCACTCGACCCCGCAGTCTTCGAAAACTACTGCCCAGCCACCAAATTTCCTTTTCTTTCCATGGTTCCTAAACATGTCATTGCCTCCCAGATCCCTTCCCATCTCTCTGAATCCCTCCAATCAGGTTTCTACCCTTCCCACAGCACTTAAATGGCCCTAACTAAAGCTCTGGATGATATTTTCTGTGACTGACCATGGTGCACTATTCCTCCTCGATTGCTCTGCAGCCTTCGACACAATCGAACACACCATCCTCTCCCAACACTCCCCTTCAAGTGTAGGCCATGTCCTCTGATTCTACTGTTCTGGGCAAGGTGAAATAGCTTGTCATGGTCTACAATATCTCGTCCATTTAGAATCCAAAAACAGCAATTATATCACCTCTCAACCTTCTCTTTTCAAATGAGAACATGCTTAATTTACATAATCGCTCCTTAAAATCCAATCAATTTTTTGGTTCACCATCCATTTTTCCTTATGTCTCTCTGTACACCCTGGGACCTTTTTTGATGTTAAGTTATAATTGCAAGTTTTTTAGTAATACTGGGTAGTGTCTGTAGCACTTGAATGGGGTAGGGAATAAAAGGGTACATTTAAGCCACCCAGGAGCCATGATGATAACCCCAAATGGTCCAGCAGTGGGTAATGGCTGGGAGCCCAGGTGGCGACCACTCAGAAAAGAAAGTAGGAGGGCTAGCACCGATAAAAAGAAACTGAAGTTTTGCTCACACATATGAACACACACACACACACACACACACACACACACACACAGTCCCAGAAAATATATGGGCCAGAAGATCCAATTTAATTATTGCAGCTCTGTGACAGAGCACAACTGTAGCCCCTGGCAGATTTCGAGCATTTCACAAGATAATTACCGATGAGGGCATTTGGCCCAGCTTAATTCATTCATCAAGAAAATCCATACAATCACCTTACTTAACCATCTAATTGTTTCTTAAATGATTCCAGGGCTTTTGCCTCCATGAGTCTATCTGAATGTCCATTCCAAATGTTGGTCATATTTTTGTATAGTAGTACTTCCTGCCATCAGTCCTTTGTGTTTCAGAAATCAGTCATGAACTAAGTACTCAGAAGTGTGGTCTGACCCGAGCACTGTACAACTTCCTCTGACATACGTTTTGGCTAAGTGGTTCAGCATTATATTGGCTTTGTTGATTATTGAGTCTACAAAGACTCCTTGGTCTCTCAAGTTCTTTAAAAGAAACTTACATTTATATAGCGCCTTTCACAACCATTGGACATCTCAAAGCGCTTTACAGCCAATTAAGTACTTTTGGAGTGTAGTCACTGTTGCAATGTGGGAAATTAATTAATTCAACACTATTCAGGGGTTGTGTGTGTTGCCCATCTTTCCTTCATGTGTGCAATACTTTGCACTTCTCAGCATTAAATGTAATCTGCTACTGTTCTGCTCATGTACATATTTTATTCAACTCATTCAATAATTTCTGAGCGGTGTCCTTCTATTCCATTCCCCTCCTGGTTTGGTATTATCTTCAAATTTGAGAAGTTAAGTTTTTAAATCCGAGCCACTGATGTAAATTAGAAACAGTAGTTGTTTCTTAACATAGATAAATGTGAG
Source organism: Somniosus microcephalus (assembly GCF_052327205.1). Lineage (NCBI taxonomy): Eukaryota > Metazoa > Chordata > Chondrichthyes > Squaliformes > Somniosidae > Somniosus > Somniosus microcephalus. Next base: position 43,351,556 of record NC_140992.1, on the reverse strand, counting down.
GTGATGCACTTGGGTACGAAAAACAGCAACATCACCTACACCTTAAAACATAAGAAACTGAATGGGGTAGAAGAGCAAATCATTAAAAGCAGCACAGCAGGTCAGCAAAGCAATTAAAAATACTAACAAGCACTGGGATTTATTTATAGGTATAGAATTCAAAAATAGTGAAATTATTTAAACTTGCATAGGAGCCTGATCAGGCTACACTTAAGAGTACTGTGCACAGTTCTGGTCTCCATACTATAAAAAGGACATAGAAGCACTGGATAAAGTGCAAAACATTTTACAAGTATGGTACCAGAAATATTACAGCTATCGATAAACATTAAACAGGTTGGGGCTATTTTTTTTTTAGAAAAAAGACAAGACTAAAAAGAGACCCGATGGAGGTCTTTAAAGTTATGAGTAGGTTGGACAGGGTAGATGTGGAGAAAATGTTTCCACTTGTGGGAGAAACCAAAACTAGGGCCCATAAATACCAGATAATTACTAATAAATCCAAAAGAGAAATAAGGAGAAATTTCTTTGCTCAGCGTGGTTAAAATGTGGAACTCACTACCACAGGAAGTGGTTGAGGCAAATAGCTTAGATGCTTCAAAAAGGAAACTCGACAAATACAGGAGAGAAAATGGAATAGCAAGATATGCTGCAAGCCTGATGAGGTAGATGGAATGGGAGGAGACTCGCGTGGACTATAAACAGCAGCACAGACTAGTTGGGCCAAATGGCCTGTTTCTATGCAAGACAAACATCAACTGCAAAAGAATAAAGCTCACCAGTGTGCCACCTGGATACTTAAGTATTTGCATTCAGCCAAGATTTCTAAGATCTCAAATGCTTTACATAAGTTTTATTGCATACCACACCATGTGCAACTTTGTGGTATGCAAATTGCAGCTGTATATAATTTTTCCAAAGCCTGCACTCGCCAAACAGGTTTCTGCCCTTGCTGCAGCACTGAAACAGCCCCAGTTTCAGAAATACATACTATGTGACTATGACCGTGGTGCACTATCCCTCCTCATCCTTCTCAAACTGCTTGCAGCCTTTGACACAGTTGATCACACCATCCTCCTCTGCCTCTCCTCTCTTATCCAGCGGAGTTCAACTGCCCTCCACTAGTTCCACTTTTGCCTATCTCGTAGCCGGAGAATCTCCTACAATGGCTGTTCTTCCTGCCCCCGCACCATTATCTTTGGAGTCCTCCAAGAATCTATCCTTGGCCCCCTATTTCTCATCTACATGCTGCACCTTAGTGACATCAGCCGAAATCACATCAGCTTCCACATGTACGCTGATGAAATCCAGCTCTACCTTACCACCACCTCTCTCAGCCTCTCCACTGCCTGCGTCGTCAGGCTGCATTGGATGAGCCAAAATGTCCTTCAATTAAACATTGGAAAGACAAAGACGCCATTGCCTTTGGCACCTGCCGTGAACTCCATTTCCTGGCCACTGATTCCATCAATCTTCCTGGTCACTGTCTCAGGCTGAACCAGACTGTTCGCAACCTCTGCGTCCAATTTGACCCTGAGCTGAGCTTCCGACCCCATATCCTCTCCACCATACAAGACCGCCTACTTCCACCTCCGTAATATCATCCATCTCCACTCTTACCTCAACCCATCTGCTGCGGAAACCCTCGTCTATACTTTCGTTACCGCCAGACTCAACTATTCCAAAGCTCTCCTGGCTGACCTCCCATCTTCCACCCTCCATAAACTTGAGCTCATCCAAAACGCTGCTGCCTGTACCCTAAATCGTACCAAGTCCCGTTCACCCATCACCCCAGTGCTCGTGGACCGACATTGGCTCCCAGTCCACCAACACTTAGATTTTAAAATTCTCATCCTCGTGTTCAAATCCCTCCATGGCCTTGCCCCTTCCTCCCTCTCAAACCCCCACCAGCCCTACAACTCACTTGAGAACTCAACGTTCCTCCAATTCTGGCCTCTTGTGCATCCCCACTTCCTTTGCTCCATCATTGGCGGCTGTGTCTTCAGCCATCTAGCTCTTAAGCTCTGGATTTCCCTCCCTAAACATCTCTCTCTCTTCCTTTAAGATGCTCCTTAAAACCTACCTCTTTGACTAAGCTTTTGGTCATCTGTCCTAATGTTTCCTTCTTGAGCTCTGTGTCAATTCTTGTCTGATAACACTCCTGTAAAGCACCGTGGGACATTTTACTACTTTAAAGACACTATATAAAAGCAAGTTGTTGTTGCACAATTACACAAAATTTAAAATATATAATATCCAAGAGTAACTAGGATGTGTAGAAGAACCACTTATACTGAACTTTTCCTGAATTTAATTTTGTTGAGATGACTATGATTGTACCATGATGGTAAAAGGTATGATCAGTAAGTTCGCAGATGACACGAAAATTGATGGGGTGGTAAATAGCGAGGCGGGAAGCCTCAGGCTACAGAACGATATAGATGGGTTGGTCAGATGGGCAGAACAGTGGCAAATGGAATTTAACCCTGAAAAGTGTGAGGTGATGCATTTTGGACGGACTAACAAGGCAAGGGAATACACAATGAATGGTAAGACCCTAGGAAAGACAGAGGATCAGAGGGACCTTGGTGTGCATGTACATAGATCCCTGAAGGCAGCAGAACAGGTGGATAAGGTGGTTAAAAAGGCATATGGGATACTTATATTCTATGCCTCGGCTAATGAAGGCAAGAGCAGGGAGGTTATGATGGAGCTGTACAAAACGCTGGTAAGGCCACAGCTGGAGTACTGTGTGCAGTTCTGGTCGCCACACTATAGGAAGGATGTGATTGCTTTGGAGAGGGTGCAGAGGAGATTTACCAGGATGTTACCTGGGCTAGAGCGCTTCAGCTATGAAGAAAGACTGGACAAGCTGGGGTTGTTTTCCTTGGAGCAGAGAAGGCTGAGGGGGGACCTGATTGAGGTATACAAAATTATGAGAGGCATAGATAGGGTGGATAGAAAGGAACTTTTCCCCTTAGTAGAGGGGTCAATAACAAGGGGGCATAGATTCAAGGTAAGGGGCAGGAGGTTTAGAGGGGATTTGAGGAAAAACTTTTTCACCCAGAGGGTGGTTGGAATCTGGAACTCACTGCCTGAAAGGGTGGTAGAGGCAGGAACCCTCACAACATTCAAGAAGCATTTGGATGAGCACTTGAAATGCCACAGCATACAAGGCTATGGACCAAATGCTGGAAAATGGGATTAGATTAGACAGGGCTTGATGGCCGGCGTGGACGCGATGGGCTGAAGGGCCTCTTTCTGTGCTGTATAACTCTATGACTCTATGAATCCAAGGCCACTTATTCATCCTGAAATAATCTAGGCATAGCATTTAAAAGTACATTTAAGTTGATTGAGTACTATTAAAAAAAAAACTTCAGAGTGGGCAAAATAAGTTCTTGTGTCACCACTCCACAAAAAGGACAGTGAAATGCGAGTGGTGGCGTGGGGGAAGGAAACTTATGGTACAGACAGACCCACTGCTCAGCAACTATTCTCCATCTTGAGCGAGGATAAACTGGCCAAACAGTGATGCATTCACTTAAACTTAGGGGGCTACAGCACCATCTATTGGCCAAATGAGAGAATTCTACTTCGTTTAGTCAGTCAGTGATGATGGCTGAAATAAACAGGGTATCGGGCAGCAGAATTTTGGGGCAATTAAGAGTTTAGAGAGTGACAGTTGGGTGGTCAGCAAGGAGAACACAGGAATAGATGAGTCCAGAGGTAACAAAGATATGGATATGGGTTTCCGGGTTAGAGGCAGGCAATGTTGCAGAGGTGTAAATAAGTAATCTTGTTGCTGAATGGGATTTAAAGCTTAGCTGGGGGTTGAACAGGATGCCACGATTGCACATGGTCTGGTTCAGCCCAAGGAAAGGCCAGAGAGGGGGATGGAGTTTGTGGTGAATGAGTGCAGTTTATGGTGGAATCTGAAAAGGATGCCTTTGGTTTTCCTGCTGTTGAGTTGTGTCATCCATGACTTGGTGTTGCATAGGCATACAGTAGCTTAGTGGTTATGTTGCTGGACCAATAATCAAGGGCCTTGGATGAATAATCCAGTGAACACAAGTTCCAAACCCATCATGGCAGTTTGAGAATTTGAATTCAGCTAAAGAAAATCTGGAATAGTCAGTTTCAGTAAAAGTATATGAAACTCCTGTCCCACACCAACGTGATTCTTAACTTCCCTCTGAAGTGGCCTAGCAAGCCACTCAGCTGAATAAAACCACTACATGAAATAATAAAACTTGATAGACCACTCCACCGAGTCCTTGGCATCGAATCAAGACAAGGGCACGCCCAGCTGTCCCCGAAAGGTCCTTCTCACTAACATCTGGGGGCTAGTATGAAAGTTGAGACAGCTGTTCCACAGACTAATTAAGCAACAGCCTGACAGTCATACTCATAGAATCATACCCATCAGCCAATGTCCCAGACTCCTCCATCACCTTATATCCTGTCCCATCAGAGCTGGGGGCATAGTCGTACAGTCAGGGAGGAGTGTTCCTTGTAGTCAGCTGTGGCTCAGTTGGTAGCACACTCACCTCGCAGTCAGAAGGTTGTGGGTTCAAGTCCCACTCCAGCGACTTGAGCACATAAATCTAGCTGACACGCCAGTGCAGTACTGAGGGAGTGCTGCACTGTCGGAGGTGCCATCTTTCGGATGAGACGTCTGCTCTCTCAGGTGGACGTAAAAGATCCCATGGCACTATTTCGAAGAAGAGTAGGGGAGTTATCCCCGGTGTCCTAGCCAATATTTATCCCTGAATCAACATAACAAAAAGTAGTTTATCTGGTCATTACCACATTGCTGTTTGTGGGAGCTTGCTGTGCGCAAATTGGCTGCCGTATTTCCCACATTACAACAGTGACTACACTCCAAAAGTACTTCATTGGCTGTAAAGCGCTTTGAGACGTCCGGTGGTCGTGAAAGGCTCTATATAAATGCAGGGTGGATAAAGGGGAACCAGTGGATGTAGTGTATTTGGACTTCCAAAAGGCATTTGACAAGGTTCCACACAAAAGATTACTGATCAAGTTAAAAAATCACGGGATTGGGGGTAATGTACTGGCATGGGTGGAAGATTGGCTATCTAACAGAAAACAGAGTTGGGATAAGTGGTTTGTTCTCGGGCTGGCAATCAGTAACTAGTGGTGTTCCGCAGGGGTCAGTGCTGGGACCCCAACTCTTTACAATCTATATTAACGATTTGGAGGAAGGGACCGAGTGCAAAGATGGGAGGGAAAGCAGTGAGTGAGGAGGACATTAAAAACCTGCAAAAGGACATAGACAGGCTAAGTGAGTGGGCAGAGATTTGGCAGATGCAATATAATGTTGGAAAGTGTGAGGTTATGCACTTTGGCAGAAAAAATCAAGAGCAAGTTATTATCTAAATGGAGAGAAACTGCAAAGTGCTACAGTACAAAGGGATCTGGGGGTCCTGGTGCATGAAACACAAAAAGTTAGTATGCAGGTGCAGCAGGTGATCAGGAAGGCCAATGGAATCTTGGCTTTTATTGCAAGGGGGATGGAGTATAAAAACAGGGAAGTCTTGCTGCAGTTATACAGGGTATTGGTGAGGCCACACCTGGAATACTGCGTGCAGTTTTGGTTTCCATATTTAAGAAAAGATATACTTGCTCTCGAGGCGGTTCAGAGAAGGTTCACTCGGTTGATTCCAGAGATGAGGGGGTTGACGTATGAGGAAAGGTTGAGTAGGTTGGGACTCTACTCATTGGAGTTCAGAAGAATGAGAGGCGATCTTATCAAAACATATAAGGTTGTGAGGGGGCTTGATCGGGTGGACGCGGTGAGGATGTTTCCACTGATGGGTGAGACTAGAACTAGGGGGCATAATCTTAGAATAAGGGGCTGCCCTTTCAAAACTGAGATGAGGAGAAACTTCTTCACTCAGAGGGTAGTAAATCTATGGAATTTGCTACCCGAGAGCTGTGGAAGCTGCAACATTAAATAAATTTAAAATGGAGATAGACATTTTCCTAGCAGATAAGGGAATTAGGGGTTAGGGGGAGAGGGCAGGGAAGTGGACGTGAGTCTAGAGTCAGATCAGCCATGATCCTATTGTATGGCCTACTCCTGCTCCTAATTCTTATGTTATGTTAAGTCTTTCTTTTTTCCTTCACATTGATTTCAGACTCCATGAAGTCTCATGGCTTCAGGCAAGAAAACCTCCCAATTACCACCTACCTCCATCCCTCAACTGATGAATCAGTACTCCTCCATATTGAATACCATTCTTGAAGAAAGCACTGAGGGTCATAAGAGCACAGAATGGAATCTGGGTGGGGGACTTGACCATCACAAAAAGAGTTGCTCAGTAGTACCACCACTGACTAAACTGGTAAGAAAACCAACATGAAGGAATAAACGACTTGACCTTATCATCAATCTACCAGTCTCAGATGCGTCTATCCACAATGGCATTGGTAGGAGTGACCACCACATGGAGACAAAGTCCCATCTTCACATTGAGAACACCCTCCATCGTGGCATTCAACACTACCAACGTGCTGTGGGATAGATTAACAGATCAAACAGCTCAAATCTGGGTATTGTGAGGTGCTGTATACCATCAGCAGCAGCAAAATTGTATACGATTACAATCTGTAACCTCATGGCCCTGCGTAACCCTTACTCATCCATCAGCAGGAAATCAGATGACCAATCCTGGTTCAATGAGGAGTGTAGAAGGGTGTTAGGATAAAATTTGGTTGAAGGGATATAAAGGGGTCCTCAATATTCAACCGGTATAAAACTATATGAAAGGTACCATTTAGTCTTGTTAGCTGGAAGACAAAACACAAAGCACCATGGGATACTTGGCTATATTAACCCTTTTTGGACTAACATAAATGAAAATTAGCTGACATTCTGAAATGTTGCTTGTAATTACAACTTGGTAACTGTTTAGAAAGAGCCTGTTCTTGGAAGAGATAAGAGTACAAAGGCACGATTAAGAAGCAGCAGCAAATAAGGCCTTGAAGAAGTAGTCAGCCAGCTGCATAATTCAATGTGGCTTTGTATCCAGCTAGCCATGTATCTGCTGGAAAATACTTTTCCATACCAATAACAAGAGTAAGAGATAGCTCATGAATATGAAGCCTCCTACAGTCGACAAGCTTTTTACTGACTTATTCAGGGGTACTCGAGTTCGAAGGACAGGCTTAGTAGTTGATTGATTAACCATGTAAACCAATGAAGTATCAATATTCCCATGTATACACCCCATTAGTAATAAGTGGGTGTTGTCTAATAAACTGTATAAACTAAGCTGTATTGTCACTTTTCCTCTGAGAACGGTGCCTCCAGCTGGGGCTGGCTGAGGTGGTTCTCCCGTGTGCACTCGTAATAAACTATTGATCTGGGGTTAACACCTGAGTCTGTTAGTTCTGTTTTACCATCCAGATTTTCCTTGCTTACAAAGGGCATGCAGGGAGCACCACCAGGTGTACCTAAAAATGAGGTCCAACCTGGTGAAATTACATGATTACACACATGGAAGCAGCATGCTATAGACAAGCTAAGCGATCCCACAATTATAGATCAGGACAATTAAGCAACTAACAGGAGGAGAGGGTTCCATTAACATCCCCATCCTTGACGATGGTGAAGCACAGCACTTGAGTGCAAAAATTTAGACTATCGCAGATGGCACAATCACAGGTGGCAGTCTTCAGCCGATGCGATCAACTCCGCATGACATTAAGAAGTAGCCGAGTTTAGTGGACACAGCAAAGGATACAGGCCCCAACACCATCTCGGCTGTAGTTCTGAAGACCTTGGTTCCAGAACTAGCTGTGCCTCCAGCCACACTGCTCCAAGTATAGCTACAATAGATGGCATCCGTCCAACAATGTGGAGAATTGCCCAGGTATGTCCTGTCCACACAAAGCATGATAAATCCAACCCAGCTTACATCTGATCATCAGCAAAGTAATGTAAGGAGTGGTCAACAGTGAATTAAATAATTTAACCTTCATTCTTTTTGCTCCATAATACTGTACAAAGCCCTGGCCAGGCCACATCTGGACCATTATGTCTAGTTCTGGTCTCCTCACATGGTGGGGGATATAGAGACCTTAGGAAAGGTGCAGAGAAGGAACACCAGCTTGTTAACTAGTTTAAGGGCCCTCAGTTACCAAGAGAGGCTGAGAGCATTAGGGCTTTTTACTTTGGCAAAGCATAGATTTAGAGGAGATATGCTTCAGATCTTTAAAATGTAATAATGAGATAATCAGGACTGGGGACATCAGTATAAGTTACAAAAGCATAGAACTAGGTTAAATACTAGTAGGTACCCTACTTCTTTGCATATAGTCGTCAACCTCTGGAATAAGTTGCCAGCACATGCAGTATACAGATTTACTTCAAGCATTCAAGGGGGAACCTCTCGATTGCTCGAGTGGCAAATCTCTACATGTAGAAGGTGGCTTTGTCTTTGGGCATTGTGTCGCCCAGATACTATGGTCTCCTGGAGCTTGTTTGGTCGCCGTCAGAGGTCAGAGAGAAATTTCCTAGTTTGTTTTCTAAATTGGCCTGTTTTTTTGTCTCTCTTAGGAGACTGCATGGCAGGATGGGGTGTGGACTTGATGGACCAGTTAATTTTTTCCTGTCTTTTTTTTTGTCGGTACCTCACCAGGGAGGAGGGAGAAACAGTCTGCATGGGATCCATGTTAGAGCCCATTGCTGTGCTAAAATTATTTAAATCTAGACAATGCCCCCCACCCCCAAACCTCAGAATTTTCATACAATGCGTACCTGGATTTGGGAGTCCATTTTTGTAAAGGTTTTCACATGTGGCACACAACTAGATTTCATATCTATTTTTAATGTAAAACAGGTACAAGTTATATATGAAAAATTATGCTCATGCCACTCATGTAATGTAGCATATGGCAGAGGATTTTAATTTCTTAAAGGAATGACTGGGACATGTGATCACAGCATGTCCATTACAAAATGGACATGCTCTGATCAAATGATCCATGGCATTACCTACTGTTTTATGTGAGAATCAAATTAAACCTTTTAAACACTGTACTCAATATTAGAAACCTAAAGTTAAACATCTAAACATCTCAGTAGGAGAGCTTCACTAAAAGGTTCCCATTGAGATTTAATACAAAATACCTCAAAATAGTACTCAATTAATTAGTATGCAGACACCTTCAAGGAAATGTAATGCCTTCCCATAACTGATGTTCAAATGCTGCACCTCAATTTCCTCAGACTATACAATGCACAACCTCACATCATTGCCAACATTAAGAAAATAACTACTACAGTCTTGTATTACCACAAAGCTGCATTTTAAGTCTGGAGGTTTTATGCAGCCACCTTTGAGAATAGTTATGGTGCTTTATGGCTACTCTCGCTGGAAAGGATTGAAAACACCTGTCATCACCAATTAAGAAAAAGTATCTGTAGAGTTTTTGACAAGAAGTCTATTCAATAGACATAATCCTTCTTACAAAACTGTGAAACTGGTAAACTTTAATTTAAAAAAAAGTTTAGATTGAAACTTCAACAAGTCATCAAAAATACTGAATTTTAGGTCAAACGTCTGTGCTGGATTTAAACATTCTCTTTACCTAATGAATTGTTTCTTGAAATTAACAAAGTTCAGTCTTTGCAATGAGACAATTAAAACAGTCTGTTCAATATCAGCTCCAACTACTGTTCTCCAGACAAAAACAAAACTTTAAAACATAATCGGAATGTCAGCAGTTCCTCTGTATAGTTACTGTACAATCCTTAAAGTACAGTCAAGTAGATCCACTTATACGTGTAGTCAGTTTGTGACAGCAAATCACTCCAGAGTGCCTGTGAACAATCTTCCAACAATTCTGCCAGATCAACTGTCATTCAGCTCATCTATCCCACAGTCACAAAACGTCCTCCTTTGCTTGGTGCCTCTGCTGTTCTCCGCTCCTTCAGAATTGCAAATCGTTCATTTAAGGTAATGCCAGTCTACAGGAAGAAAAAAATACAATTATTTTCTGTGACATGTGTCAAGGCATTCTGTCTGCATAACTATCTTCCCAAACACAAACTTCCACAAAGATAGGGCAAAAAAAAGATTATAAATCTGAAGTTCTGTAATCCCCGCTCTCCTGCTGAGGATTCAGGCTTATGCTGGACTATGTTCCCAGTCACCAGCAGCCCTCTGATACCTCACTCCATTGCCATTTTTCACATGCAAGCCGAGAGAGAGTGGAATTCACAGACAACCCTAATCCTGTCCTCCCTCGACATCCATCTGCACATTTGGCAGCCGGCTAATGTTTCCTACCCAGGGGTGCCGAGGCCAACTATAGCAGCCCTCAGCGGAAATCAGTCAATTCAGTACAGCCCATAGTTAAATTGGCGACTTTCCTAGTGTGCATTTTTAAACAAATATTTATATTTGTAGAGTACCCTTTCATGTCAAACATCTCAAAGCGCTTCACCAAATAAATTATTTTTGAAATTTTAGCAACACGTTATGTGGGGAAATCTCATCGCTTTATTCCAGCCCTGGCAATGCATTTACCAATTAAAACATTGGAGGAACTATCTAAATGGAATGATTAATATAGGATCTTGTTGTGATCCATGAGAATATGTGACCAGTTGCTTTAGAGAATCAAATGTAGAAAAGTGTCAAAAGACAAAACATTGCATTTATTGTATATTGAGGTTGAAAAGTGAATACCTCCTGGAAGTTGTTAAGTGGACACAACTTTCATGTGAAATGCAAGTTGTGGTAAGTGAATTCAGCCAAGGTTTACTAATAACTAATTATGTAACTTAATAAATATTGAAGATTAATGAAACCCAGTAACTTCATCTGTTTTTAGGTTCAAACTAAATGAGAATCAGACCGTTGACACTTTCCAATTAAATAGCTCCGGAGCGGGTGTCTTACAGATCAAATATCATTTAAACAAATTATCTTTGGTACAATCTGGTGGATGTGTGGTGAGCACAGGCTCCCTCAACACCAAGGAATTTATTTAATTGTTAGCACCCAGAACAAGAAGTCACTGGATAAAAAGGAACTAAAAATAAATAAATATAGGATAGAAAAAGAATTAACAAACGTGGGTGATGCTGCTCGGTCCAGGCGCTGATCCTGACCCGGCGGCGGTCCCGGGACCCGAGCCGGACCCATCCCAGGGAGGGAATGTGACAGCAGGACCTTCCTCGTGCCAGACCACTGAAGGTGCCGGACCGTCGGGTGCCAGATTACCGGTGTTCACCCTGTACCTGTGGTGCTATCACTTAAGGTAGCAATGTCAGTGATAAATAAGTAATATAGTGAGCATCTCTGTGAAACTAGTAATTGGGGTAATATCAAGGAACTTTTGTCTCAATAGTGTCCAAAATTGGTCCTATACTGAATATTAACAATGAGTAGCCTAGGTCCATTTAATCTGAAATTTATATGCAGAATTCGTATGCACTTGATTAGGCAAACCATACATGTTGACTTCAACTGCATGATCTTTGTGCAATTCATTTTATATGGATTTGATTGCAGCAGTTTTTACATATACCACCATTAAATACACATGAAGTAAGAAAAAAGAGTAAAAAGGAGTTTAAAGAATTACAGATTTATAGTTAAAGAAGCATGTCCTATTTTATATGAAACATAAGATTCTGAAGGGGTTTGACAGGTAAGATGCAGAGAGGATGTTTCCCCTCGTGGGGGAATCTAGAAATAAAGGGCATGATTTCAGAATAAGGGGAAACTCCTTTAAATCGGAAATGAGGAGGAATTTCTTCTTAGAGGGTCGTGAATCTTTGGAATTCTCTTCCCCGGAGAGCTGTGGAGGCCGAGTCATTGAATATATTTAAGGTGGAGATAGACAGATTTTTGAACAATAAGGGAGTCAAGGGTTATGGGAAACAGGTAGGGAAGTGGAGTTGAGGCCAAGATCAGATCAGCCATGATTTTATTGAATGGCGGAGCAGGCTCGAGGGGCCAAATGACATACTCCTACGTCTCATGTCTTAATGCCAATGATTGAGTTTAAACTCCGATCTTCACATTTGCTTGAATATTTACAACATTTTTGCCAGCTGCTGTGCTGAGTGCAAAGGAAGCCAGTCAGTTGAAATTGTTTAAAGGAAGTAAGAATGATCAGAAAGAGAGAAGATTAACAGAACCGTTTGGGCATAAGAACCCCAGGACTGTTATTCTGAAATATGCCTGGAGGTCAAGTTCAAAATCAAAGTTAGAGTCTCCTTTCTATAACTGGAGACCTTAGAGGAACAATCCAATGCCAGCCGATCTCACTATGGCAATTGGAGATCTCTGGTAGCAAAGATACTTGCCCACATTTGAGTTGTACACTCCAAGGACCACACAGCGGACCTATTAGCAAGCCACCAAAGAGGCTCCCAGAAACATCATGAAAGAACACTTCTGGCATAATCGGAAGTGCCCTCAGGGAAGTAGGAACTGGAACTGCTATGAGGAACTGATGCGATATAGAATGAATCTGGGGAAACCAAGTTAGGTTTGATATGAAAAATGCCAAATGAAGTGGATTAATCTAAGATATATGGGATTAAAGAGCTGGTGATCCAGGAAATACTGACAACATACATGACATTGCTGACAATTGTAAGGAAGTTCAACAGAGCCAAAACCTCTTATTTTCTAAGACCTCTTCACATGCTAGTAGAAAGTTGAGATAACCCTGCTTCCTAAGAGCAACCCCTTGCATTCTTTTGCTGCAGAGCAAGAAAAGCAGAAGGAACAGAACTAAATCCTAGCTTGGACAACATTACACAGTCATATAACATATTAGCAGAAGTAGAGGCACAGGAACGAGGTGATCTACTGAAGGCCCTAAGTGAAAGGAAGGGGGCCCTCAAATGTTTCCCAGATTGTACGGAGTACTACTGAGCAAGATCCATAGTATTTAAAGCATGGACTAGGGCCATTTGCAACCCACCTCTCCATCTGTGGCCCTCAGCAGACTTGCTGCTTTAGGTGTATCTCAGTCTCCATTCATTCTTGCCTGACTATGTTACGTTGACTGTCTCAACATAGGGAGAAAAGCAGCTTGAAACAAAGGCTATGAGGCAGATTACTAAAGGGAAAGCGGAGGGGGAATTTGCTAGGACAAACAAGTTAGAAACGCTATAAACCATCTAGTTTAAGTCAAGAAAGACGACTCACTGATGTAGGCTAGCGGGATGTGTTTATTTTGTATTACTATGCAAATATAAGCTGTACAGATTGAATTGCGAGTCTAGTCAGAATGGTTGTTACTGTGAAATAAAGTAGCTTAGCAATTCATATCTGGCCTCATCTCACCAAGAGTTTGCTTAGTCCACCTTCAGAGCTATTGAAGGAGTACAAGACAAGAATATCCAGTTCAGGCTATGGGGGGATGCTTGTATGATGTATGATCCAGGGGTGTGCCAGGCAATTCCTACAAAAATGAGACACTCGCTTAAGGGAGCGACTAACACTACTGTAACCTGAACTGGATATTCTTGTACCTGAATTCTTAACAACGAGTAACTTGGAATCAGTGCTCTCCCCTCTTGCTGCTTTCCAACAAGCGAAAGCAATGAGGCTACCACCAAATGGATAAAGCAAGTCAAATAACGAGTTTCAATGGAACACCAAGTCAGGTAGGGTTTTTCATCCCATCTGGAGTGGAAATGCCACTTTTGGCAAATGTGTGCATCGGTGTGACAAATCAAGAGTTCGATATGTAGGGAATAGCAACCCTCAAGGTGCAGTGCATGGCTCTCCATCGAGAAACCGGTTGGAACGGTGGCCCTTCACAAAAAGGAAAGCTGATCGAAACAATTTGGTAAAACCTTTTGCAAACTTTTACCTGTCTGCCAACGCTGTTGATGTCAAACTCCAGAGGCACTCCTTTTGGTGGCCCTTTCTTTTCATCCGTCTCCTTTTTAACTGCAAATGGAATCAAAGGGGGACGTCTGCTCCGGAACTGTTGAGAACTATGGGAAAAAATTCAAGATTAAACAGAACAAAATAAGTTCTCTTCCTTTCATACAACAACTTGCATTTATAGAAGCGTTTTAATGTAAAAAAAAAAATCACACTGTATTCACAAAGGCGTAATCAGGAAAGAATGGACGCCAAGCCAAAGGAGACATTAGAGGGGAGACCAAACGTTTTTTTTCCGAAGAGGTGGGTTTTAAGGAGGCGCTTAAAGGAGGAGAGTGAAGTGGAAAGGCGGAGAGGGTTAGGTTGGAAAATCCAGATCTTGTGAACTAGGCACCTAAGACACTGCTGCCAATGGTGCGGTGGAGGGAAGGGAGGATGCACAAAGGCCAGTCAAGGGAATGGAAAGGTACCACAGAAAGTGAAAATTTGTGGGGGGGCAGTTTGAAAGGAGAATACACATTTTAATACATGTTACGGAAGATAGATCAAACGACTGAGCTCCAGTACACAACTTGAACACAGCTAGCTTGACAGGTAAACACAATAAGAAGACAGTCATGAAGCACATAAAAGTAATAATGATCAAAAGAAAGAGACACATACTCTGTGTTCTTGGCAGATGGGTTCTGAATGGACACAGTCAAAATTCCTCCGCTGGTACTGGGAATGCGAGCTCTGAAAGAGAGGAGAAACAGCTTAAACATTAGTAGATAGTGTTATAAAGTATCCAAGTGACTGACAGCAGATGCTAATCATAAAGGAATTATATATTCTATTTCCTTAAATTCCAAAAATATTTTGCATGGTGTCATATGAAAATATCTGGCTGGCACTTCTGTCCACAAATGCATCAAAGAAATATTGCATCCATAAATTGTAAAATATTAAATCCCCACTGTAATTTTAAGAATCTACTCCAAACAGATCCATTAGTATGTGAAAAGAACATGAATTAGGCCATGCTCAAATATGGAAGCTCCTTTTTTGTACTTGGGTTAGCTACATTACACTCCAAACTGCACTTGTGTAGACAAGACTTAATTAGAAGTACCAATTTGTACTGTTTCACACATCCTCCAATAATGAATTCCCTTGCCCACCCATCAGTAATTAATTCACTTAGCACATACAGGTGTAGTGTTCACCAATCTTCACAGTTTAATGACTTACTGGTCAACTGTAGTAGCACTAGAATTGGCTAACCACCTGAAAAATAAAATTGAAAATCAGATTCTCTACCCTCAAATATCAAATTTTTATTACAAAAATAGAATTATTTCATAGAGCAACATAATAACGAGTAAATACTGCTTCTCAATCATTTCAGGTTCCCTGAATCATACAGCAATTTCTGGCTTAGAGATCAAGCACACGAGCCATAATGCAGGCAAATTTAAAATATTTGATTGTTATGCATTTGAAATACATTTTTAGAAAGGGGGGTAACCTAGTAATTCCCACATACATATTTTTGTTGTACAACAGTCATCTTGCATCAAGGAAGGATATAATTGCCTTAGAGGGAATGCAGCGAAGGTTTACCAGACTGATTCCTGGGATAGGGGGATTGTCCTAGGAGGCCAGATTGAGGAGACTAGGCCTATATTCCCTTGAATTTAGAAGAATGACAGGACTTGACAGGGTCGATGCTAGGAGAACGTTTCCCCTGGCTGGAGAGTCTAGAACTAGGTGTCACAGTATCAGAATAAAGAGTCGGCCATTTAAGACTGAGATGAGGAGAAATTACTTCACTCAAAGGGTTATGGATCTTTGGCATTCTCTATCCCAGAGGGCTGTGGATGCTCAGTCGTTCAGTATGTACAAGACAGAGGTCAATATATTTTTGGATATTAAGGGAATCAAGGCATATGGGGATAGTGCGGGAAGGTGGAGTGGAGGTAGAAGATCAGCCATAATCTTACTGAATGGCGGAGCAGGCTCGATGTGCCAAATGGCCTAGTCCTGCTCCTATTTCTTATGTTATCAGAAATGCCGCTCAGAAAACTTTAAGAAGCCTACAAATCAGAGATCTGACTGGGTTAGGGCATCCAAAAGGCCACATACAGCCAAGCCCTGACAATCCAGATGAAACCCAGGCAACATTTGTGCTTAATTGTTGGTGTGGATTGCATGAACCTGGAGGTTTCGAAAGGGCTCCTCTTAGCACTGCTGCCTCACTGGGGTTAAATCCTAAATCAGAACACAGATCTGTTAGTATCAGCAGCTATATGATTTACACCTTATAAGTGCCGCTGCCCACCACCCCAAAGAATGCCACTTCGTTGCCCATGAAAACAAAAACTTCAACATTTGTGGATTATGGTAAAAAAAAAGCATTTCTGATCTACATATTACTGAAACAGACACTTTTGAGAATTGCACCATTACTTCAGCACCAAAACCAGAATATAATGGGCTGGATTTTACATAAGAACATAAGTAGGAGCAGGAGTAGGCCATACGGCCCCTCGGGCCTGCTCCGCCATTCAATAGGATCATGGCTGATCCGAATCTAGACTCACGTCCACTTCCCTGCCCTCTCCCCGTAACCCCTAATTCCCTTATCTGCTAGGAAACTGCCTATCTCCATTTTAAATTTATTTAATGTTGCAGCTTCCGCAGCTCTCTGGGGTAGCAAATTCCATAGATTTACTACCATCCGAGTGAAGAAGTTTCTCCTCATCTCAGTTTTGAAAGGGCAGCCCCTTATTCTTAGATTATGCCCCCTAGTTCTAGTCTCACCCATGAGTGGAAACATCCTCACCGCATCCACCCGATCAAGCCCCCTCACAATCTGCTGTAGAAAGCACGGTGAGGCTAACAGCGCTCACTGTTATTAAAGTGTAAATCGGACAGCAATTTCCGACGACCGCACATGCACAATTAAACGCAAAAATCTGGAATGTGCAGTCCAATGAGCGGTTCCTTTAGAAGCTGTACTATAATGGCATCTTGCTGTCTGACTCACCGTTCAAATACATGGAATGGTGCGAAGTTGCTGTATGTGCCTCAGAGATAGGAACTAAATTTGCTAGAAAAAATTAGGTCTTGTCCATTCCAGTCTAAGTACCCTTTTAACAGTGTGATAAGTCTTAATTACTGCCAAACAAACCCCTCTGGCACTGAAAATTAACATTTAGAAGTTTATTGTTGGAGATTTAAATTATTTTTTAAAAGTAATAAAAAAAAACCTTTTTCTGTCTCTTACCTCTCTCTTTTTATCCCATACTTCTTTCCCTCTCTTTATTTTGCTTACTGTACCTGATTTGACATTGAATTCAATATTCTAAACTTACACTTCCTGGTTCAGACTCTGCGCTGCTCATCAACGATTCTTCAATCTGATTGGTTAAGGAGATACACAGTTGCTTTTCTTGTTCACAGATCCCTGCGCTGTTTCGCTCTCTAATTTACATTAAGTTGCAGTGAAAAATCCCATAGAAAGTCTGTGAGTAAGTGGTAGTGCAATGAACAGCTGGCACCATTCGTTCGCCGCAGAGAGCAAAATCCGGCCTAATGTATCTCTTGTATCACTTCCAGAAGACGCTTGTGTTTTTTGAAAACCTCTATTCCAAAAGGTTATTTGGCTTGAGGGCACCAACTCAACTTACAAAAAGGAAAAAATGCATGGTAGACATTTAAGGATACACCCAAATTAATCAAGTACAATCTTGTGATTTAAGAATGTGGAACTCTTTTCCGCATCAGACTGGATGTGCTTAAACATCTTTTAACTTGAACACGTCACATCTAAATGTGGAAAACAATGTTAAACAGTTCTTACTGCAGTTAATAGTTTCTTCAATGTTTAAACTTACGGTAGTGTTCTTTTCTTAGTAGCTGCTCCTTTCATCCCTTGTTCAGTTTGCATATGCACCTGGGTTTAATAGCACATATCAGACAAAGATTACTGCTTTCAGATATAAACAAGGCCAACAATATGAAAATGTAAGCAATGGTTAGCCAGATCTCCCTTTCTGAAAAAATGTAGTCAATGTTCTGCTAACAGTAGTCAAAAAGAAATAGGACCAGAAGTCCAGAGGCACATAGACTGTCAGTGAAAAATCAACCAGTCAACATTTGTGGAAAAAACGTCCAACTTTTTGAATTCACACCAAGGTTTTAGATAGAACATAATAAGAACATAAGAAATAGGAGCAGGAGTAGGCCATATGGCCCCTCGGGCCTGCTCCGCCATTCAATAGGATCATGGCTGATCTGAACCCAGACTCACGTCCACTTCCCTGCCCTCTCCCCATAACCCCTAATTCCCTTATCTGCTAGGAAGGATATTAACTCAGTTAATACAGAATCTATATGGGTGGAGCTAAGAAATAGCGAGGGGCGAAAAACATTAATAGGAGTGGTATATAGGCCTCCAAATAGTAAAATAGAGGTTAGGGAGGGCATCACGAGGGAAATTAGAGAAGCGTGCAATAAGAGCACAGCTGTCATCATAGGTGACTTTAACTTACATATAGATTGGACTAGCCTAATCAGTAAAAATAATGAGGAGGAGGAATTCCTTGAGTGTTTAAGGGATGGTTATCTGGATCAATATGTCGAGGAACCAACTCGGGAACAGGCTATATTGGACTGGGTACTGTGCAATGAGAAGGGACTAATCAGTAATCTTGTTGTACGGGGACCCTTGGGTCAGAGCGATCATAACATGATCGATTTCTCACTCGAAATGGAGAGCGAAGAAATTGACTCAGAGACTAAGGTCCTGAATTTAAACAAGGGGAATTATGATGCCATGAGACGGGAACTGAGTAGGTCTGATTGGACAACGTTCCTGGGAGGACTGGAGGTAGATAAACAATGGCAAACATTTAAAGATAGAATGACAAAATTGCAAAAATTGTTTATACCAATCTGGCATAAAAGGAAATCTAAAAAGGTGACTCAACCGTGGATAACAGGGGAAATTAGAGACAGCATAAAATCCAAAGATAGGGCGTATAAAATAGCCAAAAAAAGCGCCAGAGCGGAAGATTGGGAACAGTTTAAGATAGAGCAAAGGAGGGCAAAGGGCATGATCAAGAGGGGCAAAATAGCTTACGAAAACAAGCTGGCGGAAAATATAAAAACTAACTCCAAAAGCTTTTATAAATATATCAAAAGGAAAAGACTGGTGAAAACCAAAGTTGGTCCATTGCAGTCAGATACGGGGGAATATATAATGGGAAATAAGGAAATGGCAGATCAACTAAATGCATACTTTGGGTCAGTCTTTACGAAGGAAGACACAAAAAACCTCCCTGGGATATCGGGAAAAATAGGGACATTGGCAAAGGAGGAACTGACGCAAATCAATATCTCTAAGGATATGGTGTTAAGGAAGCTAAAGGGATTGAAGGTGGACAAATCCCCAGGGCCTGATAACATGCATCCTAGGGTACTGAAGGAGGTGGCCCTAGAGATAGCGGATGCACTAAGGATGATTTTTCAGAATTCATTAGACTCGGGAACAGTGCCGATGGATTGGAGGGTAGCTAACGTTACCCCACTATTCAAAAAGGGGGGTAGGGAAAAAGCAGGTAATTACAGACCTGTAAGCCTTACATCAGTTGTGGGCAAAATGCTGGAGTCCATCATTAAGGATGAAATAGCGGAGCACTTAGCAAATGGGGACAGGATAGGACAGAGTCAACATGGATTTACAAAGGGTAAATCGTGCTTGACTAATCTATTGGAATTTTTTGAGGGAGTAACTGGTAGAATAGATGGGGGAGAGCCAGTAGATGTGGTGTACCTGGACTTCCAAAAGGCCTTCGATAAGGTCCCACATAAAAGATTAGCATGGAAAATTGAGGCTCATGGGATAAAGGGGAAAGTTTTGGCGTGGATAGGGAACTGGCTGTCAGATAGAAAACAGAGAGTTGGAATAAACGGCTCATTTTCTGAATGGCAGGCAGTAACAAGTGGGGTACCACAGGGATCTGTCCTGGGCCCCCAGCTGTTCACAATTTACATTAATGACCTGGATCAGGGAGTCGGATGCAGCATTTCCAAATTTGCAGACGACACTAAACTAGGAGGTGGGGTGGGCTCAGAGGAAGAGACCAGGAAGCTCCAGAGCGATTTGGACAGACTGGGCGATTGGGCGGATAAATGGCAGATGCACTATAATGTGGACAAGTGCGAAGTTATCCACCTTGGGTGCAGGAACGGGAGGGCAAATTATTATTTAAATGGCAATAGATTGGGAGAGGGGGAAGTACAGAGAGACCTGGGTGTTCTTGTACACCAGTCACTGAAGGCGAGCATGCAGGTGCAACAGGCGGTCAAGAAGGCAAACGGTATGCTGGCCTTCATAGCAAAAGGGTTAGAATACAGGAACAGGGATACCTTGCTGCAGCTGTACAGGGCACTGGTGAGACCACACCTCGAGTACTGTGTACAGTTTTGGTCGCCTCATCTGAGGAAGGATGTTCTTGCCATGGAGGGGGTGCAGCGGCGATTCACCAGGCTGATACCAGGAATGGCGGGAATGACCTATGAGGAGAGACTATGTAGTTTAGGGATGTACACACTGGAGTTTAGGAGATTGAGAGGGGACCTCATAGAAGTGTATAAAATTCTGACAGGTCTAGACAGACTGGATGCAGAAGGAATGTTTCCCTTGGCGGGTGAGAACAGAACTAGAGGACATAATTTAAGGATAAGGGCTAAACCATTTAGGACAGAGATGAGGGGGAATTTCTTCACTCAGAGAGTGGTGAACCTGTGGAACTCATTGCCACAGAGGGCAGTGTACGCCAGCTCATTAAATATATTTAAGAGGGAATTAGATATATTTCTACGGGCAAAAGGGGTTAAGGGTTACGGAGAGAAGGCGGGGACGGGATACTGAATTAAAGGATCAGCCATGATCTCATTAAATGGCGGAGCAGGCACGAAGGGCCGAATGGCCTACTCCTGCTCCTATCTTCTATGTATCTATGTATCTATGTAAAATGTCTATCTCCATTTTAAATTTATTTAATGTTGCAGCTTCCACAGCTCTCTCGGGTAGCAAATTCCATAGATTTACTACCCTCTGAGTGAAGAAGTTTCTCCTCATCTCAGTTTTGAAAGGGCAGCCCCTTATTCTAAGATTATGCCCCCTAGTTCTAATCTCACCCATCAGTGGAAACATCCTCACCGCATCCACCCGATCAAGCCCCCTCACAATCTTTGTTCTGGACATTTTACATGCAGATAGCACCCTCTGGTGGTAGCTATCGTATTGCAGTGACATTCTGGACATTTTTACATGCAGTAGCACCCTCTGGTGGTGGTTATTGTGTTAGCAGTGTGTTTGTATGAAACAGAGGTCATTTGACCTTTGTTCCTTTCTTCCTGTGTGAGGTCATTTGACCTTCGTACCTTTCTTCCTGTGTAACCCAGGAAGTAGAATTCCAGGAAGAACCTGGCAGTAATGGAGGATTCCATAAGGGATTCACAATCCAATGTAATCTGATTTCATATGTTAGGCCAAGCGCAATATCTGAGTATCTTTGTTTGTTAGCATAATAGCAACGTTGTCAGAGTAGTATTTTGACAATAATGGACAGGAAATGCCGGTTTTCAGCGCATGCGCTGTGCATGCTGAAAACCGGCAATTCCTCCGGGCACACGCGTGAGTACCCAGTCTGTACTCACGCGTTGTGCCCGGAATTACTGGGCCAATATGTTTATAAAAGGTTAATATTTGATAGTTACAGAAGTGAGTCCAAATGTATGTTAGTTATACAATTAATCTATTCTACTGTTGTAAATATGTTATATCTTATGTAATATCGAATGTATAGTACTCAGTTTATGTACAAAACATACTTTATCTTTGTTTACAGTTTCACAAATTTGTTCAAGTAAAGGCTTCAAACAGCAAACAGCTTCACGAAGAATTATTTTGAATAAGTGTTTAACTTGCTGGATAACTAGATAGGAGCACGTCTAGCGCGGCCAGTACAATCTTATATGTTTCGATAAGATCGCCTCTCATTCTTCTGAACTCCAATGAGTAGAGTCCCAACCTACTCAACCTTTCCTCATACGTCAACCCCCTCATCTCTGGAATCAACCGAGTGAACCTTCTCTGAACCGCCTCGAGAGCAAGTATATCTTTTCTTAAATATGGAAACCAAAACTGCACGCAGTATTCCAGGTGTGGCCTCACCAATACCCTGTATAACTGCAGCAAGACTTCCCTGTTTTTATACTCCATCCCCCTTGCAATAAAAGCCAAGATTCCATTGGCCTTCCTGATCACCTGCTGCACCTGCATACTAACTTTTTGTGTTTCATGCACCAGGACCCCCAGATCCCTTTGTACTGTAGCACTTTGCAGTTTCTCTCCATTTAGATAATAACTTGCTCTTGATTTTTTCTGCCAAAGTGCATAACCTCACACTTTCCAACATTATATTGCATCTGCCAAATCTCTGCCCACTCACTTAGCCTGTCTATGTCCTTTTGCAGGTTTTTAATGTCCTCCTCACTCACTGCTTTCCCTCCCATCTTTGTATCGTCGGCAAACTTGGATATGTTGCACTCGGTCCCTTCCTCCAAATCGTTAATACAGATTGTAAAGAGTTGGGGTCCCAGCACTGACCCCTGCGGAACACCACTAGTTACTGATTGCCAGCCCGAGAACGAACCATTTATCCCAACTCTGTTTTTTGTTAAGATAGCCAATCTTCCACCCATGCCAGTATATTACCCCCAATCCCGTGATTTTTTTATCTTGATCAGTAATCTTTTGTGTGGAACCTTGTCAAATGCCTTTTGGAAGTCCAAATACACTACATCCACTGGTTCCCCTTTATCCACCCTGTATGTTATATCCTCAAAGAATTCGAGCAAATTTGTCAAACATGACTTCCCCTTCGTAAAACCATGCTGACTCTGTCCTATTAAATTATGTTTATCCAAATGCTCTGTTACTGTATCCTTAATAATGGACTCCAACATTTTGCCAACCACAGATGTTAGGCTATGTGGTCTATAGTTTCCAGCTTTTTGTCTACTTCCCTTCTTAAATAAGGGTGTTACATTAGCAGTTTTCCAATCTGCCGGGACCTTTCCTAAGTCCAGGGAGTTCTGGAAAATGATCACCAATGCATCCACAATCCCTACCGCCACTTCTCTCAAGACCCTAGGATGTAGGCCATCAGGTCCGGGGGATTTATTCGCCTTAAGTCCCATTATTTTACTGAGTACCATCTCCTTAGTGATTTTAATCGTGTTTAGCTCCTCCACCCCCGCCCCCATTGCCCCCTATTTGTCCAGTGTTGGGATATTTTTAGTGTCCTCTACTGTAAAGACTGATACAAAATATTTGTTCAGCGTCTTTGCCATCTCCATGTTCCCCACCACTAGGTCCCTTAGAGGATGGGACTGGGAAACAACGTTCACTTTAGCCACCCTTTTTCTTTTTATATAGCTGTAGAAACTCTTGCCATCTGTTTTTATATTTTTTGCTAGTTTACTTTTTTTATATTTTTTGCTAGTTTACTTTCATAATCTATCTTCCCTTTCTTAATTAATCTTTTAGTTATTGTTTGCTGGCTTTTAAATGCTTCCCAATCTTCTATCCTCCCACTAGATTTGGCTAATTTATATGCCCTTGTTTTCAGTCGAATACTATCCTTTATTACTTTACTAAGCCACGGATGGCTGTCTTTTCTTTTACTCCCCTTTTTCCTCAGTGGAATATATTTATCTTGAAAGATGTGAAATATCTCCTTGAATGTAGACCACTGCTCTTGTACCGTCTTACACTTTAACCTGTTTTCCCAGTCCACTTTAGTCAATTCTACTCTCATACCTTCATAGTCTCCTTTATTTAAGCTTAGTACGCTGGTTTGAGATCCAACTCTCACCCTCAAACTGAATTTGGAATTCAACCATATTATGGTCACTCATTCCAAGGGGATCCTTTACTAGGACATTTTTTTATTAATCCTGTCTCATTACACAGGACCAGATCTAAGATTGCCTGCCCTCTGGTTGGTCAGTTACATACTGCTCAAGGAACCCGTCCCTAATACACTCTATGAACTCTTCCTCAATGCTGCCATGCAGGATCAATAGTGTAGTAAATATGGTACTGGACTAGGAACTCAGAGATAGGTTCAAATCCCATCATAGCAGGCTGTGAAATTGAATATAATAAATCTAGTTAACACCAGAAAGAAAATAATCATAAAAGCTGCCAAATTGTTGTAAAAACCCAACTGGTTTACTAATGTTCTTCAGAAAAGGGAATCCACCTGATCTGACCTATACGTGACTAGTCAACATTATGTGGTTGACTCTTACTGCCCTCTGAAGTTGCCGAGCAAACCACTCAGTTGTATAACAGATCAAATCACCACCATCAGGGCAAGTAGGGATGAGCAATAAATGTGGCCTGTCCACCATCACCCACATTCATGTGAAGGTTTATTCAAATTTAAGCTTTGTACATAGTGGCTTCAGGTATTTACTAAATAAAATTGAAAAGAAACATGAGCAAATCTCAGATCGCCTAGCAAAAAGTGTTGAGAATGAGATTTAAAACAAATTCTGCCACCAGCTCGGCAGAAGAGCATCACAATTGGCCCAGAATCCCTGAACAAGGGGGAGGAAATTAGACATGGTTCCCACTCCTTATTACTATCCAGTGTTCCACAATGAAAATAAAATGTGTCAACTAAAATACCCCAAGGTCAAATAAACTGTTGACACCAAATCCAGGTTCCCACCACCAGAATGGCCACTTAGGCAAAATGTACCAAAGAATACCCAGTCTGTTTGGAACTGTACTCCAGCACAAGTCAACACAATCAGGAGAGGAATGAAAAAAGTTTGGGGGAAGGGATGGGGAAATCGAAGAAGAAAAACAGTGACTTCCAAAAAGCTAAATGTCACATGGAGCAAATATTCATACAAAAGATAATCAAATCAATAAAGAACAGCTTTCAAAATATGGCCTGAAGGATTTTCATTTTAGAGTTTGCCACTTTCAAAAAAAAAACTGAATGCTAGTGCAAATTAACTTCAAGCTATTTAAGGCTCAGCACAAAATTAGCATATATGTTTAGAAGGCTGGTAAACACACAAGCACCCCACCAGATACACTGGTTCTTTTGCTGCTGAGGAAGTTGTCTATGGAGGGGAGTAGGTAAGGGCTGAATAATAGATGATTATTGAGGAATTTTATCTGACTACCTTTGGGAGAGAAATCAAATTTTGTAGAATTTTCTTGCAGGAGGTAACAAACAGGAGTAGAGTGTATATGAGATATGGAAAGACTTAAGTTCTCAAATTGATAGGGCAAAAACCCTTTGTCATTCTATACTTTATGCTCTTACATTTATAAGTGCAATATTTCTACCATGCAAGACCCACACACTACTTAAATTGAACCTCCACAGTAATTGCCTCTGTAATCAATGTCTATTCATAGATATCAACATGTTAAATGAAAACAACAGGATATTCTGAACTAGAAGTGTTGAGCTATTTCTTTCAGGTGGACTCTTCCATACCTTTAGGCCTCTTTTGAAAATAAATGTTGCCTGTCGCGCTTCTTTGTTTTGCTGCATCTGTGCGGGAGTCCTGGAAGAATTGGTTTGCACTGGATTCCTGAAAATATGAAAGAAGATTAGGACAACAAGAAGGAAATGTCTTTACAGAATGAAGAATCTAATACAATTTCAAAAGTGTTCACTTCAGCCTTATTGAAGCATAATTACTTCAGATATTTTTGGTCAGTTATCTCAATCTCCATCAGCTACAGTAACATCTGTAGTCCCAATTTGGTGGAATTACTTTGACAAGTAAAGATCTGTTTGTTAATGGATTACCCTTTTTCTGGCAACTTCATTCTCAATTTCTTCTTACCACCCACCCCGCCTTAGCACTGTCAACCATCTCCTCACCTCCTCTTTAGCTGCATTGAATGCCTCAGTGTTGGCATGCCACTCCATGGTCCTTCATTCTGCCTCAATACTGATGTGCTTCTCTGGAGTGGAGCTCTTGGTCTTTGTCTAGCCTGCTGAAATCATTTAGAAGAAATCAACACCAAATACAGACAGCCTAGAGGAGAGGGTGGGAGGGGGAAGGGAGGAGAGAGCTGTCATCAGATTTCTTATGCTCAAACCTCACACCAAAATGCACCAATTTACATAAGATTGAATTTTGTGTCTCTAAATCTACATTTGCCTTTGTATTTTAATTGGTTTAATTTCAATTTTTGCTTTAAAAGTCACTGCTGCACCTTATATGTATTTATCAGTTCAACATCTTTACCTTATCCTTTATTAAATCTCCTGCGTCTTTTATTTTAACATTAGCCATTCTTCATTTTCTTGCTGCATTGATAACTTGCAGCTATTTCCTACACAAAGTTTCACTTTAATTTACTACTTTTTTTTAACCTCAGTTTATTTTACTACAATACACGATCCGGCACAGTAATGTCACTGGACTCATAATCCAGAGGCTGTCCGACTGCTGTAAAAATGCAACTGGTTCATTAATATTAACTCGGGTGACTACACTTCAAAAGTACTTAATTGGCTGTAAAGCGCTTTGGAACATCCGGAGGTCATGAAAGGCGCTATGTAAATACAAGTTCTTTCTTCCTAATGTCCTTCAGGGATGGAAACCTGCCGTCTTTACCCGGCATGGCCTGTGACTCCAGTTCCACACCAATGTGGTTGACTTAACTGCTATCTGAAGTGGCTCAGCAAGCTACTCAGTTGAAGGAGCCCCACCACCACATTCTCAGGATAACTAAGGATGGGCAATAAGTACCAGCTGTGCAAGCGACACCCACATCCGGAGAATTAATTCAAAAAAAGTACTGCCTCATGCAGCTGCTGCCTGATTTCTACAGTAACAAGTCTTTGGGAAATTGAGTGGCACTAGTACCAGTGGTACCATTAATTTTTAGCTTCTACCACTGCACCATTAAGAGGCAGAAAAATACTACAACACAATGCAAAAAACAAACATAAAATATTCCACAATTGGCATCAGTGTCCCTAAATTAACTCAATGGGGGGGAAAAACAGAAAACAGCTCTGGTCCCCACCCCTGATCAATATTGAACAACCTTGGTTGGGAAGTGTGGATGGTGGATGCTGCCACTCCTGATTATGGTGGCTACAAAAAAAAGGCTACTGAAGAAAACTCAAACAGTTATAGAACTATTAGTGAATCTCCCCATGGCCTTGTTCATGGGTAGATTGTTTAGCTGTGTTTGTTCTAACATATATTCCTCTAGGGCATAAAAACTCAAAAGGAAAAGTGATCCAACCATGGCTAACAAAAGAAATTAAAGCTAGTATTAAGTCAAAGGAGGAAGCGTATAAAGTTGCCAGAAAAAGCGATCAGCCTGAGGATTGGGATCGTTTTAGAAATCAGGAAAGGGGGACCAAGAAATTGATAAAGAAAGGAAAAATGGAATATGAGCACAAACTAGCGAAAAATATAAAAACTGATTGTAAAAGCTTCTATAGGTATGTGAAAAGGAAAAGACTAGCGAAGGTAAATGTAGGTCCTTTACAGTCAGAGACGGGAGAATTTATAATGGGGAATGAGGAAATGGCAGAGAAATTAAATAAATACTTTGTTTCTGTCTTCACGGAAGACACAAAAAACCTCCCAGAAATACAAGAAAACCAAGGGTGTGTCAAGAATGAGGAACTTAAAGAATTTATTAGTAAAAAAACTACTAGCAAAATTAATGGGACTAAAAGTCGATAAATCCCAAGGACCGGATGACCTACATCCTAGGGTTTTGAAAGAGTTGGCCATTGGAATAGTGGACGCATTGGTTGTCATCTTCCAAAATTCTAGAGATTCTGGAACGGTTCCTGCAGATTGGAGGATAGCAAATGTAACCCTGCTATTTAAGAAAGGAGGGACAGAGAAAACGGGGAACTACAGACCTGTTAGCCTCATATCATTGGTTGGGAAAATGCTGGAATCTATTATAAAAGGATGCAATAACTGGGCACTTAGAAACTAATAGTAAGATTGGGCAGAGTCAACATGGATTTACAAAAGGGAGGTCCTGTTTGACAAACCTATTGGAGTTCTTTGAGGATGCAACTAGTGGAGTAGACAAAGGGGAACCGGTAGATGTGGTGTATTTGGATTTTCAGAAGGCCTTCAATAAGGTCCCACACAAGAGGTTGGTGAACAAAATTAGGGCACATGGAATTGGGGGTAATATACTAGCATGGATTGAGAATTGGTTAACAGACAGAAAGCAAAGAGTAGGGATAAACGTTTTTTTTTCCAGGATGGCAGGCTGTGACTAGTGGGGTAGCGCAAGGATCGGTGCTTGGATCCCAGCTATTCACAATCAATATCAATGATTTGGATGAGGGGACTAAATGTAACATTTCCAAATTTGTTGATGATACAAAGCTAGGTGGCAGTGTCAGTTGCGAAGAGGATGTGAAGAGGCTTCAAGGGGATCTCCACAGGCTCAGTGAGTGGGCGAGAACATGGCAGATGGGATATAATGTGGATAAATGTGAAGTTATTCACTTTGGTAGAAAAAACAGAAAGGCAGAGTATTTTCTAAATGGTGAAAGATTGGGGAATGCAGATGCTCAAAGGGACCTGGGTGTCCTTGTACATGAGTCACTGAAAGTGAATGTGCAGGTGCAGCAAGCCATTAGGAAGGCAAATGGTATGCTGGCCTTCCTTACAAGAGGATTTGAGTACAGGAGTAAAGAAGTCTTACTCCAATTATATAGGGCCTTGGTGAGACCACACCTGGAATACTGTGTACAATTTTGGTCTCCTTACTTAAGGAAGGATATACTTGCCAAAGAGGGAGTGCAACGAAGGTTCACGAGATTGATTCCTGGGATGGCAGGACTGTCGTATGAGAAGAGATTAAGTAAACTAGGCCTGTATTCTCTTGAATTCAGAAGAATGAGAGGGGATCTCATTGAAGCAAACAAAATTATTACAGGGCTTGATAGGGTGGATGCTGGGAGAATGTTTCCCTTGGCCGGGGAGTCTAGAACCAGGGGCCACAGCCTCAAGATAAAGGGTAGGCCATTCAGGACTGAGATGAGGAGAAATTTCTTCACACAGAGGGTGGTGAATCTTTGGAATTCTCTGCCCCAGAGGGCTGTGGAGGCTCAGTCATTGGGTATATTCAAAACAGAAGTCGATAGATTTCTGACTAGTAAGCGCATCAAGGGGTATGGCAATAGGGCCGGTGAATGGAGTTGAGGCAGAAGATCAGCCATGATCTCATTGAATGGCCTACTCCTGCTCCTAGTTCTTATGTTCTAGGCTGAGACAGGTTACAACTCATATCTGGAGCAAACTAGAATAGGCATTCCTGTTAAATAAAACTTTTTAAAAAGGCAACTGCTCCATCTTCTGGATGAAGTGTGAATAGCCATTCCCATTGATTTCAATGAACTGGTGTCACAAAAAATCGCAACCAATCAAAAACATGCAGATTTTATTGCACAGATAATTAATCTTAACAAATGAATGCATCATAAATAAAAAATGCAGAGCAATGAAATCCTGTACAATTTACCTTCTGACTTAGGGCCGACTTGTTTAGTGGGCTGATCCACCTCCGTAGCACCAAAGCCTTTCTTGCTGCCAGGCCAGTTATTACACCCTGAAACCGTCTCCTCCATGGTCCAGAACCTCTCCTCTTTCCCATTGGCAGCTGTCTGTTCACAGCTGTTCCTGTAATGGTTTATGAAAGCATTGCTGATTTTTACTTTACATTTTCAAATCAGACATGCTCAGCTTAATATCAAATATGGAGAATTCTCAGATCATGTTGGACTGAGGGAATACAGGAGATTAGCACCACAACATGCCTCACTTCCACTGAATGTCCTTCTCCCATACTCCATCATATGATCATTTTTGATTAAGAATGGTAAATTTGAACACAACAATTACAGTTTCATGCTGTGGATCCAAGTACAATGGGAACGAATTTAAGACCACACACACATTAGTTTTGCGGCATCAATCCTGTCTATACTGTACAAGACACAAACACAGATCTCAGAAATCAACAAGACAATTCGAAATCCATGCACCACCTAAATGTCACCTTTTGTCATCTAAGCTGATCTTGAAACCTGACACCAGAAGTTTATAAACAGTGCAATAGCCGACTGATGCAGCAGTCCCTTACCCTCTCAATTTTATGACACTTGAAAACCAACACTTCCACATTCAGAGTGCCTTCTCAAGACTTTCTAATATAGATGGTTCAAGGCCACATGAGAAGTTTAAAAGACTCTCCAAACACCATTAAATAATCCAGATTCAGTCTTCTCAGAAACAATTTTCTTCTTCCTCTCCACATCACCAGTTCATACTACGGTACCAATTATATGGATGGCAGGAACCCGCCAGTATCTCACCCACATGGTCCGACAAACCTGGACTCAAGAGCGTCCACAGCCCATTTGTCCACGTGCAGCATTACAGCCAATCCAGATTCTATCCTCACCCAACATCCACAAGTGTACTTTCCGGCACTGGCCAATGGGTAGGAGTAGGACTAGTTTGCTTTTTTGTCCCCATTCTCTAACCCAAGGGTGCAGTGGTAAACTTTAAAGCCCTTGCATCTGCTCTGGCAAAGATCAGCAAACGCGGCCCTGGGCTGGGATTAAACCTGGAACCTTTCTGGTCTGTATAGTTCAGTTACACACATTTATCAACTAAGCCATCAGGAAAGTTTTAAAAGATAACTTATAATTATTGTTTAAAATGTCTTTTAATTTTCTCGAGCACTGGAATTAAAAGGAACATTGACACAAATAGACTACTTGCAAGCAAGACAACAAGGTGAATGCAGACACAAATCTAATAAAAGCACATTGCACGAACTTTATCCTTGTATTTAAGAGCACAGAAGGACATAGTAGTTATACTAGGATACGAAATGACAAGTCACCGATTTTGCCTAACTCATGCATGCTCCAGCGTTCCAGGAATCTCAACTTACTGAGGAGGTTATTTAAGATCATTAATGCTCCTGACTGAATAGCAGCTTCACAAGTTCTAAACTTACCAAATCGCTGTGGGATTCCACGCCAACTGCTTGACCTCTTCTGTTGCATTTTGGACTGGGAAGATCCGTTTAATGCCTGCTTTCCCTTGAGTGGCACAGCTTTTTTCACATTCCGCTGCTGTTTATTCAGTTTAATTATATCATCTGTTGTGACACAATATGTGGTCAACAATTAAAGGATGGTCCACAAAGTAGGCTATATTCAATGGAAAGAACTATTAACTTGGAAACACTAATTAAGTTATAGTAACTACCTTAAAATCAGCTTAACCACCGAGTTATCGGATCTCCACCAAGGCAGCAGCTGGGATGCTGCAAATGGCTTCAGCGCCCCAAACTGGGAAGGAGAGGGAAAATCTCCTAAAATTCTTGTTCTAATCCATCCAGTGATTTTTGGTGGAAATGCAAATATAGTGGTTAGTTAGGGGAGGACAGCATCAGGCTTGGCTGTGATGCCTCCCAATCTCAAATAGCCAGGTAATGCTTGTGGTTCAGGTTTGTATATGAAGAATGACAACTTGGACAAGGTACTGAAAGGCGCCTGGCGCCCAGGGAGTTATATTCTAGCAAGAGTCAGTATCTTCAGGAAAAGAGGAGAGAAAATTGGGAATCAGGAACAAACATCTCAGTACAGTTTAAAAACCACATGCAAATTCTGGTCAAAGTCTAAAAATATCTATTACCCAGCTGATGAGTAATAGAAAGTTCAATTAATTTACAGATTTATACTTTGATGTTCTAGTTTGCGGACTTCGAGCACATCTGAGAACTCCCATTCAGACAGTTGGGGTGGGGTTTTGGAAACAGAAGTTCTCTGCTACCGAGTCTGTTCTATGCCATATAACTTCCAGAAAAAGCATGCTGATAAAATTTAGATCACAACATGGAGTCAGTGATCTATTCCAGTGGCTTTCAAATTTTCCTGTATTAACACAATTCTAGGGCCTTCCAGAGACACCCCTTTGAGAGGGAATCTTGCTCCCATATCCCACTAATTGAATTATTCCCTTATTACTGTATTATCTTTGTACTGTGGTATTTACTTGCGCACAGTGTGACAGATCAAAAACTCAAACACTGAATAAAACAAGGATCTAGGGTTCCCGCTTCTGATTAGACAAAGACCCATGTTGGAAATTGTGCGTACAGGGGCATCCATTGGAGCGCAGGGTTCATCTCAACTTGTAATGTACCAAAAGTTGTAATACCCTATTAATGCTCACTATCTAGGCCCTATTAATGCTTACTATCTAGGCCCTTATATGAATAAATGAGCACTTGGGCTAAGTACTAAAGTGCTACCATGCCTGAGGAACAGTACCCAATAAGAGTCAGCACGTACAAGGGGGGGGCGCAAGAAAAGCAGGTATAATTCTATATTTGTGACCAAGTCCTTTTTAGGGCCTCTTCTTATACAGTAGTATGCCTTTAAATCCTGTAGTAATAGGGTAAAGAATGACTCTGGATACTTACTTCCACTACAGACAAGAAAATGTTATCAAATATGTAGTGTGACTACAGGAGGAGATCCTTTTACCAGTCCCCTGCAGAACTTCATAAAAAAACAACAGAAATCCAGAAACAGCACACATCATTAATGCTGCTGGCATATTACACTGCTCCCAAGGCTACCTAGCTGTGAGTTCCAAATGCTCTTGCTATAAATACATTCAAAATCATGCATGAAAAGGAACTTGCTGAATTGCACAAGGCCAGATTGGGACCTCAGTAGCTGGTCTACAAGGTCCACATTACACAACAGAATTCCCATTCTCTCTCATACCCAACCTCCTTCATCCCTCCCAACCAACCCACCACCAATTAGGCTTCATACCAGCTTGGTCTCCTACCAGGACAGCAAGCAACCCTGTAAACTACAACAGCTTTACTAGAACTGAATGCAACTAACTGTATTGAAAGCGAATTCCCTACCACATAGTGTAGTTCCACTTCCTGAGTGTCACTCAACCAACGGTATTCATATATGAGCCCAGGCAGTGAATGCTGCTGGGTGTACAGCTGCAGGAGCAATCTTAGGGAAGGCTGATCATCTTAGAAACATAGAAACATAGAGATAGGAACAGGAGTAGGCCATTCGGCCCTTCGAGCCTGCTCCGCCATTCAATGAGATCATGGCTGATCTTCATCTGAGATCTTAGCTGATCTTACCAGTTCAGTACCCCGTCCCCGCCTTTTCTCCGTAACCCTTAATCCCCTTAGCCTTCAGAAATATATCCAATTCTCTCTTGAAAATATTTATTGAATTAGCCTTCACAGCCCTCTGTGGCAGGGAATTCCACAGGCTCACCACTCTTTGAGTGAAGAAATTCTTCCTCATCTCTGTTTTAAATGATTTGCCCGCTATTTTTAGACTGTGGCCCCTGGTTCTGTGCTCCCCTGCCATTGGAAACATTCTCTCTGAATTCAGCCTGTCCAGGCCTGCCATAATTTTATATGTTTCGATGAGATCCCCTCTCAATCTTCTAAACTCCAGTGAGTACAAGCCCAAACTATTCAATCTCTCCTCGTAGGTCATTCCCGCCATTCCAGGTATCAGCCTGGTGAATCGCCGCTGCACTCTTTCCATGGCAAGAACATCCTTCCGCAGATGGGGCGACCAAAACTGTACACAATACTCCAGATGCGGTCTCACCAGCACCTTGTACAGCTGTAGTAAGGTATCCCTATTCCTATACTCGAACCCCCTTGATATGAAGGCCAACATACCATTTGCCTTCTTAATCGCCTGTTGCACCTGCATGCTCTCCTTCAGTGACTGGTGCACAAGAACACCCAGGTCCCTCTGCACTTCCCCATCTCCCAATCTATTGCCATTTAGATAATAATCTACCCTCCTGTTTTTACCCCCAAAGTGGATAACCTCGCATTTATCCACATTATAGTGCATCTGCCACGTATCCGCCCATTCCCCCAACCTGTCCAAATCGCACTGTAGCCTCCTGACATCCTCATCAGAGCCCACCCCTCCTCCTAGTTTAGTGTCGTCAGCGAATTTGGAAATATTGCATCCAATTCCCTGATCCAGATCATTTATATATATTGTGAACAGCTGGGGTCCCAGGACAGATCCTTGCGGCACCCCGCTGGTCACTGCCTGCCACTCCGAAAACGAGCCGTTTATTCCAACTCTCTGTTTTCTATCCGCCAGCCAGTTCTCTATCCACGTTAATACTTTGCCCCCAATCCCATGAGCCTTAATTTTGCATGATAATCTTTTGTGTGGAACCTTATCGAAGGCTTTCTGGAAGTCAAGGTACACCACATCCACTGGCTCTCCCCCATCTATTTTACCAGTTACTTCCTCAAAAAATTCCAGCAGATTAGTCAAACACGATTTACCCTTTGTAAATCCATGTTGACTCTGTCGGATCCTTTCCCCATTTGTCAAGTGCTCCGCTATTTTATCCTTAATAATGGACTCTAGCATTTTGCCCACAACCGATGTAAGGCTTACTGGTCTATAATTCCCTGCTTTCTCTCTACCCCCCTTTTTAAATATTGGGGTAACATTAGCTACCCTCCAATCCACGGGTACTGTTCCCGAGTCAATGGAGTTCCGGAAGATGATCCTTAGAGCATCTGCTATCTCCAGGGCCACCTCCTTAAGTACCCTAGGATGTAGTTTATCAGGCCCCGGGGATTTGTCGGCCTTCAGTCCCCTCAACTTACCCAACACCATATCCCTAGAGATACTAATTTCTGTCAGCTCCTCCCTCTCATTAGTCCCTATGTTTGCCGATATTCCTGGGAGGTTATTTGTGTCCTCCTTTGTGAATACAGAACCAAAGTATGAGTTTAATTGGTCTGCCATTTCCTTATTCTCCATTATATATTCTCCCGAATCGGACTGCAAGGGACCGACTTGGGATTTTACCAGTCTTTTCCTCCTGATATACCGATAAAAGCTTTTGCAGTCTGTCTTTATGTTTGCTGCAAGTTTACTTTCGTATTCTATTTTCCCCTTCCTGATTAATCCCTTTGTCCTCTTTTGCTGTATCCTGTACTGCCCCCAATCTTCCGGTCTGGTGCTTTTTTTTGCCAGTTGATATGCCCTTTTTTTTGATTTTATGCTGTCCCTAATTTCCCTCGTTATCCACGGTTGAGCCACCTTTTTAGGTTTATTTTTATGCCAAACCGGTATAAACATGTTCTGGAATTCTTCCATTCTATCTTTGAATGCTTGCCATTGTCTATCCACTGTCAATCCCCCCAGAAACACCACCCAATCAATCTTACCCAATTCCCGTCTCATACCCTCGTAATTCCCTTTATTTAAGTTCTGGACCTTAGTCTCTGATGCAATTTCCTCACTCTCCATCTCGACTGAGAGCTCGATCATATTATGATCGCTCTGACCCAAGGGGCCTCGTACAAGAAGATTGTTGATAAGTCCCTTCTCATTGCACAATACCCAGTCTAAAATGGCCTGATCTCGAGTCGGCTCCTCGACATATTGGTCCAGATAACCGTCCCGAAAACATTCCAGGAATTCCTCCTCCTCAGAATTTTTACTAATTTGGGTAGTCCAATCAATATGTAAATTAAAGTCACCCATGATGACAGCTGTGCTCTTATCGCACGCTTCTCTAATTTCCCTTTTTATGCCTTCCCTCACCTCCATATTACTATTTGGAGGCCTATATATCACACCCACTAACGTTTTCCTCCCCTTGCTATTTCTCATTTCTACCCATACAGATTCCGTTTCATCCGAGTTAATATCCTTCCTTTCCATTGCATTAATCCCCTCCTTTACCAGCAATGCTACCCCACCTCCCCTACCTTTTTGCCGATCCTTCCTAAATATTGTATATCCCTGGATGTTAAGTTCCCAGCCTTGCCCACCCTGCAGCCACGTTTCTGTAATCCCAATCAAATCATACTTGTTTACCTCTATTTCCACAACTAATTCATCCACCTTGTTCCTAATGCTTCTAGCATTAAGATACAAAGCCTTCAGGCTTGCTTTTTTCACACTCTCATTATGAATTAGTTTGGCCCTTTGTGTTTCTCTCCTTTGCTTATTGCTTCTCACCTTTCTACCATCTATTTCTGACTTCATATGACTTCCCTCTTTTCCACTACCTAGGTTCCCACCCCCCCTGCCAAATTAGTTTAAATCCTCCCGAACCGCCCTAGAAAATATTACCCCGAGGACATCGGCTCCCTCACAGCTCAGGTGTAGACCGTCCCCTTGGTACAGGTCACTCCTCCCCAAGAACTGGTTCCAATGCCTCAAGAATTTAAATCCCTCTCCCTTGCACCACTGCTCAAGCCACGTATTTAGCTTATCTATCTTACTCTCTCTAAACTTATTAGCTCGTGGCACTGGTAGCAATCCAGAGATTACTACCTTTGAGGTCCTACTTTTCAATTTAGCTCCTAACTCCCTAAATTCAGCTTGTAGGACCTCCCTATCTTATACCCACATATGCTCAGCCTCCAGTGATCAGAATCGGAACCCTGACCGATACTTGCCTCCCATAGCGCACATGGATATTCGGCTGAGCCAGGACATCCCCAACCTTTCCCACATAATTGCACAATACTGCGGATGCTGGAAATCTGAAATAACAACAGAAAATGCTGGAAGTACTCAGCAGGCCAGGCAGCATCCGTGGAGAGAGAAACAAGAGTTAACGTTTCAGGTCTGGGACCCTTCATCAGAACTGGAAAAAGCTGGAGATGTAACAGATATTAAGCAGGTGCACAGACCGGGGGGGGGGGGGGGGGGGGGGGCGGGGTTAGGAGAGGAGGAAGGAATAGAAAGAACATCCTGTACTTTTGTAAGAGGCAGGAAAGATGAAATGTTACAAGTGGGAATGGCAAAAATCATACTGCATGAAAAATGGGGGCAGGGATAATTATCTGAAATTGTTGAACTCAATGTTGAGTCCGGCAGACTGCAAAGTGCCCAATCGAAAGATGAGGTGCTGTTCCTCGAGCTTACGTTGAGCTTCATTGGAACAATGCAATAGCCCGAGGACAGAGAGATCAGAGTGGGAGTGAAGCGGTGAATTAAAGTGACAGGCGACCGGAAGCTCAGGGTCACCTGTACGGACTGAACGGAGGTGTTCCGCAAAGCGGTCGCCCAATCTGCGTTTGGTCTCCCCAATGTAGAGGAGACCGCATCGTGAGCAGCGAATACAGTATACTAGATTGCAAGAAGTACAAGTAAATCGCTGTTTCACCTGGAAGGGGTGTTTGGGGCCCTGGACAGTGGGAAGGGAGGAGGTAAAAGGGCATGTGTTGCATCTCCTGCACTTGCACGGGAAGGTGCCAGGTGAAGGAGCAGGGCTGTTGGGGGTGATTGAGGAGTGGACCAGGGTGTCGCGGAGGGAGCGGTCCCTTCGGAATGCTGAAAGGGGAGGTGAGGGGAAGATGTGTTTGCTGGTGGGATCACGTTGGAGGTGGCAGAAATGGCGGAGGATGATCTGTTGAATGTGGAGGCTGGTGGGGTGAAAGGTGAGGACAAGGGGAACCCTATTGTGGTTCTGGGAGGGAGGGGCAGGGGTGAGAGCAGAAGTGCGGGAAATAGAACGGACACAGTCAAGGGCCGTGTCAACCACGGTAGAGGGGAATCCTCGGTTGAGGAAAAAGGAAGACATGTCAGAAGCACTAGTATGGAAGGTGGCATCGTCAGAACAGACGCGGCGGAGACGGAGAAACTGGGAGAATGGAATAGAGTCCTTACAGGAAGCGGGGTGGGAGGAAGTGTAGTCCAGGTAGCTGTGGGAGTCGGTGGGTTTGTCGTGGATGTTTGTTGAAAGCCGATCGCCAGAAATGGAGATGGAGAAGTCAAGGAAGGGAAGGGAAGAGTTGGACCATGTGAAGGTGAGGGCAGGGTGGAAATTGGAAGTAAAGTGAATGAACTTATCCAGTTCAGGGCGAGAGCAGGAAACGGCACCAATACAGTCATCGATATACCGGAAAAAGAGGTGAGGGAGGGGACCGGAGTAGGACTGGAACAAAGAATGTTCCACATATCCCATGAACAGGCAGGCATAGCTGGGGCCCATGCGGGTTCCCATAGCAACACCTTTAATTTGGAGGAAGTGAGTGGAGTCAAAGGAGAAGTTGTTCAATGTGAGAACAAGTTCAGCCAGGCGGAGGAGGGTGGTGGTGGATGGGGACTGGTTGGGCCTCTGTTCAAGGAAGAAACAGAGCGCCCGAAGGCAGTCCTGGTGGGGGATGGAGGTGTAGAGGGATTGGACGTCCAGTGAAAAGGAGACGGTTGAGGCCAGGAAACTGGAAAAGTGACGGAGGGCGTCGGAAGAGTCGCGAATGTAGGTGGGAAGAGACTGGACAAGGGGAGAAAAAATATAGAGTTGAGATTGGAAGAGATAAGTTCCGTGGGGCAAGAACAGGCTGAAACGATGGGTCTACCAGGGCAGTCCTGTTTGTGGATCTTGGGAAGGAGGTAGAAGCGGGCTGTGCGGGGTTGGGGGACTATGAGGTTGGCGGCCATGGAGGGAAGATCTCCGGAGGAGATGAGGTCAGTGACACACTTTTCCCAGTTTAACAGTCTGCCAACAAACACTGTTTAGGTTCCTGCTTGAAGAATGACCATTCGAGAAACGCACTGAAGGGCTCCTGGCATCTGTGGGCCATCACCCAAAATGTGACACCAGCTTTAGGAGAGGCGAGAAAATTGGAACAAAAAACTCTTCTCATCCTGACAGAAGTGCTGATGGAGTTTCAACTAAAAGCAAGCTACTGGACAGGTTCTGCTCATGCCAGCCTCCAACCATTCTGGTCGGAGGCCACTCAAGCAAACAACTGACCTGTCCCTCACCCCAGACAGCCTCAGGCTTGGACGTCCTACCAGGAGACTCCTGATGTTCATAAACTATTAGAGCTCCATTAGAAGCAAGAAGCTACAATCAACCGAGTACAGGAAACTTTGTGTTATCCGGAGGCTAACTGTCCGGAATGCTCGAGCCACCGGCAAAAATCAGGAGCCATTTTCGTTAAGTTTTTTTTCTTCTCGTTGCTTTTCCCCTCAACAGTCAAGCTCTGCAAGGTCTGCTGAAGCTGTTGCTAAGCTACAGAGACGCTTGGACTGTTTAGAAGCTGTTGGGTTTGTTGACAGATACGGAGCTCAGAAGCTTCCGTATCTTTCAACATTAGCGCTGGTATGTCCGGCAGTTTTGAGGGAACGGCAACAGCTCGGTCCCGTCGGTGCCGGATAGCACAAAGTTTCCTGTACAACCCGATTTCACATGACCACAAGAGAACTACAAATTTCCACTTTTTTCTCCCCCTTTTTCTTTTCCCCTCTATCTCTCCCCGACCGCTCTCTCCTGTCGTCATGCCTCCTTTCATCTCTCCTCTCTCGGGTACTCTGCCCTTCCAAATCCCAACGCCAACCCTTCATTACTCTTCGACCTTCCTACTCTCCTGCCGCCGTCCCAGGCTTGACTCCTGGCCTAATAATCTGGAGAGGAGAGTTCAAATCCCACCATGGCAGCTGTGGAATTTAAATTCAGTTAATTAAATAAATGGAGTGACTGCTGCCCATGAACTGGAAGCTACCGGAAGCTGCGCATAAGCATTCTGTGCATAAATGTCAGGTCCCAAATTTGACAAAGTAACCACAACCGGCAGAGGAGCGGATAGCGAAAATAAAACTCTCAATCTGACAACATCCCAATATCACCTTGAAGTCACATTTTCTTATTAAATTGTACTGGAAGTTTTAGCAGTTCACTCTGAAGAATTAATCACACCGCTGCCACTCTCTCTCTCTTCTCGTGTTCCTTCTCTGTCCTCCACAGTCTTTTTGTCTAGCGCTCCTCTCTCTATCGCTCCGCACCATCTCTACTCGCTTTCTCAATCATCCTTTTCCAAGCTGGTTAAATCCCAACACCCTGCGCTTGCATTCTGCTCACCAGCTGAGTGTTCAAACCACAACCGACAGAGGACCAGATAGCGATAAGCACACTCTGCAAGATCACAAAACTCTCACAAGCTGACAACATCCTAATATCACCTTCAAGTCACATTACAGACCTCAATACCTGAAATTACCACCTCACCTTTCTTTCTCAGCAATCTAAGGGAAGTCTGGCGAAAAAACCCACTGGAACTGCGCATGCACAACTACTTTGTCGTTGGCAGCAGTCGCGGCCTTAAATACATCCAGAATAAAAAGCTAGAATCAGTAATGGTGACCGTGAAACTCCATCAC
This sequence comes from Somniosus microcephalus, assembly GCF_052327205.1. Classification (NCBI taxonomy): domain Eukaryota; kingdom Metazoa; phylum Chordata; class Chondrichthyes; order Squaliformes; family Somniosidae; genus Somniosus; species Somniosus microcephalus. The sequence goes on along the minus strand of NC_140992.1, from coordinate 43,311,334 downwards.
CAAGAACTGCTCGGTAGCACCACTACTCACCGATCTGGCCGAGTCCTGAATGACACAGCTACCAGTCTGGGCCTGCGGCAAGTGGTGAGTGAACCAACACGAGGGAAAAACCTACTTGACCTCGTCCTCACCAATCTACCTGTCGCAGATGCATCTGTCTATGACAGTATTGGTAGCAGTGACCACCGCACAGTCCTTGTGGAGACGAAGTCCCATCTTCACACTGAGGACACCCTCCATTGTATTGTGTGGCACTACCACCGTGCTAAATGCGATAAATTCAGAACAGATCTAGCAGCTCAAAACTGGGCATCCACGAGGTGCTGTGGGCCATCAGCAGCAGCAGAATTGCATTTCACCACAATCTGTAACCTCATGGCCCGGCATGTCCTTCACTCTACCATTATCAAGCCAGGTGACCAACCCTGGTTCAATGAGGACATGCTAGGAGCAGCACCAGGTGTACCTAAAAATGCAGTGCCAACCTGGGGAAGCTGCAACACAGGACTACATACATGCTAAACAACAGAAGCAGCATGCTATAGAAAGCTCTGCAGTCCTGTCACATCCAGTCATGAACGGTGGTGGACCATTAAACAACTAACGGGAGGAAGAGGCTCCATGAACATCCCCATCCTCAATGATGGCGGAGTCCAGCATGCGAGTGCAAAAGACAAGGCTGAAGCGTTTGCAACCATCTTCAGCCAGAATGCCGAGTGGATGATCCATCTCGGCCTCCTCCCGAGGCCCTCACCATCACAGAAGCCAGTCTTCAGCCAATTCGATTCGCTCCACGTGATATCAAGAAACAGCTAAGCGCACTGGATACAGCAAAGGCTATGGGCCCTGACAATATCCCGGCTGTCATGCTGAAGACTTGTGCTCCAAAACTAGCCACGCCTCTAACCTAGTTATTCCAGTACAGCTACAACACTGGCATCTACCTGACAATGTGGAAAACTGCCCAGGTATGTCCTGTCCACAAAAAGCAGGACAAATTCAATCCAGCCAATTACCACCCCATCAGTCTACTCTCAATCATCAGCAAAGTGATGGAAGGGGTTGTTGACAGTGCTATTAAGTGGCACTTACTCACCAATAACTTGCGCACCGATGCTCTGTTTGGGTTCTGCCAGGACCACTCGGCTCCAGAACTCATTACATGGACAAAGAGCTGAACTCCAGAGGTGAGGTGAGAGTAACTGCCCTTGACATCGAAGCAGCATTTGACCGAATGTGCCATTAAGGAGCCCTAGTAAAATTGAAGTCAATGGGAATCAGGGGGGGAAACTCTCCACTGGCTGGAGTCATACCTAGCACAAAGGAAGATGACTGTGGTTGTTGGAGGTTAATCATCTCAATACTCTCCACTTGCCTGGATGAGTGCAGCTCCAACAACACTCAAGAAGCTAGACACCATCCAGGACAAAGCAGCTCGCTTGATTGGCACCCCATCCACCACCTTAAACATTCATTCCCTCCACCACCAGTACACCATGTCTGCAGTGTGTACCATCTACAAGATGCACTGCAGCAACTCGCCAAGGTTTCTTCGACAGCACTTCCCAAACCCACAACCTCTACCACCTAGAAGGACAAGGGCAGCAGACACATGGGAACACCATCACCTTCAAATTCCCCTTCAAGCCACACACCACCCTGACATGGAAATATATCGCCGTTCCTTCATAGTCGCTGGGTCAAAATCCTTGAACTCCCTCCCTAAGAGCACTATGGGAGTACCTTCACCACACGGACTGCAGCGGTTCAAGGCGGCAGCTCACCACCACCTTCTCAAGGGCAATTAGGGATCAATGAATGCTGGCCTTGCCAGTGACGCCCACATCCCAGAAAGGAATGAAAAAAAAACTCCTTCTTAGGTAAGGCTACAGCTTCCCTCTGTGCCTTTCTTGGCATCCTCCAAAGGACCCACCGCTGCCTCCTCACAAGCAGCAACCCCAACTGTCCCATCCTACTGTCTCGCCGACCTTCCCGCCCAGCGCACCCACTGGGGGCTAATCTTGACAATCTCCTCCCCGTCCAACTTACCCCTCCCAGTACGGACTCTGGATGCTGGCAGCGGATCAGCGATCACTGACCCTCTCCTCATCGCCCCCCAGAATGTCCGTTCACTTGCGAACAAGGCCCTTACCATCCATGAGCTTATCGTGGACAATTGCATTGACATCATGGCCCTGATGGAAAGCTGGCTGAGGGGCGATGACACCTTACCCTTAAATAAAGCCACCCCGCCTGGCTATACCTTCCACCACTTGCCCCACCCAGACCGCCATGGTGGCGGTGTGGCTCATCACCAAATCACACCTTGGTCTGTCCCCCTACTCCTCTGGCACTTTCTCCTCCTTTGAGCATCTCACCTTATTCCACCCCTCTCACCTCATTTAAAATTCTCGTTCTCTATCGCCCACCCAAATACCATAAAATTGTTATCACATATCTTTCCTCCCTCAGCCTCTGCACTGAGCGACTTCTTATCCTCGGTGATTTCAACCTCCATCTCAATTCATCATGCTCTCTCTGCTCGGAGTTCACTACCCTCCTATCCTCCCTTAACCTCTCCCTCCATGTAAATTTCCCAACTCATATTTCATGGCCATCCTCTCGTGGCCTTGCGACTCCCATTGTGTCAATCACAGATAAGGCCATTTCTGACCACTTCCTTGTATTGCTCTCATCCCCCTTTCCCCTCCAACTTCCTTCTGTGCCCGCCCCTGAAAAAAAAACTGTCTCCCAATTGCACTTACAAAATCCCAACTGTCCAGCCTTTGGCCCTCCATTTACCACGACATTTCTGTAGATACCGATTTGCTCAACCACACCGTCACCACCACCATCTTTGATGTTCTCGTCCCTATTAAAACCATTACTCTCTCTCACCCTGGCCGTTCCCCTGGTACGGCCCTCATCTTCGCTCCCTTAACTCCAAGAGACGCAGACTTGAACGAATATGGTGGACAACTGGTTTAGCCATTCTGGCTGGACCACAAAGCATTATCGGGTCCTGCTCTCATTTGCCAAAACTGTTCACTATTCCAGGATCATTCTGGAATGCAAAGATAACCCCTGGCTTCTATTCTCTACTGCTAACCATCTTCTTAAACCCCTCGCCCCTGCCTCCTCCACCCTCACCTCGAACAACAAGTGCGTGGAGCTCATGGACTTCTTTGTCTTTAAGATTGAGACCATCTGATCAGCTGCCTCTGACCGGGCCAAACTTCCTCTAAGGATCCCCCCTGCCCTAGCATCTTTCTCCAGTTTCTCTCCGATCTCCCCTCATGACCTCTCTGTGGTCATCTTGTCCATGAGATCCACTTCCTACTCCCTCGACCCTATGCTCACTAAACTGCTGACCACCCAACTTCCTTTTCTGGCTCCCATGTTAGCTGGCATTGTTAACGGTTCTCTCCCCCCCTCAGGTACTGTCCCCCTCTCCTTCAAATCTATCATCAACCCTCTCCTCAAAAAACTAACCCTTGACCCCTCCGTCCTGGCAAACTACCGCACCATCTCCAACGTCCTTGAATGTGTTGTCGCCTCCCAATCAGTGCCCATCTTTCCCAGAACTCCATGTTTGAATCCCTCCAATCAGGTTTCCGCCCCTGCCACAGTGCCGAAACGGCTCTCAGTCACAAATGGCATCCTCGCCCCTCCCTATCTCTAATCTCCTCCAGCCCCACACAACCACCCACCCCCAAGAAATATCTGCGTCTCACCTCCCCTTTCAGCATTCTGAAGGGACCGCTCCCCCCGCAACACCCTGGTCCACTCCTCTATCACCCCAACACCCCTTCCCCTTCGCCCGGCACCTTCATGTGCAAGCGCAGGAGATGCAACACATGCCCCTTTACCTCCTCCCTTCCCACTGTCCAGGGCCCCAAACACTCCTTCCAGGTGAAACTGCGATTTACTTGTACTTCTTGCAATTTAGTATACTGTATTCGCTGCTCACGATGCGGTCTCCTCTACATTGGGGAGACCAAACGCAGATTGGGTGACCGCTTTGCGGAACAACTCCGTTCAGTCCGTAAGGGTGACCCCGAGCTTCCGGTCGCCTGTCACTTTAATTCCCCGCTCCACTCTCACTCCGACCTCAGCCTCTTGCACTATTCCAATGAAGCTCAACGTAACCTCGAGGAATAGCATCTCATCTTTCGATTAGGCACTTTACAATTTTAGACCATAACCTCTGCCCCTATCTTTTTTCATTTTTTTCTCTCTCTCTTACATGGCAGCTGTCGATTATTCTGCCATTTACACTTCATCTAGAGTCATCTTTTGTTTCTTAACTTGTCCCATTACCATCTCCTTTTGCCTTGCACCATCATCCCTTTTGTCTCTTAATCTGTCCTGCCTTCCACCCTATCACAGACCTTCCTTTTTCCAGTTCTGACAAAGGGTCATTGACCTGAAACATTAACTCGGTTTCTCTCTCCACAGATACTGCCTGACCTGCTGAGTATTTCCAGCATTTTCTGTTTTTATTTCAGATATCTGCGCTCCTCTAATTCTGGCCTCTTGAGCATCCCCGATTTTAATCGCTCAACCATTAGTGACCGTGCCTTCAGCTGCCTAGGCCCCAAGCTCCGGAATTCCCTCACTAAACCTCTCCGCCTCTCGACCTCTCTCCTCCTTCAAGACGCTCCTTAAAACCTACCTCTTTGACCAAGCTTTTAGTCATCTGCCCTCATTTCTCCTTATGTGGCTCGGTGTCAAATTTTTGTCTTATAATACTCCTGTGCAGCGCCTTGGGACGTTTTACTACGTTAAAGGCGCTATATAAATACAAGTTGCTGTTGTGCAGGAAGGACATTCAGCCCAATTAATTCTTCCATCCATAAAGACCCTTACAGGCCCCCTATTTCAGCATCTAATTGTTTTTTAAGTGATGCCATGGATTTTGCCTCCAACATTTCCTGAAATCAGTCTTGACTTTACCTGTTATTTGTTTGAACCCATGCCCCTTTGTCCTAATCTCACAATTTAAAGTAAACACCATTCATGGAGTAAGTGGACAGTCCAGTTTTCCTTTATGTGCAATACTTTAATCGTCAGCATTAAATTTAATCGACCATTGCTTTGCCCACATACATACTTTATCCATACACACTAAATGGTATGTACAATTTTAAAGGCCTGGGGGGTGCTTGCGCACAAATCTTTGAAGCTGACAGGACAGGTTAACAAAGCAGTTAATAAAGCACATGGGATCCTGGGCTTTATAAATAGAGGCACAGAGTACAAAAGCCAGGAAGTTATGCTAATCCTATATAAAAACACTAGTTCGGCTCCAGCTGGAGTAGTGTGTCCAATTCTGGGCACTACACCTTAGGAAGGACCTGAAGGCTTTGGAGAGAGTACAGAAGAGAGTTACTAGAATGGTTCCAGGGATGGGGATTACAGTTACGTGGACAGACTGGAGAAGCTGGGGTTGTTCTCCTTGGAGCAGAGAAGGCTAAGAGGAGATTTGATAGAGGTGTTTAAAATCATGAAGGATTTAGAAACAATAAATAAAGAGAAACTGTTTCCAATGGCTGAAGGGTCAAACCATTGCCACTGAACCCTTTCAGGGGCACCGACCGTTGAAAGGCCTTCCCTTTGCAGTCCATAGTTCAGTTAATTTCTGATTTAAAAATTCTAACCTGTACGGAAAGTTATTTCTTTTTAGATTGAAAGGATGGTGTGGGTGTTCCTTGCTGCTCTTGATGGATTTTGTTGTAACCAGTCAGGAAGTGAATACAGTGCCTGAATACTTCTCTGACTAATGACAATTGTCGCTGCAGGGAGGATGTTTCCCCTGGCTGGGGAGTCTAGAACCAGGGGTCACAGTCTCAGAATAAGGGGTAGGACTGAGATGAGGAGAACTTTCTTCACTCAGAGAGGGTGGTGAATCTTTGAAATTATTTACCTCAGAGGGCTGTGGAGGCTCAGTTGTTGAGTATATTCAAGACAGAAATCGCTAGATTTTTGAATATTAAGGGAATCAAGGGATATGGGTAGTGCAGGAAAGTGGAGATGAGGTAGAAGATCAGCCATTATCTAATTGAATGGCAGAGCAGGCTCGAAGGGCAATATGTTCTTATGCAAGGTGGGCTGATATTTATCTGGCAGAATGATGCACCCAAAACTTTAAAAATTGTTCATATTTCTGGTGACGACATGAAGACAAATAAATTAACGCTCATCAATTGTGGCAATTGTTTGAACTGCGAACTCATGTTAAAGGTAAAAAGACCAAGATTCCATCTGTAACTAAACTAAATTGAACTAGTATTAAATCAACGAAATGTCCGAGACAAGGAAAAGGACCAAATATTGGACTGAGAAAAATTCTGAATCGCAAATCACTATTAAAAACTTTCTTTTGTATCTTTGCCTTTCGATTTATGTTATTCTGCGTATGCTAAATTTAATCATGTGTCGCTAAGAGAAATGGTACACGATTTTACTGTGCATAATTCGGAAAGTTGGGTGCACTGAAAGAGAATGTGGGAATATGATATAACAATGCGCAAGCGATTAAAGGGACTGCTTAAAGGAATAAATATGCAGACACGGGATGATATCACAACAACAAACACTATTAAGGACTGATCTCAAAGGCAATTATGTATGGAGGGTTTCTACTTAAATCAGATACAAAAAGGGGCTAAATGAAACAGAAAACAATTAGATACCAAATTTTATATTAGGCAAACAAATGAGAATCTGGAAATCAAATGGGAATATGGATTGGTGTACGGTGCGAAGATTCGGATGGGTGCAAGCAGTGTGATATTATTTCGGACTGATTCCTGCGATAGTGGCAATACCATTGTTATCTGTTGATGCAAGACCGATGGAAATATTTAAAGTGACTCGATAAGACTTGTTGGAAGATGACATACGCAAAGAGTTGCATGTAGCTTCACCCTGGATGAAGAATCCCCTAACTTCACGATACAGGTTGATTGATGCAACGCAGAGAACTAATGTTCGAAGAGAGGAATGTAATGCGTTACACGCCATATGTTTGGTTGGCGAACAACATTTTGCCTTACACCAACCAAATGACTAAAATTGGGGAAAAATATTGGTGTCTGTTAGGGCACACAATGTTACAGAAATTCAAGTAAACATTATCCTCCAGACAGAAGCCTTAAGAGCAGTTGTAAATTTTGGCCATCCAATTCTGCCCCTTTCTTGAGTTTTAAATCGATATTGCAACGCATCAGCACTTCTCAGGGACAATATCATCGATTTGCAGTAGCATATGATAAAAATATTAGCTCTGATGGGAAAATAAATTTGCGAGACCACAAAAAGGTCTTTTTTAGCCTCAAAGTGGGGAATGTAAGAATATCAAAATGTTTTTAAATTACTTTTATTTCTAACAAAGAAAAACACGAGGTGTGAAAAGGCACGAAGCCCTCATCTCTGTTCGAACAACTGGGTGGTCATAAAACATCAGATCGCGTTGCATCCAGCAGGAAGCAGACCATAAAGAAAGTAGTACAAGAGGAGATGCAATGTTTTTACTTGGGTAGAAAGACCTTTGGTACCTTCAAGACCCAGTGGCGTGAACAGGCTTGGAGAAGCCACGTTCACGGGCCCTCATCAAATCTATGCACGCGAGAGATTAGAAGCGAGGCTGATGTGCGCTGCTCGGTATGGGTGTTTAGGATTAATGTTTTGTCAATAATAAATGAAGTAAATTATCAGACATATTACTGTCTCTTTTTGAATCTGCTTAAAGGGTAAAGGAGTTATCCAACAGCATGGGTCCCCTTCCTAAGGGCCACTCACCCAATCACCTTCCGAAGTCCTCAGCCCCTATGGTCCAACATCCCACTACATCTACATACCAGGTAACAAACTACATCCACATCCAATCGTCAACCTAAACTTCACAGTCAGGAATGACCTGAAGACCACTACTATGTAATGCTACTCAAAGAACATAAATTTCTAAGTGCCATGTAGGATTATTGAAACTTTATATAACTGAAAAACTTCAGAATGAAAAAGACATGAAATTTGTGACTGAATTCTTGGTCATTACAATTTCAGAGCTGTTATTGAATCTAGGTGTTGATATAGGGCAACACCCACCCTTGGTCCCCTAGTACTCCAACTGGCCAGTGAAAACAATAGAACACCTCATAGCCATGAGAGCTGTTCAGAGAACAATGTTTCTTTCAAAATTGATGTAATAATAAGTTTCAAGACAGCCAGAAACTGACTTGGAAGAATTCCCGTAACAATTTTCAAAAAACACACACGTGGCAGTCTGAAAGGAAAAAAAAAAAGAGCCTCGAAACTGCTGTTGGTGCACCATCTGGGGAGTAACTAATTTTGTGGAAAAATTCTTGCTTGCCCTTTAACACCTAATATTTCTGTTTGCCGAAGCATGATCTCTCTGAAAGGCTGTGGAATGTGGGTGCTGGGACAATTGTAGCTTTTGAGACCGAGATCATTGGATTTTTGTTCAGTAAGGATATCAAAGGATATGCAGCTATGGTGGGTAAATGGAGTTGAGGTACAGATCAGCCACGAGCTAATTGACTGGTGGAGTAGGCAGAGTAGCTTACTCCTGTTCCTATATACGATCTCCCAGCTGTAATGGAATATCAGGACTAATTAGGCAGCTTAACCAGTCAATAAACTGCATTTGCACAGGACTTAGGGCTACAATATTATTGTGGAATGGAGTACTGCTCAATTTGATGGGCATGAAGTATGGGAAAGGAGAACTGACCTGCAATAGAAGAGAAGCAGCGTCAAAATGCATTTGCTTCAGCTAATCGGTCAGCAGAATTTGTACAACCCATCGGACCTGACCAAAAGCTGCAATACCAAGTGCCTGCCCCAAATACAGAAAGTGTACCCCCATAACCCGCAACTCGTTTTGTGCTCACCCAGGGTAAACATTCATAAAGCTTAACTGTGCAGTTCTGCCAAGAAACAACACGTTGAATGTTGGTCATACTCATCCACGATGCAGCACGGAATGAATACAAGTAGCAATTTACAAATATGGTCAGACAGAAATCTTAAGGAAGCTTGTCACAGGAAATCCTTGTAAGATAGCTTAGTTGCAAGATTCATATTGGGAAAGATTGGCAGCAGTGCATCAATGTCTATGCTACTTAAACCTGTAAAAACTCAAAAGCACACATCTGCTTGCAGCCTAAAATGACACTTAATAAAAGGGAGTGGTATAAGACTAGAGGAAGCCCCAGTTTGGGGAGGCCACCTATAGGAAATTAGGTATTGAAGAAGCCATAGGGTCTAGACTAGTACAAATCTGCTCTAGTCATCTCATCTCCATACTCACTCACTTGTCAAACAAGCATAGTCAACCACAAAAACATCACATACAGTACATTGCAATGTAAGGGCTGTTTGAAGGCATATTTGAAGCATAGCAAATGATGTTCACTGCTCCATATATTTAACAAAAGCTACTAAGCCCACTTGCATCTTTCACTAACCATACAAGGTGAACAAAAACAGTAAACATTACTGACATGGTCATAATTTTCAGCACTAATTTAAAAGGTAGGCAAAGCCCAAGAGTAAAAAGAATACAGCTAGCTTCATGCCAATTCTTCCAATTACTTTACAATAAGAAATAGGTAATATAAGCAGTTTTGAGGAAGTGGGTTGGGGGTGGAAAGCATCAATGGGACCAAATATATAGTCCATAATAATACTTATAACGTTGCCACAGTTACAATTGTTTGGAGTTTATAAACTTGATAAAGCAATCAGTTTTATTGCATCATGTTTAATGTTATATTTTACACCATGCTCTTTATCATTTATTGAAGTACACGCCAATAACCCTTTCCCCCAATTACTTAATGCGAAGGAAACTGTTCAATCTCAGGATTACAGAAAGGAAGGCTGGAGCGCTGCCTGTGTCACCACATAAACCGTTCAGCAACACTTAAAAGCTTCAACGGATTCAGACCGCATCTTTCCACATCAATCAGCCTCGCACATTGCCCTCGCTCTGCCATTCACATCCCCCATGTTGTCCCTGGGTCCCCGAGGCTGCCCAGGCCAAGGCCTCGATACTCACAGGTCTCACCCGTTCGGGGTATCAATCCTTCTCTCCTTGGGCCAACTCAAACCCAAGACAGGCACCAAGTGCACCAAGCTGCAATCTCCCACTTACCGAGAGACATGTCAAGCTTGTCGGGCCCGGTGTCTCCCATTACCGCCACACTCCCGTTCATGGCGACCAGGTCTGTCCGGCTCCAACCGCCCGCGTTTACGTTTAGCGCAGACCTCATCACGCACTTTTACGTATAAAGTCGAAACGTGCCCCGATTGGTGTTTTTTTTAAGGTCTCAGATTTTGGGTAGCTCTGAAGTGCAGTGTTCGGTGTCTGCGGGTTTTTGTTTTAAAGTAAGAAAAGCAGTGATGCAAGTTTGTAAACCCACTCAAATGAATAGAGCAAAAAATTTTTTTCCAGACAGAAAATAGTTTGTCGCGAGAAAGAATTAGTTCTGATGACACTGGGTAAGGAATAAGATCCCCGGTTAGATTCCCAGTCTGGGGTGAGTTAACTGATCTCAGCTCGGGCAAACGTACCTCGACTTCTAAAAGTACTACTTGAGAGGTCCTTTTACTAGTTAAGTTCAGTGATCTTTAAGGGTAAGACATAGATTTGGATTAGTGTCTGTCTCAGGCTGAACCACACTGTTCGCAACCTTGGTGTCATATTTGACCCTGAAATGAGCTTCCGACCACATATCCGCAGCATAACAAAGAACGCCTATTTTCACCTCCGTAACATCGCCCATCTCTGCCCTTGCCTCAGCTCATCTGCTGCTGAAACCCTCTGTGATGAAATATGTCATTCATCAGACTCTGTATTTAACTACATATATTGTATTGCCTGCTCCGGTGTTTTACCTTGTATTGTATATAGTGCACCGCCCCCTTTCTCCCCATTGGGTGTGTTGGCTCCGCCCATACCTGGCCCTACTTAAGACAAGCCCAGGCTTGTCTTGCAGCAGAATGCTAGGTGAAGACACAGGCGTGTTTCTTTGCTAATAAAAGCCTTGTTTTATCCAGTTAACTTTGAGCCTTGAGGTTATTGAGGCGCACGGTGGCATAGTGGTTAGCACTGTTGCCTCACAGCGCCAGGGACCCGGGTTTGAATCCGGCCTCGGGTGACTGTGTGGAGTTTGCACATTCTCCCCATGTTTGCGTGGGTTTCCTCCGGGTGCTCCGGTTTCCTCCCACAGTCCAAAGATGTGCGGGTTAGGTTGATTGGCTATGATAAAAAAAAATTGACCCTTAGTGTTAGGGGGATTAAATACGTGAGGTTACGGGGATAGGGTGGGATATGTGTTGGTGTAGGGGTTATGGAGATCGGGTGGGATATGTGTCGGTGCAGGCTCGATGGGCCGAAATGGCCTCTATCTGCACTGTGAGGTTTCTGTGATCAATTTTATTAGCAAACTTTCAACGATGGATCAACTTTTGAAACCGGAACGCTTGGATTTGGACCCGCATGCTTCGGATGCATCGGCACAGTTTGGACACTGGTTCCAGTGCTTGGAATTTTTTATGGCCAACTCCGAAGCCGTCACAACCTCTAAAGCCACCGGAGATGTGAAACTCGGGATCCTGCAGAATCGGGTAAGCCACCGGGTTTTTCCACTCATCCAAGACGCCGCCACCTACCTGGATGCCTGCAACATTCTAAAGGCCCACTATCAGCGGCCTACCAACGAGGTGTACGCCAGGCATCTGCTTGCTACTTGCACACAGTGACCCGGAGAGTCGCTAGAGGACTTTCTAGTCACCCTAAAAGTGCTTGGCAAAGACTGCAAATGCAAAAACATGAAAGCCACGGTATACACAGACGAGCTTATTCGGGATGCCTTTATCGCAGGCCTTAGCTCTAATTACATCCGGCAGAGACTGCTAGAGAAAACGGGCCTAGATCTGACACAGGCTGTGGACACAGCGCGATCGCTGGATGTGGGCCGCGCGGCCCACGCCGCCTCTGCTTCCCCGCCCGGTAGCCCAACACCGTTGGGGCCCTGCTCTCCCCCCAGAAGCCCTACGACCGCCGCGACGCATTGGGGCCCCAAATGCTACTTCTGCGGGCAGCCGAAGCACACCAGGAACCTGTGCCCGGCGAAAGGCACCACCTGCTGTAAGTGCGGTAAGAAGGGGCACTTTGGGAAGGTGTGCAGAGGAAACCCCGCAGGCAAACCCGCCACCGCCGCGTGCGCGCCGTGGGAGTGGCCATCTTGGACGCCATCTTGTCCGACCTCGTGGGGTCCGCCATCTCGCGAGCAGACATCGTGGACGCCATCTTACCCGGCCTCGTGTGGCCCACCATCTTGTCCCGATCAGGGCCCTACAGTGGCGTCGATCACAGTGGACCAGTCCAGACCGCACCCACTATCCAAATCGATGGTGGACATCGAGGTAAACGGGTGCAAGGTTAAATGTTTAATTGACAGCGGGAGCACGGAGAGCTTCATTCACCCTGATCTGGTACAACGACTCTCCCTAACTATAGTCCCTACTCAGGGCACGGTCTCTATGGCCGACAAAACCCAGATATCGACTATTGCGGGTTACTGCGCGGTACGATTGTCCGTTAAAGGCACTGTATATAATAATTTTAAACTGTTAATTATGAAGGATTTATGTGTGAGCGTGATCTTGGGCCTGGATTTTCAGTGCCACCACCAAAGCATCACGCTCAATTTCGGTGGGACCCAGCCACCCCTCACAGTGTGCGGTCTGGCTACCCTGAAGGTAAAGCCGCCTTTGCTATTCGCGAACCTTACCCCTAACTGCCGGCCAATAGCGACCAAAAGCAGGAGGTACAGCTGGGAGGACAGGCGGTTTATCGCGACCGAGGTAGACAGGCTCCTGAGGGAGCGCATTATTGAACGCAGCAACAGCCCGTGGCGCGCCCAAGTGGTGGTGGTGAGGGGTAGCGAGAAGAAGCGGATGGTGATTGACTATAGTCAAACAGTCAACATCTATACCCAACTAGACGCCTACCCGCTACCCCGCATATCCGAGATGGTGAACCAAATCGCCCAATACCGGGTGTTCTCCACTATCGACCTCAAGTCAGCGTACCACCAGCTCCCTATCAGACCAGAGGACCGTTCGTACACCGCCTTCGAGGCAAATGGACGCCTCTACCAGTTCCTCAGAGTCCCCTTTGGGGTGACGAATGGGGTCTCGGTCTTTCAGAGGGAGATGGACCGCATGGTCGATGACCACCACTTGCAGGCAACCTTCCCCTATCTCGACAACGTCACCATCTGCGGCCACAACCAACAGGACCACGACTCAAACCTCGCGAGGTTTCTGAAAACCGCACAAAAACTCAACCTCACCTACGAGGACAAGTGCGTTTTCAACACCACGCGCCTCTGCATACTAGGCAGCGTGGTGGAGAATGGGGAAATTGGACCAGACCCCGACCGATTGCGCCTCCTACGGGAGCTGCCCCTGCCCAACACTCCCAAAGCCCTGAAAAGGTGCCTGGGGTTATTCTCGTATTATGCCCAATGGGTCCCTAACTACTCCGATAAAGCTCGCCCCCTCTTGAAAGCATCCTCTTTCCCGCTCTCTGCTGAGGCCTATGCTGCCTTCAAAAGCACTAAGCAGGATATTGAGCGGGCCACGCGACAGGCAGTGGACGAGAACACTCCCTTTCAAGTGGAAAGTGATGCGTCTGACTTTGCCTTGGCGGCCACCCTCAACCAGGCGGGGCGGCCCGTAGCTTTCTTCTCGAGGACCCTCCAGGGGCCCAAGATCAGACACTCCTCCGTGGAAAAGGAGGCCCAAGCCATCGTGGAGGCAGTGCGCCACTGGCGGCACTACCTAGCCGGCAAACGCTTCACCCTACTTACCGACCAGCGGTCGGTAGCGTTTATGTTCAATAATAAACGGAGGGGGAAGATTAAAAATGATAAGATTCTTAGGTGGCGGATCGAGCTCTCCACCTTCGAGTACGACATCATATACCGGCCGGGGGCCCTTAACGAATCCCCCGACGCCCTCTCACGAGGGATGTGTGCCAATGCCACCGGGGATCGGCTACAGACCCTCCACAACGACCTCTGCCACCCAGGGGTCACACGGCTGTTCCACTTCATAAAGTCCCGCAACTTACCCTACTCGATTGAGGAAGTTCGGTCCCTGACCAGGAACTGCCGCACTTGCGCTGAGTGCAAGCCTCGGTTCTACCGCCCTGATAGAGCCCACCTAATCAAAGCTACACGGCCCTTTGAGCGGCTTAGCTTAGATTTCAAGGGCCCCCTCCCGTCCGTCGACCGCAATGTTTACTTCCTGAACATTGTGGACGAATACTCCCGTTTCCCATTCGCCTTCCCCTGCCCAGACATGACCAGTGCCACGGTCATTAAATGCCTCAACAGCCTGTTCTGCCTGTTCGGTATGCCAAGCTATATCCACACGGATAGGGGGGCGTCCTTCATGAGTGAAGAGCTACGCCAGTACATGCTGTCCAAGGGGATTGCCACGAGCCGTACCACCAGCTACAACCCCCGGGGTAACGGTCAGGTGGAGCGAGAGAACGGGACAGTATGGAGGGTAGTTACCCTAACTCTAAGGACCAAGGGCCTCCCTATCTCCCGCTGGCAGGAAGTCCTCCCAGATGTGCTCCACTCAATACGGTCACTATTGTGTACCGCCACTAATGCCACGCCTCATGAGCTAATGTTTGTGTTTCCCCGGAAATCCACCTCGGGCGTATCCATACCGTCATGGCTCTCCACCCCAGGTCCGGTACTTTTGCGGAAGCATGTGAGGGGCCACAAGACGGACCCTCTCGTGGAGCCAGTGCACCTGCTCCACGCCAACCCACAATATGCGTATGTCCGGCACGCCGACGGACAGGAGGACACTGTGTCCATAAAAGACCTCGCCCCAGCCGGCAACAACAGCAATAACGACGACGACTACAACAACAACAGCAACAACGACAACAACTATTACCCACCCACTCCACCCACTATTCTTTCATCACCCCCGGAAGAACACCAGCCAACGGTACCCCCACCACCTACTCCTTCAACAACCCCAGTGGCGCCCCCGGCAGAGACCCAGGAGGTCACCCGGGACACCCAGCCGGCACCCGCGGCACCGCAACCGTTACGTCGGTCACAGAGGACTATCACACCCCCGGACAGACTAAATCTGTAGAAGGGATGAATGTGATGAAATATGTCATTCATCAGACTCTGTATTTAACTACATATATTGTATTGCCTGCTCTGGTGTTTTACCTTGTATTGTATATAGTGCACCGCCCCCTTTCTCCCCATTGGGTGTGTCAGCTCCGCCCATACCTGGCCCTACTTAAGACAAGCCCAGGCTTGTCTTGCAGCAGAACAGCAGAATGCTAGGTGAAGACACAGGCATCTTTCTTTGCTAATAAAAGCCTTGTTTTATCCAGTTAACTTTGAGCCTTGAAGTTATTGAGGCGCATCACCCTCATCCATGCCTTTGTTACCTCTAGACTTGACTATTCCAACGCACTCCTGGCCGGCCTCCCACATTCTACCCTACGTAAACTTGACATCCAAAACTCAGCAGCCTGTGTCCTAACTCGCACCAAGTCCCGTTCATCCATCTCCCCTGTGCTCGCTGACCTACATTGGCTCCCAGTTAAGCAGCGCCTCGATTTCCATCCTTGTTTTCAAATCCCTCCATGGCCTCGCCCCGTCCTATCTCTGTAATCTCCTTCAACCCTCCGAGATATCTACGCTGCTCTAATTCTGGCCTCTTGAGCATCCCTGATTATAATCGCTCAACCATTGGTGGCCGTGCCTTCTGTTGCCTAGGCCCTAAGCTCTGGAATTCCCTGCATAAACCTCTCTGCCTCGCTACCTCTCTTTCTTCCTTTAAGACACTCCTTAAAACCTACCTCTTTGACCAAGCTATTGGTCACCTGCCCTAATTTATCCTTATGTGGCTCGGTGTCAAATTTTTTGTCTTACAATACTCCTGTGCAGCGCCTTGGGACATTTTACTATGTTAAAGGCGCTATATAAATACAGTTGTTGTTGTAGTAACTGGCTAAATAAAGAACTTCTTGTCATCTCAGGTGGATGTAAAACATCCCACAGCACTATTCAAAGAAGAGGAGGCCACTTTGAATAACTAGTAGGAACGCTGAGGCCATTCTTAATCAGGGATGTTGTCCCATATTGTATACAACCTTCTACCATTAATGATTAAGCAGGATATAGACTGTTCAATGTGATCATTCTCCTGTCGCATAACGATGATTATTGTGCCTGAGAAGTGTTGCAACATAGATTTAAGATTCAACAAATGTGTGGAATCGTATGGCCAAAATTTACAACTACTTGTAAGGCTTCTGTCTGGAGGCAATGTTTACTTGAATTATTGTAAAATTGTGGGCCCTTACAGGCACCAATATGTTATCCCTAATTTTAGTCATTTTGATTGGTGTAAGGCAAAATGTTGATCGCCAAACCGGACATGAAGTGTCCACGTGTGTGTAGCACTTCTCATTAGTTGTAACGCAAGACCTTCCTCTCACGTAAATAAACAACGTTGGTCTTCTTAGATTTCCATCGAGCAATTAGAATAGTACAATTAGGGGATTCTTTATCCAGGGTGAAACCACAAGCTGGCAGTGCGCTTTGCAAAATGTTACATCTGCATAACCAGGCCCCACTTTACTTGGAAAAGCATGAAGTGTGTGGTGCAATCCAGAACCCTTCTTTTCCTCTCACTAATATCTTTGGATAATTTACAGATTCTTTATGTATATCATCCTCCAACAAGCCTATCAAGTCCACATCAAATACTTCCATTGGTCTTACACAAAGATAGGCAGCATTGCAAGCAATGTAGATGGAAGCATAAAATTACACAGCTATCAATAGATTAAGTGAATGGGCAAAACTGTGGCAAATGAATTTCAATATAGGCAAATGTGAGGTCATCCGCTTTGGACCTAAAAAGGATAGAACAGAGTACTTTCTAAATGGTGACAAGCTAGAAACAGCAGAGGTCCAAAGAGACTTAGGGGCCCATGTACATAGATCATTAAAATGCCACGGACAGGTACACAAGATAATCAAAAAGACTTATGGCCTTTATATCTAGGAAAAAAAGACTTGCATTTATATAGCACCTTTCACAACCACCAGACATCCCAAAGCGCTTTAAAGCCAATGAAGTACTTTTTGAAGTGTAGTCTCTGTTGTAATGTAGGAAACACGGCAGCCAATTTGTGCACAGCAAGCTTCCACAGACAGCAATGTGATAATGACCAGATAATGTTTTAGTGATGTTGATTGAGGGATAAATATTGGCTAGGACACCAGGGATAACTCTCCTGCTCTTCTTCGAAATAGTGCCATAGGATCTTTTATGTCCACCTGAGGGGGCAGATGGGGCCTCGGTTTAACGTCTCAGTACGGGAGTGTCAGTCTAGATATTTGTGCTCACATCCCTGGAGTAGGACTTGAACCCACAACCTTCTGACTCAGAGGCAAGTGTGCTACCCATTGAGCCACAGCTGACACTAGAGAACTAGAATACAAGGGGGTAGAACTTATACTACAGCTATACAAAGCCCTGGTTAGACCACACCTGGAGTACTGTGTTCAGTTCTGGGCACCACACCTTAGGAAGGATATATTGGCCTTGGAGGGAGTGTAGCTTAGATTTACCAGAATGAAACCTGGACTCCAAGGGTTAAATTCGAGAAGCAATTACACAAACTAAGATTATATGTCCAGGAATTTAGAGGGTTAAAAAACAAACCCTTAAAAGTGAGAAAGAATACGATGGAAATATTAATTGAACATAAAGTAAGTTTGCAAAGGTAGATAGAGAAAACTATTTCTGCTGGTTGGGGAGGCTAGGACTAGAGGACATAGCCTAAAAATTAGAGCCAGACCTTTCAGCAGTGAGGTTAGGAAACACTTCTGCACACAAAGGATGGTAGAGGTTTGGAACTCTCTTCCGCAAACAGCAGTTGATGTTAGGTCAATTGTTAATTTTAAATCTGAGATTCATAGATTTTTGTTAACCAAAGCGTAGTGTATGTACCCGTCTATCTTTAAGGGAACTATTGAATGTAACCGTTCACCTTTAAGGGAACTACTTTAGGTGTGGCACTATTTGTTTGGCTTCTGTATACTGTAATACCGATAGTGACCACACCAGTATATAAGTGTTGTAGCAGGATTGCTGGGGCAGATTCGCCCGGACCTTCGAATAGTAAAGACCTGTTTTGTTTGTTACTTCTGAAGTCTGTGTATTTATTAACTGCACAACCCACAGACTTTACAGTGGCGACGAGTCCGATCGTACCCTGCGGCAAGATTACCAAAGCAAGAAGAGCGTCGAAGAGAGGCAACCGCCCTCGTCATGCTGCTGGAAGAAAACACGAGGCTGCAGCAGGAGAAAGGTGGAAGACTTTAGCAACAAAACCTTCCATCTGCAACAGGCACTGACTACCCTTCTACCATGGTGCGGAGTGAGCCGATCAGCAGGGAACAAGGCGGCCGAAGAGACTGTGAGTAGGGGAAGGTGTAGAGAATATCCGGAGGATAAGGGCAGAGCACTCGACCTCGGTCGAGGGGGAGCTGTGCCGGCCAAAAGTCGGGTCCAACGGCGTCGGGTGACAGCCGGACCGTGATCGGCGGGAAAAATCCGGGCAGCGACCGCAGCCACGAAGCGCTGAGCCTGCGAGTAGGCGCGGGAGGAGAAACGCAGCCGGGGAGGGAAACACCGGTCTGCGAGAGGGCTGGGGAGGCGAACGGGAACCGTGCGGGTGAGAGCCGGGTGCGGAGAGAGAGACTGCGAGGAGCCAGTCCAGCGGCTGAGCTGTTCTCCACCAACGGGGTACTCAGAGCCGGCAAAACCGAACGTGCGGGAGTGGGTGAGAGACACAGCCGAAAACGGGGTGAGAGACTGCGCGAGAGCCAGTCCAGCGGCTGAACTGTTCTCCACCAACGGGGTACCCAGGGCCGGTAGCACCGAACGTGCGGGTGAGAGAGCGACAGAGCCGGGTACGGAGAGAGAGACTGCGCGAGAGCCAGTCCAGCGGCTGAACTGTCCTCCGTTAACGGGGTGTACCCAGCGCCGGTAGAGCCGTGCGGGCGGGAGGAAAAGACATAGCCGAGTAAGGGGAGCTGTGCGGAAGCCAGCCAGCGGCTGAACCTGTCCGCTGTGGGGGAAGCGTACCCCTTCCACCGGGAAGAAACGCGGGAAGCCGCCATTAGGCGGAGAAGACGCCAGAAGCGGGAAACCGCCATTGAAGTGGGCGGGGCGAGAAAGGAAGAGCGGGAAACCGCCATTTTCGCGGGAAAACCGCCATCTTGATTGACATACCGCCATTGAAGTGGGCGGGGAGAGAAGGAAAGAGCGGGAAACCGCCGATTTCGCGGGAAAACCGCCATCTTAGAAACAAACAAATAAATAAGAATACTTAAAGAAATACTGGTGCTGCTCCCAAGGGAAGAAAAATGCCTAAGCGAGGGAATATTAACGACTTTAATTCTGAAATAGAAGACTGGGCCACGTACGTGGAACGCATAGAGATCTATTGCGAAGCCAACAAAATAGAGGAAGACGACAAGGCGATAACATTGCTAAACTCGATGGGGGCAAAAACATACGGGCTCTTGAAGCATCTAATAGCACCAAATAAACCAGCGGATCAGACCTTCGAAGAGATTGTGGCTGTGCTGAAGGACCACTTGAACCCCACACCGCTGATGCTGGCTGAACGATTCAAATTCTATGCAAGAACGCAGAAGAAAGACGAAAGCAATGCGGAATACTTGGTCGAACTGCGTAGGCTAGCGAAATACTGCCAGTTCGGAGGGAATCTGACAGAAGTGCTGCGGGACAAGTTCGGATGCGGATTGTCCAAAGAAGGGACGCAGAAGCGACTACTGGAAGAGAACGACCTCACACTGGACAGGGCTGTCCTTATAGCTGCATCGCACGAAGCCGCAGCAAAAGGAACGGCGGAAATGCAACTAAAGGCGGCGGCACTCGGGGTGGACCAAATTACTTCAAGCACAACAAAATGCTACCGTTGTGGGAAGACAACGCATGACCAGAATCAATGCTGGTTTAAGAACCAAGAGTGTAGGAAATGTGGCAAACTGGGTCACATCGCGAAGGTATGCCGGTCCGGGAAAAAGACCAATAATCAAAGGAAGCCACCACAAGAAAAGTACAACAAGGTACACAAGGTGGCTGAGAAGAGTTCAGACGAACAGAATTCAGACTCAGACCCAAACAACCAGGAGCTGGGTAGGCTGAGAATCCACAATGTGGGTAAAGAAACAGATCTACAGGCCATCTGGGTCATACTAAAAATAGCTGGAGTCCAAGTAAGAATGGAGCTGGACACTGGATCAGCTCTATCAGTCATCAACCGAAGGGACTACCACCGGCTATTCTCTCACATACCTTTAAGAAATACCAAGTTCGTATTACAGACATACACGGGGCATAACGTATACCCCGTGGGGAAAATAAGAGTCAAGGTGAGAGATAGGGGTAAAGAACACCCAAGAATGAACTTGTACGTATTACCTGAGGGAGGACCACCACTTCTAGGACGGGAGTGGATTAAGAAAATAGACATGGAATGGCATTACCTAAAAGCCATAATGAGGGAGGACTCGGTGCAAGCTATTAGCTCAGATTCTGAAATGGATGATGATAAGACCAAGTCGAATATGGAAGACAAGGCTAAAAGGGACTTGCCGACGATGGGAAAGAAAACGAAGACATGCAGAAGGACTTATGGTACCAAGAAGAATAAAGCTGCAGAGCAGAACTCCAGGTTGACAGAGAATTCTGAGCCTGTTCAAGCAAAGGATTCATCCATGACGGAAGAACACCGAGCTCGGACGCAAACTTATGTCAAAGTACGACAACAATTGGAACAGTTGAGTGACCGTCTCGTACAAGAGATGAAAAATATGGAAAGGTTCTGGGACACCGAATGGGAGAACCTGGAAAGACTACAGAGACAGCTAGCTCAAGCAGAGAGCGACCATAGAGCCATCGTGGCCAAATACCAATCACATTCCCCTGATGCTGTTCAGGAACTAGAATATTTACAGAATGAACCAAAGGAAGAGGAATCGTCAGGGAGCCAGGATTTTATTCCAGTTCTTCTCTACGACTCCTTACAAGCAGAGTGTGAGAAGTTGAAAGAACAGTATGAACAGGCCCAGGCTACAATTCTGGAGGGGGTTAACTCGGCAGCCTCCGAAAAGCTAGTTTCAGTAGAAGCTTATGAACAACTAAAGGTTGAACATGAGCAAGAAGTCCAAAGGCTGCAGGAAATTCTTGATGAGCTCAAGGCCAAGACAGACTCATCGGTAGGAGCTCCATCCATAGATGAGAAATTAGAGGTGAAATTCATGGCAGAGCATGAAAGACAGGATGTCCAAGAACTTATAAAAACATTGAAGGACACCCAAGACAAATATGAGGCGGCAATGACCGAGGTTCAACAACTTGAAGAACAGATTCAACTGGGAATCCTTTCAGTGGAAGAACAGGACACTGTAAGAATGGTCCCTGAACATGAACTAGAGAGCATCAGGGCGCAACTTTTCCGAGCGCTGAAAGCCAAAGTTCAAGAGGAACGTAAGGTGGAAGTATTGGAGAAAGAGGTGGAGGAAATGGAGAAGACTCTGATCCACCGTGTTCCCAGGGAAGAGTTAACGGTCAGCCAACTCCTTCATATGCTGAAGGACAAGACTCTGCAAGGGGAACAATCTGAACACGAGCTTCAATCTTCAGGGGGAACGAGTTCGGAGCTCTCAAAGGTCACGGAGATAGCTGAGGTGGCAACACAAATTTTACAAGGATGCCAAAAGTACGTTGAATCACGTCAAGGTGAACAGAAGAATGCGGAAACCGTTACTTCAGTAGAAGGGTTAAATAGCCTGATAACGCAATTACCGATGGAAAGGAAGGTATTGAACTCACAAATGAGGTCCGCCGTGAAGGAATGGCAGATAACCCAGGAAGAGTGGGATGAATATGAATGCATGAAGAAGGCTTTTCAAGAAAGATGTTTAGGGAAGGAACCACCGTCAGCTAACGTCCAGACGGGTGAGGAGGAAGAAGAAGTCTCTCTCGCTGACCTAACTCAGGACGAACCCGAATATTACCATGACCTGTTGAGTGACACTGAATATTACGAGGATGTGGTCTGCCCAGCTTGTGATGAAAACTCTCAAAGTGCTGAAATCCGGATGAAGCACTTAAGGTCTAAGGAACATAGAGAGTTGGTGGCGCTACAGCTGGCAGCCGAGAAAGGAGCTCCGAGAGTTTCAAAAAGGCAGAAAAGAAAAAGAAGAAGCAGAAGATAATAACTGTCTAAAATATTAGCACTTCTACCATTCCAGGCGGGACATTACGAAAGGAGCTAAATTAGTTGAAAAACTGGAAAATGTCAAGACAGCCAGTTGGTTGTAAAAGTCCGCACTGCTGGTTCAACAGGATGAAGGTTCAAGCTGTTACGTCAAGAAAAAGGCTATGGAGGAGTCACGCTAGCCAGGTAATCCGGCTACACCAAAGAAATGTTGTTCGGAACGAGTCAAGATCAGAGACTGAATCTATGAACTGTTTCCGCAGAGACTGAACCTGTGAACTGTTTCCACTGAGATTATATTTGTAAATTGTTTTATATGACATTGACTCCACCGAGATTATATCTGTAATTTGTTTTATAGGAAGTTGAAGATATGTATGTTTAACGGGGACTCTGTAAGTAATAAGCTAAAAAGGAAGGATTGTAGTGTATGTACCCGTCTATCTTTAAGGGAACTATTGAATGTAACCGTTCACCTTTAAGGGTGTGGCACTATTTGTTTGGCTTCTGTATACTGTAATACCGATAGTGACCACACCAGTATATAAGTGTTGTAGCAGGATTGCTGGGGCAGATTCGCCCGGACCTTCGAATAGTAAAGACCTGTTTTGTTTGTTACTTCTAAAGTCTGTGTATTTATTAACTGCACAACCCACAGACTTTACACAAAGGTATTAAGGAATATTGGGAAAAGGTGGGAATATAGAGTAGGTCACAGATCAGCCATGTTCTCATTGAATGGCGGAACAGGCTCGAGGGGCTAAATGGCCTACTCCTGTTCGTATGTTCCTAGACAACAATGGTATTGCCACTATCACAGGAATCAGTCCCGAAATAATGTCAAGGCTTCCTGGCATAATACACCAATCCGAATCTTCACACCTTACATCCAGCCAGTTCGGAATCAAAAACACAATTTCTAAATTTGCGGATGATACCAATTTGGGAGGCAGTGGGGGATAATCAATACTGAGGAGGATTGAAACAAATTATAAAACATTACCAAACTTGTAGAATGGGCATGTAATTGGCAAATTAATTTCAACACAGATAAGTTTGAGGTATTACATTTTGGTAAGAAAAATAAGGAGGTCACATATTACTTGGAAAATAAGAATCTAAATGGGGTAGAGGAGCAAAGGGATCTGGGAGTACAAATACACAAATCACTAAAAGTAGCGACGCAGGTTAATAGAATCATAGAATGGTTACAGCACAGAAAGCCATTCGACCCGTCGAACCCGTGCTGGCTCTCTGCAAGAACACTTCAGCTGGTCCCACTCCCCCGCCATTTCCCCGTAGCCCTGCAAATTTTTTTCCTTCATGTACTTATCCAATTCCCTTTTGAAAGCCATGATTGAGTCTGCCTCCACCACCCTTTCAGGCAGTGCATTCCAGATCCTAACTGCTCGCTGCATAAAAAAGTTTTTCCTCATGTCGCCTTTGGTTCTTTTGCCAATCACCTTAAATCTGTGTCCTCTGGCTCTCGACCCTTCCGCCAATGGGAACAGTTTCTCTCCATCTACTCTGTCTAGACCCCTCATGATTTTGAATAAGTCTATCAAATCTCGTCTCAACCTTCTCTGCTCTAAGGAGAACAACCCCAGCTTCTCTAGTCTGTCCACATAACTGAAGTCCCTCATCCCTGGAACCATTCTTGTAAACCTTTTCTGCACCCTCTCCGAGGCCTTCACATCCTTCCTAAAGTGCAGTGCCCAGAATTGGACACAATACTCCAGTTGAGGCCGAACCAGTGTTTTATAAAGGTTCATCATAACTTCCTTGCTTTTGTACTCTATCCCTCTATCCCCCAGTATCCCGTATGCTTTTTTAACTGCTTTCTCAACCTGCCCTGCCATCTTCCAACGATTTGTGCACATATACCCCCAGGTGTCTCTGTTCATACACCCGCTTTAGGATTGTACCCTTTAGTTTATATTGCCTCTCCTCATTCTTCCTACCAAAATGTATCACTTTTCTGCATTAAGTTTCTTCTGCCACATGTCCGCCCATTTCACCAGCCTGTCTATGTCTTCTTGAAGTCTATCACTATCCTCCTCAATGTTCACTATACTTCCAAGTTTTGTGTCATCTGCAAATTTTGAAAATGTGCTCTGTACTCTCAAGTCCAAGTCATTAATATATATCAAAAAAAGCACTGGTCCCAGTATCGACCCCTGGGGAACACCACTCCGCCTTCCTCCAGTCCGAAAAACAACCGTTCACCACTACTCTGTTTCCTGTCACTTAGCCAATTTTGTATCCATGCTGCCACTGTCCCTTTTATTCCATGGGTTTCAAATTTGCTGGCAAGCCTATTATGTGGTACTTTATCAAACGCCTTTTGGAAGTCCATAAACACGTCAACCGCATTGCCCTCATCAACCCTCTCTGTTACCTCATCAAAAAACTCAATCAAGTTAGTTAAACACAATTTGCCTTTAACAAATCTGTGCTGGCTTTCCTTAATCCACACTTGTCCAAGTGACTGTTAACTATGTCCCTGATTATCTTTTCTAAAAGCTTCCCCACTACCGAGGTTAAACTGACTGGTCTGTAGTTGCTGGGTTTATCCTTACACCCTTTTTTGAACAAAGGTGTAACATTTGCAATTCTCCTGTCCTCTGGCACCAATTCAATTTTTATTTTATTTATCATATATGCAGCAGACGTGTGTACTGCACAATGAAATGTTGATTTGCCAACATTGGAATAAATATGGCATAACAATGATAAAAATACTAATAGGAATACAGTAATAATAAATAAAACAATAATAAATAATTCATTCATGAGTCTTATGGCCTGGGGGTAGAAGCTGTTTCGAAACCTGCTGGTATGAGACCATATGCTTCGGTATCTCTTACTGGACGGGAGCAGGGCGAAGAGGTTGTGGCTGGCATCTTTAATGATTCTCAGGGCCTTCCCCCGGCACCTCTCGGGGTAGATATCCTGCACAGCAGGTAGTTTAATTCCTACAGTGTGTTGTGCAGCTTTCACCACCATCTGTAGAGCCTTGCGGTCTGTGGCGGTGCAGTTGCCATACCAGGTAGTGATGCAGCCGGACAGGATACTCTCGATGGTGCACCGGTAGAAGTTGGTGAGAATCTGGGGGGCCATTCCAAATTTCTTCAGTCTCCTGAGGAAGAACAGGCATTGGCATGCCTTCTTGGTTACGTCGATGTGATGGGACCACGTTAAGTCCTCCGTAATGAATACACCCAGGAATTTGAAGCTGCTGACCCTCTCCACCTCAGCCCCTTCGATGTAGATTGGGGTGTGTCCCTCCCCCTGCTGCTTCCTGTAGTCCACGATCATCTCCTTTGTTTTGCTGATGTTGAGGGAGAGGTTGTTGTACTTGCATCATTCTCCTAGGGCTCTTACCTCCTCCCTGTAGCCTGTCTCGTCGCCATCTGTGATCAGGCCTACAACGGTAGTGTCATCAGCAAACTTGATGATGGAGTTGGAGTTGTGTGTGGCCACGCAATCGTGAGTAAACAGGGAGTACAGAAGCGGGCTGAGCACACAACCCTGGGGAGCTCCCGTGTTCAGGATCAGTGTGGAGGAGGTGTTACTGCCTATTTTCACCACCTGGGGTCTGCCCGACAGGAAGTCCAGGATCCAGTTGCATCGGGAGGTGTTTAGTCCTAGCTCACTGAGCTTGTTGACAAGCCTGGGAGGGGATAATCGTATTGAATGCTGAACTATAATCAATGAACAACATTCTCACATAGGTGTTCCTCTTATCCAGGTGTGATAAGGCAGTGTGCAGTACAGTGGCGATGGCATCATCCCTAGATCTGTTTGGGCAGTAGGCAAATTACCACCCCCGTACCTAAGGAGGATTGGAAGATTATGGCCAGTACCTCTGCGATTTCCTCCTTAACATCCCTCAGCATCCGAGGATGCATCCCCTCCGGTCCTGGTGACTTATCAACTTTAAGTACAGACAGCCTTTCTAGTATCTCCTATTTATCATTTTTTATCTCATCCAGTATCTCCACTACCTCCTCTTTCACTATGACTTTGGCAGCATCTTCTTCCTTGGTGAAGACAGATGCAAAGTACTAATTTGCCACCTCAGCCATGCCCTCTGCCTCCATGCATAGCTTTCCTTTTTGGTCCCTAATCGGCACCCCCCCTTACTTCCCCTTTATTATTTATATGCCTATAGAAAACTTTTGAATTCCCTTTTATGTTAGTTGTCAATCTATTCTGATACCCTCTCTTTGCCCCTCTTATTTCCTTTTTCACTTCCCTTCTGAACTTTCTATATTCAGCCTGATTCTCACTTGTATTCTCAACCTGACATCTGTCATATGCGCTCTTTTTCTGCCTCATCTTACTCTCCATCTCTTTCATCATCCAGGGAGCTCTGGCTTTAGATGCCCTACCTTTCCCCTGCTGTGGGAATGTACCTCGACTGTACCCAAACCATCTCCTCTTTAAAGGCAGCCGACTGTTTATTACAGTTTTGCCGGCCAATCTTTGATTCCAATTTACCCGGGTCAGATCCGTTCTCAACCCACTGAAATTTGCCTTCCTCCAATTAAGTATTTTTACTCTTGATTGCTCCCTGTCCTTTTCCATAGCTAATCTAAACCTTATGATACTATGATCACTGTTCCCTAAATATTCCCCTACTGACACTTGCTCCACTTGACCCACCTCATTCCCCAGAACCAGATCCAGCAATGCCTCCTTCCTCGTTGGGCCTGAAACGTACTGATCAAGAAAGATCTTAACACACTTCAGAAATTCTTCCCCCTCTCTGCCTTTTACACTATTACTATCCCAGTCTATATTAGGATAATTAAAGTCCCCCATTATTACCACTCTATAGTTCTTGCACCTCTCTGTAATTTCCCTGCAAACTTGCTCCTCTATATCTTTCCCACTGGAATACACCTAGTAGTGTAATGGCACTTCTGTTGTTTCTTAATTCTAACTAAATAGATTCTGTCCTTGACCCCTCCAGGACATTCTCGCCAGCACTGTAACATTCTCCGTAACCAATCTTGCCACCCCACCTCCTTTCTTTCCTTCCCTATCTTTCCTGAACACCTTATATCCAGGAATATTTAAAACCCAATCCTGCCCTTTTTTGAGCCAGGTCTCCATTATCACCACGACATCATATTCCCATGTGGCTATTTGTGCCTGCAGCTCATCAACCTTATTTACCACACTTTGTGCATTTACACACATGCACTGTAAACCTGTCTTAGACCTTGTCGTATTCTTGGTCTGATCCCACCTAATACCTCACTATTTCTTACTCTAGTGCCATCTGTCTCTCCCCATCCTTTGTGCACTTTGTTTCTCCTTTCTAATGCTACATCCTGGTGCCCATCCCCCTGCCAAATTAGTTTAAATCCTCCCCAACAGCACGAGCAAACCTCCCCCCTCCACCCCCGCAAGGACATTGGTTCCAGCTCTGTTGAGGTGCAACCCGTCCGGCCTGTACAAGTCCCACCTCCCCCAGAACCAGTCCCAATGCTCCAGGAATCTGAAGCCCTCCCTCCTGCACCATCTTTCCAGCCACGCATTCAACTGCTCTATTCTTCTATTTCTAAACTCACTAGCTTGTGGCACAGGGATTACTACCTTTAAGGTCCTGCTTTTTAATCTCTTTCCTAGCTCCCTAAAATCTGCTTGTAGGACCTCATCCCTTTTTCTACCTATGTCGTTGGTACTGATATGGACCACAACCTCTGGCTGTCCACCCTCCCCCCTCAGAATGTTCTGCAGCCGCTCAGTGACATCCTTGAGCTTGGCACCAGGGAGGCAACATACCATCCTAGAATCACGTTTGTGGCCGCAGAAACGCCTGTCTGTTCCCCTAACTATCGAATTTCCTACCACTATTGCCTTTCCGATCTTCCTCCTCCCCTCCTGTACAGCTGAGCCACCTGTGATGCCATGGACTTGGCTCTGGCTGTACTCCCCAGAGGAACCATCGCCCTCGGTTAGTGAGCAAGATGCACTCAGCGGACTCCTGCACCACCTGCCTGGTACTCCTCGTCTGTCTGAAGGTCACCCATTCCCTCTCTGCCTGCACACTCTTACGCTGCGGGGTGACCACCTCCAGAAACGTGCTATCCACGTAGTTCTCAGCCTCACGGATGCACCGCAATGATGCCAGCTGCTGCTCAAGCTCCAAAACCTGGAGCTCGAGGTCCTCCAGCCGACGACACTTCCTGTACACGTGGTTGTTCAGGACATGGGAAGCGTCCTGGAGTTCTCACATGGCACAAGATGTGCATTCCACGGGATGCCATAAAAAAAGCAAACCAAGCACTAGGGTTTATTTCTAGAGGGATAGAGTTGAAAAGTAGAGAAGTTATGCTAAATTTGTATCGAACCTTGGTTAGACCACACGGAGTACGGTGTACAGTTCTGGTTGCCATATTATAAAAAGGATATAGAGGCACTGGAAATGGTGCAAAAAAGATTTACAAGGACGATACAAGAAATGCAAGGTTATACCTATCAGGAAAGGATAAACAGGCTGTATCTCTTTTCTTTTGGAAAGAGACGGCTGAGAGGTGACCTCATAGAGGTCTTTAAAATTATGAAGGTTTTGATAGAGTAGACACAGAGTATTTCCACTTGTGGGGTAGAGCAAAACTAGAGGCCATCAATAGTCACCAAGAAATCAAATAGGGAATTAAGAAGAAACTTCTTTACCCAGAGCGTGGTGAGAATGCGGAACTTGTTACCACAGCGTGTGGTTGAGGCGAATAGTACAGATAGATTTAAGGGGAAGCTAGGTAAGCATATGAGGGAGAAGGGAATAGAGGGTTATGCTGATAGAGTAGATGAGGAAGGATGGGAGGGGGTTCGAGTGGAGCATAAATGCCGGCATGGACAATTTGGGCGAATGGCCTGTTTCTGTGCTGTATATTCTATGTAATTACACCAATCCATAGTCCCAACTGATTTCCAAATTTTCATTTGTTTGTCTAATACAAAATTTGGGATCCAATTGTTTTTTACGTCATTTACATCAGAATTGTGCCAAATAAAATAGTCAAAATAAATCCATGCTTTAATTTAAAATGTATATAGCCAATTATCAAAACTTTTTTTGCGAAAGCACAAAAGTATTCCCAATTTCTATAATTGCTACCTTAAATCTTCCAAGATTTTGGGGGCACAATCTTAAACTGAAATTAATGTCACACACTCTTAACTTCTTCTTCTTAGGCAGTCCCTCGGAACTGAGGATGACTTGCTTCCACATTAAAAATAACTTCTCAGGTGACTGATGAGTCCAATGCGGGACCTAGTCTCTGTCACAGGTGGGGCAGATGGTGGTTGAAGGGGCGGGTGGGTGGGGTGCTTGGGTTGACGTGCGCACCTTGCGCTTGGCTTCCGCTTGCTCCCGGCGAAGAGACCCGCGGTGTTCGGCGCCTTCCCGGATGCTTCTCCTCCACTTTGTGCAGTCTTGGGCCAGGGATTCCCAGGTGTTGGTGGGGATGTTGCACTTTTTCAAGGAGACTTTAAGGGTGTCCTTGAAGCGTTTCCTCTGCCCACCTGGAGCTCTCTTGCCGTGTCGGAGCTCCAAGTAGAGCACTTGTTTTGGGAGTCTCGTATCGGGCATGCGGACGATGTGACCCGTCCATTGGAGCTGATCGAGCGTGGTCAAAGCTTCGATGCTGGGGATGTTGGCCTGAGCGAGAACACTGACGTTGGTGCACCTATCCTGCCAATGGACTTGCAGGATCTTGCGGAGGCAGCGTTGGTGGTACCTCTCCAGTGCTTTGAGGTGCCTGCTGTATATGGTCCATGTCTCTGAGCCATAAAGGAGGGTGGATATCACTACTGCTCTGTAGACCATGAGTTTGATGCCGGGTTTGAGGTCCTGGTCTTCAAACATTCTCTTCCTCAGGCGACCGAAGGCTGCACTGGCACACTGAAAGCGGTGTTGGACTTCGTCATCGACGTCTGCCCTTGTTGGCAGTAGGCTCCCGAGGTATGGAAAGTGGTCCACGTTGTCCAAGGCCTTGTCGTGGATTTTGATAATCGGGGGGCAGTACTGTGTGGTGGGGGCAGGTTGGTAGAGGACCTTTGTCTTACGAATGTTTAGTGTAAGGCCTATGCTCTTGTATGCTTCGGTGATGGTGTTGACAATGGTTTGGAGTTCGACCTCCGAGTGTGCGCAGACGCAAGCGTCGTCTGCATACTATTCGACGACAGACATAAACAACCATATTCACGCTCTCCAATACTCAACATAACAACACCAGGCACCTTAATTACATTCAATCCTTATTTGCTCTTATCCACCTTAAAATATTGATTCTCTGTAATGGATGATGAACTCAGAAAGTGCCAATTGTTGTGACACAATCCCAGAAGTATCCATATAGTTTAAACAACCAGCTGTCTGTAGTGACCATGCACAGAAGACCAGTATTCAAAATTTAATAATTTGGTCAGACAGTTGGACTGTAAACTCAGGTCAGTTAGCATCAATTACTCCAATTCAATTCAGACTCAAAAATAGAAGGACTCAGTATCTTAAAACACATACAGTATATGTATATACATATATAAAGACAATTAACAAACTTAAGACAGTATATGCTTATAGAAAACACTAATTAAAATGCTTATATTGCTCCTAACAATGATTAAAATGCTTATATTACTCCTAACAGGGACTAGAGGGTTGAGAGCTGCTACTAGTTCTGTGAAAAGAAAAAGGGCGGAGACAGCTGCAGCATGAAACTGCAGAAAGCAGGACACACATTTAAAGAGACAAAACATAAAAACAAAAGAAATTCTGTAGCCTTTTACTTTAATTTTTTATCCTCACAATTGTAATTTCTGATGTTTGCTGTGGGCTTTTAAGTTATTTTTATCCCAAATTATTTTGTTACTGTTTGCCTGTCTAACAAAGGGAATTTTACGCAACTGCTTTGCAGCCTCTGTCTGCTGTAAAAGGGCTGATATTAATCTCTCGTCCTTCTGCACAATTTCTTGCCGCCTTCTCCGTTGGAGAAAGAAAAGGGTGTAACACTGTCTCTCTCACTACTGGTCTCAATTCTGCAACCCCTATTCTGCATCCTTTTAGACCGTGTTTACGCCCCTCACATTTTTCCTTTTCACTGAACATTACATCTTCAGTTTTAAGACAGTCCCTTTCTACAGAAACTTTAAATGACACTGAGCAAGCTACTCCGGCTTGTTGGTCAACAATTCTTCTTTAAGTTGCTGGATTTCATTCTCCTATGCTTCCATTTCTAACAGTTTCTGCATCAATTTCTCATTCTTTTCTTTTTAACTCTTTCAGTAAGCATTTATTTGTGCTGGACAGGGCTTTGGCCACAGCAAACAATCCTTGTATCACCGTGGTCTTAGTCATAGAAACATAGAAGATAGGAGCAGGAGTAGGCCATTCGGCCCCTCGAGCCTGCTCCGCCATTCAATGAGATCATGGCTGATCATCCAAACTCAGTACCCTGTCCCTGCCTTCTCCCCATATCCCTTTAGCCTTAAGAAATATATCTAACTCCTTCTTGAATATATTTAATGAATTGGCCTCAACTGCCTTCTGTGGTAGAGAATTCCACAGGTTCACCACTCTCTGGGTGAAGAAATTCCTCCTCATCTCAGTCCTAAATGGCTTACCCCTTATCTTTAAACTGTGGCCCCTGGTTCTGGACTCCCCCGCCATCAGGAACATCGTTTCTGCATCTAGTCTGTCTAGTCCTGTTAGAATTTTATAAGTTTCAATGAGATCCCCTCTCATTCTTCTAAACTCCAGTGAGTATAAGCCCAATCGACCCAATCGCTCCTTATAAGTCATTCCTGCCATCCCAGGTATCAGTCTGGTAAATCTTCGCTGTACTCCCTCCATGGCAAGAACATCCTTCCTCAGATAAGGCGACCAAAACTGCACACAATACTCGAGGTGTGGTCCCACCAACTGCAGCAAGACATCCATGCTCCTGTACTCGAATCCTCTCGCTATGAAGGCCAACATACCATTTGCCTTCTTAACCGCCTGCTGCACCTGCATGCTTACCTTCAGCGACTGGTGCACAAGGACACCCAGTTCTGTCCTAGTTAAGTAATTCCACTAACTTGTCAAGAGAGTCGTTTTTTTCCCCATAAGATATCCAATGTTTAGGTGTCTTTCACCTCGTCGGGCGAGATATTGGTCTACATATTCTCCTAACACTAACGTGATTCAAATATCCAAAATGAACAAATTAATCGTGTCTACTGCTGTATGAGTTGTACTAAATTAGAGCTGGGCAGGCTCGGATTTGACATTCAAACAACTACTTGTCTGGGCTATTGCGCTTTTTTCACACAAAGGGTAGTAGAAATCTGGAACTCGCTCCCCCAAAAGGTTGTGGATGCTTGACAATTGGAGCTTTTAAGACTGAGATGGATAGATTTTTGTTAGGTAAGGGTATCAAGGGATATGGAGCTAAGCTGGTAAATTGAGTTGAGGTACAGTTCAGCCTTGATCTCATTGAATGGCGTAGCAAGCTCTAGGGGCTGAATGGCCTACTTCTGTTCCTATGTTCCTCACAGCTTGCCAACCAGGACACCTGCTTCAAAGTTTCTGGGTTAGATCCATCAGAGGTGCAGCAATGCGGTTATTGTTTAGAATGAAGTGCCCCTAATCACCTGCTGTCCAAGGAATCCTTAAAGCCATGTATTTGTTGAGCAATGGCGCCCACTTTAGCCCTGTCAGATCGATGTGCCCCACTCACACCGTGCTGGAGGGGCAGCATGTCGGCTCAGGAACCTGGGCAGAGCACATCCAGGGGCAGAGCCTGGTAGCGGGCCAGGGGGCAGAGCCTGGTAGCTGGAAGAGGGTCCGGGGGCAGAGCCTGGTAGCTGGGAGAGGGCCCGGGGGCAGAGCCTGGTAGCTGGGAGAGGGCCCGGGGGCAGAGCCTGGTAGCTGGGAGAGGGCCCGGGGGCAGAGCCTGGTAGCTGGGAGAGGGCCCGGGGGCAGAGCCTGGTAGCTGGGAGAGGGCCCGGGGGCAGAGCCTGGTAGCGGGCCCGGGGCCAGTATCCGTGGGCTATGGCGAGGCCCGGGCCGGGCCGGTATCCGGGGGCTGTGGTAGGGCGCGAGGGCAGGGCCAGGCCGGTGTCCGGGGGCTGTAGCGGGGCCCGGGGGCACTGCGGGCCGGTGTCCGGGGGCTGTGGTGGGGCGCGGGGGCAGGGCCGGTATCCGGGGGCTGTGGCGGGGCCCTGAGATAGGGCCGGGCCGCTATCCGGGGGCGGTGGTAGGGCGGAGCAGTGCGTGACATCACGTGTTGTGAGGGAAGGCGGGGCCGGGCCTCAGAGACAGACAGAGAGAGGCCGGGAACAGGACTGCGGCCGCAGGGAGACGGCCTGGCCTGGAACATTTGGGGTTACAGCGCTGAGGGGCAGTGTGAAGGGGCTCGGGACACGGTACTGACAGCCGCGGAGAAGCCGGGGACAGAGACCTGGCATCTCCGGGAATGCCTGGGGAGAGGCCGAGGCTGGAGGCGACATGTTGTCGACATGGAGAGAGAGTAACTGGCAGCTCGACATGGGGAGCGCGGAGGCGGAAGAGTGCAGGTACCGGCCCGAGGCTGAGGGCTTGAACCGTGTGTGTGTCCTGTAAACGGTCAGCTCCTAACTTGATGCCCTGGACTGTATTATTCTGTGTCTGGGAGATTCCCCATCTCATTCACGGTTTACAAACTTGTACATTACTCAGTCTCCAGCTTATGTTTTATTTAGGTGGACAGTAACAGACATTACTCAGTCTCTAGCTTATGTTTTATTTAGGTAGACAGTAACAGACATTACTCAGTCTCCAACTTATGATTTATTTAGGTGGACAGTAACAGACATTATTCAATCTCCAGGCTATGTTTTATTTAGGTGGACAGTAACAGACATTACTCAGTCTCCAGCTTATGATTTATTTAGGTGGACAGTAACAGTGAGCGGGTGTAATGACAGGTGCTTCCACTGCAAAATTGACCCTTTGCTTGGGCTGCGGAAAGACTTGGAGCAATTGTCCTGATAGGCAAGTCACAGATTTCCATAGCATAATGTATCCTCTGGCAACCTTGGTTGAAAGGCAAGACTGGGTTTCACTTATTATGAGATGTATGTGGGCATGAATGAAGCTTTCCATTTAGTATGTGGATTTAAAAATTTTTTTGGATCAGTAAAGAATCTTGAGATTCAGTTTTTAGCAGCTTTTGGCATAACAACAGATAAGTATTGGTGTCTGGTTTAAATCCTTTAAACTGTTTTAAGAGGTAGCCTGAGGATTGAATGTGACTATTTCATTCTGTCTGATGATGTCATGAATGGGCCTGGGAGGTTCCCACAGGTCACCATTCACATACATGATGTCACTGGTCATATACCTTTTGGAGGTATTCTGTTATTATGTATTATGACCTGTGAGAACCTCCAAGAAAAGGGATGTTAGTGCTGGAGAATGAAGTTCTTTCAATTTCAGCACCATTCCCTCTACCTTGCTCCAATCATGTGCTTCATCACCAACCTCTGAAGACCTTGCACCATTTGTGACATTATTTTCCATTTCCTGCACCAGGCATCCTGTTGCCTTTAAGTGAGATTGCCAATAACAGTATGCTTCTGTTAATTCAAGGTTTCTGCGCCAATTCAATTAACAATTTAAATTAAACAGATTTTGAATTAAGATTAACAAAT
The DNA here is from genome assembly GCF_052327205.1 of Somniosus microcephalus. Lineage (NCBI taxonomy): Eukaryota > Metazoa > Chordata > Chondrichthyes > Squaliformes > Somniosidae > Somniosus > Somniosus microcephalus. The sequence goes on along the minus strand of NC_140992.1, from coordinate 43,276,227 downwards.
TGCAGTGCTGAATTAAGAATAGTTTTGCGCCGTAGGCCCATGCCGTCTAGAAACTGTAATGGAACTGCCCAAATTTATTTCATACAAGACCTTTACAGCCAGCAAAGGAAACTTTTATCCCATTTGTCTGGGCTCACTTTGAACCTATGTTCTAGAGGAGAAAAGTAGGTGTCTACCCACAGTACCAGCTTGTTCCCAGTTTTTTCCTTTCGAAAAGTTATTGTTTCTCTGCTGTTTCAGGTTTCTTTGAGTCACGCATCAACTGTGACTGAGAGTATAGATAATTTAGGCCACTTCTAGTGTTGTTTGGCAACTGAATGCCAGAGACATGAGACCAACCTGATTTTCCCTGTTCATACATTGGCGACTGGATACTGTTTGGGGATCACTGAGAGGATCCCACATCCCAGCACTTTGTGCTGCTGCACTGCCAAGTGATATTTTCTAGTTGTGTTTTTATTGCTGCATGTCAGTTTATTTGCCACAACTGGTACAGCTGTTCTGTCCCATCAAATTCAAGTCCTGTCACATCTGCACAGCTCCTACCAGCTAATCAGAATATTATTGTCAGTTCAGATAATTGCCCATTACTCTTGTCCAGTGATCGTCATGGGATAGAAGAATTTTTTTTTAAAGTGACTGGGACAGGGAATCTGGAACTACTACAAAATGTGATCTAGTGGCTTGCATAGTTTATGTTACCAACTTCGTTGTGGAACACCCATTCTATCCAGATTACATTTTAAGTCCAAATATATCTACTGCGGTTATTTGCCCAGCAGAAGCATGTTTCTTTATTATAACCTATATCTTACTAGCCTACTGCTAGAGAATTTATGTAGCTAGGTTATATGTGTGCACATTGCTATGTCATGTCCATATTGGCTGACTCCTCGACATAGATTCTTTTTCTCTAGTGCTGCTTTGTTCTGAGTTTGGCATTATTGAGGGATTAGGGTAGCTCAGCACCTTTCCTGTATAATCTGCAGCTTTTTCTGCTGTTACTTGTACTGATTCCATCACTTCTCACTTGGCTGGACCCACTTCCTTATTATAGGGTAGGGTATTAGTAAGTATTCGCTAATGTGCGTGACAAAGCTCGTTTTTTTAAATATTGAAGTCATTACATATCCTCCAATGGTGTCTTCTCCATTGCCTTCATGGTAACCACCAGTGTACTCTCGGGCCTCCTCCTTGGACCTGTCCTCTTCATCATTTATTTACCGCCCCTTAGTGACATTGACCAGAAGCGGGGATCAGGTTTATATGCATGCTGATCACAGATAGCTTTACCTTTCCACCTTCTCTTGATTTCAAGGTTATTACTTGATTCTCCAATTGCCTGTCTAACATCAAGTCTTGGATGAATCAAAATTTCTTCCAGTTTAATGGAGACAAAACTGAAGCCGTCCTTTTTGGCTCCTGTTGCCTTTTACATGTTTCTCCTCTGAAGTACATCCGCTTCTCCGACTGCCACCTCAGGCCGAGTCCAGTGGTGCAAAGTATGACATGTTTATAGATCCAGAATCAAGTTTTCTTTGCCACATCTATTCCCTCGTCTGAACAGTTGTCTTCACCTTTGAAACAACGTCCACCTCTGCCCTTACCTGTTCCCCACTGCTGCTGAATCCATTGATACATTTATCACTTGAAGCTTGACTTCTCTTATGCCCTCCTAGCAGTCCTCCCTGCTTCCACTCTCTAAATTGCAATGAATTCAAAATGCTACAACCTGCATCCTTCCTTGCTCAAAGCCTTGCACTTCCATAATTCCAATATTTACTGTGTTTCCCTGCCTCCCTGTGCTCTTTCAATTTAAGTTTGAAATCCTTGTCCTTATCTTCAAAATCCTCCATAGCTTCGCTCCACCATATTTCAGTAACCTCCTTCAGTCCTATGTTACTGCTTGCACATTTCACTCCTCCGTCACTGGTGCACTTGTTCCCTGTCCTCTTCAGTCCACCATTGGCAGCCATTCTTTCAGCCACCATGCTGTTGCTTTTTGGAATTCTCTTCTCAAATCCCTCTGCCCTACTCCCTACCTCTCTGCTTTCAAAAGCCTTCACAATTCTCAGCACCCAGTCTTTTGTCCTCTAATTCCATTCTTCACTGCCACTCTTTTTATTCTCTACTCTGGTAAGTGTTCTGAGACATAATTTCAATGTGAGGAACAGTATATAAATTCAACTTGTAAATCTAGGTCTTATCGTGACTTACGTATTTATATACACAATCCATCTGCTGGGTTTGCTTTGCTAGCTGGCCTGCTATGTGCAGCAATATAAAGGGGCTGTTAAGGCAACTATTCTAGATGAATGAAATCCATTTAAGGGAATGATCCTCAGTTAAAGGAACCCAAATGTTAGTTTGCTACTTCCTCCTTTTACATGGTCCTATTGGTTTAATTGACTTTTTTTTTGAAGCTGCAAATCCCCCTCCACACCATACACATCTTCTGGCTATTTGTGCTATTAAGTTGGTGGAGCTGATTAGCGACTATTAACCATAGAATATAATTGACGTTTTATTTTGCACGAAGAAGTACACCATCATTTGTTGTAATGGAAAGTAACCCTGGAATTGGGGCCAATAACAACTGAATTTTGAAGCAAGTCATAAGTTCTTCACTTGTCTTCATTTTTTTAAAAATCTACCACAGACAAGAACATTGGAAGCTCCTGGGAGGCCTGAAGACTACTGTGGAGGGGCTGCTGTCAACGAACAACCCCAATGTCTGGTCCAAGTATGGAGGATTGGAGCGACTCTGTAAGGAGATGAACAACATTATGTGTCATGGACTCCTGGAGGACAAGGTCTTGGTTGTTGTATTTTCTTCTCGCAGTCGGGTGGGCAGCTTGCTATAATTAAAGCTTGATGACTATCGTATTTACAGTGGCAAACAGAACTTGAGCCAATGAATTATTTAGCCATTGTAATCCACAATTCCAAAGAACCTAAATTATCATGCTCTTAGAGTGCAGAGCAGCTTTCAAAAGGAGGTCTATATGTTAGCAATTTTGCCCTCTTGCTTGTAAAACTGCCTGGTTTTAAGAGGTGAAAAAACAGGCCACAGAAAGTCCACTGTCAGCCTGACTACTCTCCTGTATCACAATTGAAGTACCTATGTTGCACTTTTCCCATTATGGTTGATCTATAACCCAACATGATACATTACCTTCAGGAAAGGAGAGAACACTGGAGCAGTGAGAAAGCTGTTACAGGACTGTTAAGTGCCAAGGCTGGTAGTGATTTGCTTCTGCTGTTATATTCTGTGTTTAGATAGGAAGACAAAATTGCAAATGAGCAACTTTTGAAAGCATCTCTGTGCTACAGATTAGATATATGCAGTTGTGCACTGCTGTTAGTGAGTACTGTAGTCCTACAAGTCTAGTTAGTTTATGCTGGTATTAATATTCAGCTAAAAACTATGAATCAATTAATATTTTCAAATGTAGATTACAATTCAGTTAAATTTGTACGGATTTTCACAATAGCCGATCCTTCAGTTAGGGTCTCGTCTCACATCAACTCCATGGAACATTAGGGAAGGTTGTCTGCTGCCCACAATGTTTGATTTAAAAGAAACTCTTACTACTCTTACAGTAATAATAAGCAGTGATTTCCAAGCAGCAAATCTTACCTTGTTTGAAAACCTGACGTAAGGTCCTCAAACTTCACTCTCCAGTTTGTGATGTTGATTGATTGCCTGGACTCACTTGCCAGAATTTGTTAATCTCTGATTATGGATTGCAGCAGATAGAAATTCAGTAGGCCTGAGCTTTCAAATGTGTGATTTTTTTTAAATTTCCTCATTTCTAGCATGTTTTATGACAGACATGAGAATGATTTTGAAAAAATAATTTTAGTGTTGAACTGTGCACTGCAGTTGTATCTTCATATAACAGATAATTATGCCCAGGCTCCAACCTGATCCACAACAGCCTCATTATTCAATGGGCAACCAAACATAAAAAAATGTAAATTCCAGGTTCAAAATTTTCGGTATTGATCATTGTTTAGAAGCAGTTTAACAAAGTTCAGATTTATTGCCTGATGGACCAACATATTGTCTCCCCCCCCCAAAAATCCATCCTGTGCAGAAGGCTGCAATTGTTGCTTGGGTGCATTTCCACAGGCATGAAAGTGGCCATTCTTCATATGAGTTTCATAGCTGTCTTCTCACAGTTTGATCCTGCCTTTGCCTGATTGTCCAAAGAAGAAATGCACTTCCAGCAGTGATTTTTTGGATAGTAATCAGGAAGAGGAGACCTGGCAGATTCTCTCTTTCTCCCTCCCCCTCCCCACCTTCACCCCCCCCCCCGTCCCCTCTCCCTCTCCCTCTCCCTCTCCCGGTCTCTCTCTCTCTCCCCCGGTCTCTCTCTCACAATTCACAATTCAAATGCTTTATTGGCATGAAAGTTTACAGAGAACCATATTGCCAAAGCTTTCACAACAAAAAAGTACAGTTTTCCAACATTCTGTAGGTGTCAAACAATTTTGACCCTTGTTGGGTACATACAATATTACTTTTAAACAATATTAATTTAAACAGTCTTTGTACATCGTTGGGTACATTCAGTATTAATTTTAAACAGTCCTCCGGTTGTGACATGTTGTTACATATTTGGCACCAAGGTATGGTCTGTCTCCTTCTCCCAGGACTAATCTTAATTTTGACAGGTCATCCAAATCTTTGAAATCTGGGGTTGTTTGGCTGAGCCTGTTAAATAATATGTTTCTTGATGTGTTGAATTTTTCGCATTTTAGGAGGAAATGCATTTCTGTTTCAACCTCGCCGGTCAGACATTGATCACATATTCTATTCTCTCTAGGCTGCCAGGATTTCTTGTATCTCCCTTTTTCAATTGCCAGTTGGTGGTCGCTTAGTCTGTACCTGGTGAGGGTCTGTCTCTGTTTTGTGTCTCTGATGGTCGAGAGATAGTCTGCCAGTTTATATTCTCTTTTTAGGGCCCGGTAACATTCTAATCTGCTTTGGCTTTTGGTTATTTTGTTCCAATGTTCCAGGTAGGTTTCTTTGCATTGTTTAATGATTTGGTTCACTCGGATTGGTGTTTGGACGGCAGTGTTGGTCTGGGACTGGTCAGGGTCCGGCTGAGTAGGAGTACTTAGTCTCAGTAGCAGCTGACTCAGGGGACTCCTTTCTGGGTTTAGCTCTTGGGTCTGGAAGGCTTTAAAATGAAGGGTGTCTGGGGAGCTAGTTTTGAGGTGATTTAGGAATTTTAGTGCTCGTTTTTGGATGTTTATTATCAGTGGGTATCTGCCTAGTTCGGCTCTGCATGCATTTGTTGGTGTTTTCCTTTGGGTGCGAAGGATGCTTCGGCAAAATTCTGCATGTAGGGCTTCTATTGTGTGTTTTTCCCATTTAGTGTAGCTATGGTGATTTAGCGGGCCCCATACTTCACTACCGTACAGCGCAATGGGCAGGATTATGCTGTCAAATATTTTGAGCCAGATTTTGATTGGGATTTGGATGTTGTAGAATTTTCTTTTTATTGCATATAGGGCTCTTCGGGCTTTTTCTTTTAGTGCATTCACTGCTATGCTGAAGCTCCCTGATGCTGTAATGGTTAGATCAAGGTAAGTAGCTCATAGTGTGTCCTATGATGGTATCACTGAGAGTAAACTGGTATTTGTTTTCCTGACACCTGGGCCTTTTTTGAAAAATCATGATGTTGGTTTTCTTTAGATTTACTGTTAGAGCCCAGTTTTGGCAGTATTTGTCGAGTAGGTCTAGTTGTTGCTGTAATCCCTGTTCTGTGGGAGACAGCAGAACCAGGTCGTCCGCATAGAACAGGGATTTCACTTCTCCATCCAGGAGACGGAGACCCGGTGACTCGCTTTGCTCCAGCATGTCTGCTAATTCATTTATGTATATGTTGAACAGGGTCGGGCTCAAATTGCAGCCCTGCCGGACGCCTCTTTGGGTGAAGAAACCGGTGCGTTTGTCTCCAATTTTGACCCTGCATTTATTTTTCAGATACATCGATTTAATAAGGTCATAGACTTTGCCCCCTATTCCGCACTGAAGAAGTTTATAATAGAGCCCTTCGTGCCAGATAGAGTCAAAGGCTTTCTTGAAGTCAATGAAACAAGTGAATATTTTCCCATTTTTTGTTTGGTGTATATGTTTTTCAATGAGAGTGTGAAGGGTATAGATATGGTCGGTGGTGCGGTGTTTTGGAAGAAAGCCTATTTGATTTTTTCTGAGGATATTATGTTTGTTAAGAAAATCCAGTAATCTATTTAGAATACTGCAGAATAATTTCCCTAGACAACTGTTGACACAGATGCCGCGGTAGTTATTTGGGTCTGATTTGTTTCCACTTTTATATATGGGAGAGATGAGACCTTGGCACCAGATATCAGGAAAACAGCCTGAACGTAATATGATGTTGAATAACTTGAGTACCGCACCCCGCATCCCCATATTGCTGAACTTGAGCATTTCATTTTTGATGTTGTCTGGACCACAGGCTTTCTTTAGGTGGAGAGATTTTGTTTTTGTGGCTAGTTCTTTCAATGTGATTGGGGAGTCTAGAGGGTTTTGGTTGTCTTTAATTGTTGCTTCTAATGTGTGGAGTTTTTCTGTGATATGATGTTGACTTGGGTTTGTTTCGTTTATTGGGATGTCTTTGTAGAGGTTTTCAAAATGTGTTCTCCAGATGTCGCCATCTTGGATTGGTAATGCTTGCAATTGTGTTGTACTCAGGTTATTCCACATATCCCAGAATTGATTTGGATTAATGGAGTTTTCAATTTCTTCGAGTATTTTGTGGGTATAATTTTGTGTTTTTTTCCTAATGGTGTGTTTATATCTTTTGAGGGTCTCATTGTATCTAATACGTAGGTCTGGATTGTTTGGTTGGCGATGCCTTTGGTTTGATATTTTTCTCAGGTCTTTTCTGGCATTTTTGCATTCGTGGTCAAACCATTTCTCATTTTTATTTTGTCTTTTGTAACGTTTCCTCTTCTGTTTCACAAGGTCGGCTTTTACAGCTGCCTCATGGAAGATCATATTTATATCATCTATGGCCATGTTTACACCATCTCTGGTGATCTCATATAGATTTTCTTTAAATTTTGATATTTTACTTGAGATCAGGTGAATTTAGTGCTGTGATGAATTTATCTCCACTGTCTGGGGCCCATCTGTATGTCTGGTTTATTTTATGTAGCTTACTGGGTTCCTTTTTTGTGTCTTGTAGTTTGGGCAGCAAGTTTAAGGTACACATTTATTTGGTTATGGTCTGAGAGGGGGGATTGTTGCCTGACAGTGAATGTGTTGATATTGCAGGGGTCCAGGTCAGTGATTGTATAATCCACCACACGAGACCCAAGAGTTGAGGAATATGTGAGTCTCCCTAAGGAGTCCCCTCTGAACCTACCGTTAACTATGTACAGGCCTAAGGCTCGGCAGAGTTGCACTACCTCCCTACCGCTTTTATTTATTTCACAGTCGAGGTTGTTCCGATTTGCGATGGCTGGTGTGACATATAAAGGGGTCTGGCCAAACACATGGTTGTTGCCCTGTGGGTCTATAAAGTCAGGTTCACCTCCGGTCCTTGCATTTAGGTCCCCACATAGTAGCACCTTACCTTGGGCCTGGAAATGGCTGATTTCCATGTGGAGAGTATCAAATAACTCCTCTTCACAATATGGCGATTCTATTGGAGGTATATAGATCGCACATAAGTCGACATCTTTTTTTGCTATTCCTATATTTTTATCTAATTTTAGCCATACATGTGATTTCCCCTGTTTTATCGGTGAGATGTGTTTGTCCAGTTCTCCTTTATACCACACCAAGATTCCCCCGGAGGTTCTGCCCTTGCGTGTCTTAGTGTTCTTTACTGAGGGCACAATGATTTCATGGTACATTGGAGGACAGTGGGTGGGCACGTCCTTTTGGCACCATGTTTCTGTTAACACAATTATATCAATGTCTTTTATAGCTTTTAGGAATTCAGGGTCTGTACTCTTCATCCCAAAAGTTGAGGAGCGGAGACCCTGGATATTCCAGCAGCTTATGTGGAAAGAACGCATTTATATAGTTCAAAAACGAAATAAAATGGACCTATTTTGTGGGACGAGTGTGAAAACACTAGTTTCTATAATGCTAAATGACGATTTAGTATAAATTTCATGAGGCATGCACATACTGCTATCTAATAATAGTAATAGTAATGATAAAATAACAATATTAATAATTTAGTGCATTCCTCTCCGGCTTTCCATCAGGGTGCTTAACATCGTCCTGATCTTTCTCAGTTCTTCGTCTACAGTCTGTGGTCTAGAGGGGGGTCTGGGGTCAGGTACAAAAGCATGGTTCTGTTGTTGGTTTTGTATAGG